>NC_056666.1:131864186-132165701 GCF_018350195.1 Panthera tigris | reverse complement strand
TTAATTCTTTGAGAGCAGGAACTAAATCTTTTACTCCTCAATCCCCAACACCTAGCACAGGGCCTGGCATGCACTAACCTTAACCCTAACCCTAACCCTAACCTAACAGTAGATGCTCAGTAAATATCTGTGGAATGAATAAGCCACAAAGACTCCAAACATGGATCTATATCACATATAAAAGTTGTCCTCTGGTGCTGAAATGTGCCCTCCCCTGTGTGTATGCCACAAACTAGAAGCACAGCCTTGACAGATTCCTACAACAATTACCTCAGAATATGGGTATAGACTCCTCCCCCTGGTAGCAACAAATGAGACAAGTAATAATTTGTCCTATCTACCTCTTGTGAGGCTCAAATGATAATAACTATGAAAATATATTTTTTTTAAGTGTGAAGCTCTATTATATGAGGTTTTATTGCCTTAATAAAACAACAGGATTATTGTTGAATTGCAAATCTGGAAAAGGCTTTAGGGAGTAACTTGGAATTAATATAATATAAAAATGCAATCTCATATGTTCTAAGATAAGATTTTTATTTTAAAAATAAACATTAAATATTTATTATTTTTAATAATAATTTGCATATATTGCAATAATAATTAAAATATTTTGCAACAGAATGTCTCCAATTTTCTCAATTGGTTATTAATGATTTAGGTAATACCAAAACAAACAACCATGTATGTTCACAGCAGCATTAATCATAATAGCCCAAAAGTGGAAACAACCCAAATGCCCATTAACTGGCAAAAGGATACACTGTGGTCCATCCACCCAGTAGAAAACTACTCAGCAGTAAAAAGGAGCAAGCTACGGATACAAACAATGGGGGGAACCTGGAAAACATGATACTCAGTGAGAGAAGCCACTCACAAGAAATCTCATATTGTATGATTCCACTTACATTAAATGTCCACAAAGGGCAAATCTATAGAGACAAAAAGTAAATTAGTGGTTGCCTGGGGCTGGGAGTGGGAACACCAGGCCGCAAATGGGTATGCAGGGTCCCTTTGGGCTGATGGAAATGTTCTAAAATGGGGCTGTGGTGATGATTACACAATGGTGTACACTTAAAAAGATGTTTTAATTGTACACCTAAAATAGGTGAACTTTATGGTGTGTAAATTATACCCCAATAAAGGTGTTTTTAAAAAGACAAATGTTCGGCACTTTTTTACAGCTAGCTGTAATTCTCACATCTTTAAAATCTCACCCCCACATGGGACCAAAGAACACAAGCGTATAGCATAATAAGAAAAGTTAGCTTTTAAAAACAAAGCAAGTTTTAAACGTCATGTGCAAAGTATCTTAAAAACCCAAAGTGCCACCTCCTTACTTCTTTTCCAATCCAGTAGCAACAAAACGATGATCTTGATAAACAGGCGTTCACTGTCATTTGTTTATTTCACCCCACCTGTACAAACACACATTCTGGCCTCATCTGCATTTATAATTGCAAATATGAATATCTGGCACAATGCCCCCCTCTTATAGCCAAATGGCAAGCATAAGAAAAAGGTAAATACAGAAAGCACAGTGTATAATGAGATTAAAAAAATGTTGTACATCTGATAAACAGGATTTCTAAATAGAGTTTAAATTAACACTCAGAAATCGACAGTTCTTTATACAAATGTACTTCAGATTAAATTCTACATGAAGTCCTAAAATGCTATCCAAATTATTTTGCTGAACTGGAATTGTTAAATTGGATATTGCTTGAAGTAGGTCACTGGCTCGGGCTTGAAAGTATTTGGTAATGCAGAGATCTACTTGCAACGTCATTTGTCACAATGAGATTGGATTTAGACCGGGAGAAACCACACGGGTTGGGTGTCAACTGTCAGTTGTATTTTACACAGATAAATCTCATTTTAGATTTATCTCACTGCAGATTTCTTGAACAGGGAAATAACAAGATGAAAGAAGTGTTTCTGCAAGAGTAAATCTGGTGGCAGTGTTTAGAAACTGTCTCTTTGGCTTCCTGCTCCTTTGTTCCCCATATCTACTCAGTCTCCAAAGACCATTAAGCTTTCTTTTGTAATGTCTTTCAAGTTTATTCCTTCTCTCCACTTTTACTCTCACCACTATAATCCTAACTGGTGTCAGGAAAGGGTGAAGGGCAAGAAAACTAGGAAAAGCAAACAAACTAGAGACTATTAGAGTAATCTAAGATGGAAGTGAAAGGGACCTGCTCTCCAGCAGTGGTGCTCAAAGTGCGGTCCCCAGACCAGCAACATCAGCATCACCTGGGAACTAGACGCAACTGTAAATTCTCAGGCTGTACCCAGACGTATCAAATCAGAAACTGTGGGGGCAAAACCAGCAATGTTTGTAATGAGCCCTCTAGGTGATTCTGATATAGGCTAAAGTTTGATTGTTAGTGATATAAAAAAGCAGAACAAGAAGGAATGGGTCAAGACAAGAGAATATCAGAACAGGCTAAGAATTTCTACCACAATGTTCCTCCAATCTCCAACCTACCCTATCCAAAAAGAACTGCTCTCCAAACTGCTCTTTCAAGTACTATTCACTTTTTTTTTTTAAGTTTATTTATTTATTTTGAGAGAGACAGCACGAGTGAGAGAGAGACAGAGAGAGGGGGAGAGAGAGAATCCCAAGCAGGCTACTCACTGCCAGCACAGAGCCCAATGCAAGGCTCGAACTAACTGTGAGACCATGACCTGAGCCCAAACCAAGAGTCGGATGCTTCACCGACTGAGCTACCCATGTGCCCCTAAGTACTATTCACTTCTGATATCACCACCCTCTAACACCGCTTACATTCAATCTCTCTTCCCACTAGTCCTCATCCAATATACCAATTTGGTTGGTTCCACGGCTGGGGCTCTAGACAGTCAAGAAGAGAGGAAATGCACCACATGTGAGAAATTCTGATATAAAAGGCCCTTCAAATAAGTGGAGAAAGGATGAATTTTTCAATAAATGGTTTTGGAGGAACTGGCTGGTTGTTGTGGGAATGGAGAGTGCATGTTACTCTGTGCACCAAAATAAAATTCCAAGTATATCAAACACTTTAATTAAAAAGCCAAAAGGAACACAATAGATTAAATCATCATAAAAATATTTTTATCATCTTCAGTAGATGGTCTTCCTAAAAGCATGATAACTTCACCCAGAAGGCTTAAAAGAAATTTCTAATAAATTTTACTACATAAAAATCTAAAACTTGTCTATGGCCAAAAAAAAAGATCATAAAATAAAAAGATATACTAATAAAACATTTGCAGTGCATAACAGAAAAGAGTGCTCTCATACTGTTAAGAAAAAAAATGAACATGGGGCACCTGGCTGGCTCAGTTAGAGGAACACACAACTCTTGATCTCAGGGTGGTGAGTTCAAGCCCCATGGGTGTAGAGATTACTTAATTTAATAAAATTTTAAAAATAAATCTAATTAGATAATTGCAGAAAGGAAAAGAATATACAATTCACAAAAAGAAAAAAATATAAATGATATAAAAACCTAAATCTAATACTTAAAAAAAAAGATTTTTACACCTAGCAAATTGGCAAAGATTAAGATTGACAAAGTTGGGTGTGGGGACAGCAGCACCATCTCATATTGATGGTAGAAAAGCAGTTTATACACTACTTTTCATAGCATAAAATGACAACATCTACCAAAATTTAAAATATCCATTTCTTTCATACAGCAATTCTACTTCTCCTAAGAATGGAGTCTACCAAAAATACTCATAAGTGTACAAATACATTTGTATAAACATGTTCATTGCTGCTGCTGCCCTACTATTTGCAATCCTGAACAGTAATCCTCAATGAACTTAATGTCAACCACTTGGAGACTGGTAATAGAAACAACAGAATATTCTGTAGCTGTTAAAAAGGAGGCTATATAACATGGACAAGGTTCACAACATCTTGTTAGAGTAAAAGAAAAGCCATCATAAAACATCATGTATAGTTTAATCTCTTATGGCAAAAAAAAAAAAAAAAAATATATATATATATATATATAATATATATACCTTATATTTACATATCACACACACACACACACACACGTGTGTGTGTGTATGTATATATATATGTGTGTGTATATATATATGTATGTATATATATATATATATATATATATATATATATGGAGGTAAAAAGTTATTCACTGGTATCTGAGGTATCTGACTACAGGAGAGGATTGGTGCCTCTAACCCATGTGGTTCAAGGGTTAACTGTATACATATAACAGGTACATACACTATACTACATGTAGCATATGTATACATGTAATGTATACAATGTATAATATAGCATATATAGGTATATGCTCTCTCTATATAGATATAGATATAGATATAGATATAGATATAGATATAGATATAGATATAGATATATTATATGCCAGCATAAAAGTATAGGGGAAAAGTCTGGCAAGATATACAGCAACCTTTAAAAGTAGGTACCTTAAGGAGTTAGATAGGGGAATTTTCCATTTTCTACTTCATAAACTTCAAGTTCCTTTCAAGGAACATGAATTGCTCTTACACTAAAAAGTAAATATGATGTCACTTCTTTGTCCAAAAGTTTTAAAGCCTCCCAGCCCACAGAGAATATAGTCTGAACTTCTCAGTCAGATGTCAGAATGGTCCAGCTATGCCACCTGATGCCTTTACCCATCACCAAGGTGAACTCCCCTAATGTGGCAAGTTAGGAAGGGGTGTCTGTTCTCCTTCCTTCATGGTATTCCGGCTGAAGCCTGGTACTACCTCTGATAACCTTTCCTTCCATTATCAAAGCTTTTATTGTGATAGGCACACTGGAATGGCATTCTAATTTGTTCTTTTCAGAACAATGTTGACAGAGCTGCTCAAAAAAATTAACAGATTCCTTCAACTGCTTTTGTAGGAAAATAAGTTCACATGCCAATGTATGGGCTGACCAATACAACCCCACCACTGAAAACCAAAATGCAACATGTTTTTTGGCTAATAAATATTAAGAAATAATGTTTGGTTTTCATAGCCATTTGTTGGCATATATTCCACATCCTATATAACACGTGGTTTTTGACAGTTACACCTGTTCTGCAGCAGGAGAATATTGAGACAAGATTTCTTAGAAGACACAAGAGGTGGAGTCAGTTTTGTGATCTCTTTGGCTGGGGTGCAATGGGAGGGACCATCGAGTACTCACACAACACCCTGATCAAGTCCCACTATACTCATCTTACAAGCCCAACTCACTTAGTTGTCAAGGTATGGCGATATCACAACACCTATATGCCAGCGCAAATCTGACTCAGAGTTCATTTACAAAAACATCATGTCTTTGCAGGAGATCTGGATGCTCCCCCAAAATACTCTATGCTTGAGTAACAGAAACTCTTCTCTGCTCATCCATAATAGTAAGGGTTTCTTAGACTTTAACTGGGTAATATCTGACCTTTATTCTAACTCACTCCTGAAGGCTGATAATTGTCCTCGCAGCCCTCCTGAGAAAGAAGTGACCATTTCAGTAGTACCCTGTGTCCAAAGATCTAGAATCCAAAGTCTCATAAAATTTTGGCCATGATCAGGGCACTTAGTGGTTGACTATTTATTTTGGATACCAATATGTTCAATATGACAGTACTTTCTGAAGTCAGTATGGTAGTCATGTTTGTGTTTCTAAGACAATTAACTTGATAAAATACGAATACTTGGGGTTAGAGATGAAAGGGGTACAGAGAAGCTAGAGTACATGGAAGACCTAGGCTAAAGTCACTAGGTCAGTGAGGTGGTAATGATATGGATAAACCACTGTAGTTGTCAATGGCATCTGCCTTGAACATGAAGGTTATAGGTTATATAGTGCTTGTTTTGACATCTATGTCCCTTCCCTACCAACTATGGGAGGAATGGGGTACTTTACTCATATCTGCATTCACAGTCTTTGGCACAGAGCCAATACTCAGTAAATGTTTGCTAAATTAATGAAGCATATGCTTTAAGAAAATATAGGGTTACACAATAAAGGGACACATGGCAAAATGTGTAGTTACCTACATTTCCTGTTTCAATCCAGATTTGGCTGGGGATAACCCTGTACTCAGATTTCTCAACCTTCCTTATGGATAGAGGTGGCCATGTGTCACAGTGCTGGTCAGTAAGAGGCACCTCTTTTTTTTTTTTTTTCAACGTTTTTTATTTATTTTTGGGACAGAGAGAGACAGAGCATGAATGGGGGAGGGGCAGAGAGAGAGGGAGACACAGAATCGGAAACAGGCTCCAGGCTCCGGGCCATCAGCCCAGAGCCTGACGCGGGGCTCGAACTCACGGACCGCGAGATCGTGACCTGGCTGAAGTCGGACGCTTAACCGACTGCGCCACCCAGGCGCCCCAAGAGGCACCTCTTTAGGTGAGGCATACCTTTTGTATGTCACTCTTTCCCCTTCTTCCAGGGGTTGGCCAGTAGGGAAGCAGAAAAGTGACCTTGCCATTATCAAGAGAGACACATCTAAGAACGGGTAGAAGGAATCCAAAACATTAACACCACTGTGGACAGTAACAGCCTTGGACTTCGTATTTCTCAATTTTATGTTGTGTAAGAGAAAATAAATCTCTAGTTGGTTAAAGCAAACTTGAATTTTCCATTACATGTAGTCTAACTTATTCCTAATTGATAAAAGTACATAGCAATAGAAGGAAGAATTATGAGACTACTGTAGTAATCCAAAGAACAATAATTTTGTTCTAATAACTGAATACGTGTAGTCTTCTTTCTTTGTGATAACATAATTGTAAATAATTCCAGGGTATATGATATCATTAAATGACAGCACTCTAGCTAGCAGCTCGATAGTGATTTGAGATTATCTAACTAAATGAGAATGTTTGGAAAGTGTGTTGATGCGTATACTGCACTGACATATATTGTAGTGTCATCAGCAATAGGACCAACTGAAACAGATGAACTCCAAGATCACATAAAATTAGCAATAATCTCCTCTCAACTACGTGGAAGTGGTAATCAAAACCCAGAGTGGAAAAGAAAATTGAAAACATTTCAAAAAACACCTGCAGAAGAATGCTGCTATTCTAGCTGCATGTTAAGCCTCCTTTACTGGATATGTTCTACACTCAACATCTGGCCTTTCCACAGCTAGTGCCTACCAATTCGACGTTAAAGAATACTTCTTGCTGAAGTAATGTCACCGGGAAATTTTAATCCCTCTCAAGGGCATTCAGTTGTAGTTCACATTCACTTCTGAAGAAATGAAAGTAAAATATGTTGCTCTGTCCTCTGTAAGTTAGTACTTGTTGGTAAGTTGTAAGTTAGTACTGAGATCTAGAAATCAGATCAATTTGTATTGGAAAAGGAAGGTACATGCTTAATGTAGCACTAGCTTATAGCAACCAATAATAAGCTTTTGTTTTTTAAACAAGTTTTTTAAAGTATCATTATGAACTCATGAACTTTTCAGTTAATGTTTTTATTGGTATTCTAATTGTCTCACTGTTGGCCAAAGGGAGTCTTCTCATGTGTGTGTACTCTTACATCTTTTTGATGTGACCCTTGTCATAGTCTTTGATGACTTCCTTGCTCTATGGTATAATAAGGAATTCTACGTTTATCTTGCATAATTCCTGCTGCAGACCTGGAATAGCTATCCCAGGAATCCTTCTTCCTTTTAGTGAGAATTGGTATTTCAAAACAATTTGGACATTAGGCTTACATGCTGCTAACTGGGTTGGCCACTGTTTGTAGGCCTTTTCGGTGTAATGTATTAAGTAGCTTTTTTAAAGATAAAATATATCAAGAGTTCACACTAAAACTTCCAATTCAAAATTCAGTTAATCAAGAGAGTGAGAAGACAAGCCACAGGATAAAGAAAAATGTTTATAAAAGACTTATCTGATAACGGACTATTACCCAAAATATACAAAGAAATCTTAACACTCAACAGTAAGAAAATGAACAACTCAGTTAAAAAACAGACAAAAGACCTGAACCAGACACCTCACCAAAGAAGACATACAGATGGCAAATAAGTATATGAAAAGATGCTTGACCTTGTATGTCATTAAGGGATCACAAATTAAACAATGATAAATTGCCACAACCCACTTATTAGAATGGCCAAAAACTGAAACACTGAAAACATCAAATGTTGGAGAGTATGTGGAGCACCAGGAATGCTCTTTCACAGCTGGAGGGAATGCAATACAGTACAGTCACTTTGGAAGATAGCTTGGTGGTTTCTTACAGAACTGAACATAGCCTTACAATCCAGCAATCACACTCCTTGATATTTACCCAAAGGAATTGTATATCTACACAAAAACCTGCACACTGATACTTAACAGCAGCTTTATTCATAACTGCCTATACTTGGAAACAACCAAGACGTCCTTCAGTAGGTGAACGGATAAATGAACTGTGATATGGCCAGACAATGGAATGTTATTCAGTGCTAAAAAGAAATGAGCTCTTTAAGTCATGAAAAGACATGAAGGAAACTTAATGGTATGTTACTAGGTCAAAGAAGCCAATCTAAAAAGGCTGCATACTATATGACATTCCAGAAAAGGCAAAACTAGGAGGTAGTAAAAAGATCAGAGGCTGCCAGGGGCCCTTGAAGAGGAAGGGACAAATAAGGGGAACAAAGGATTTTTAGGACAGTGAAACAATTCTCTATGATATTATAGTGGTGAATACATGTTTTTATACATTTGTCAAAACACTGATTGTACAACACCAAGAGGAACCCTAATGTAAACCATGGACTTTGTATAATGAAATGTCAATGTAGAATCATCACCTGTAACAAATGAACCACTCCTGTGCGGGATGCTGACAGCAGCTGGGGCGGATGGGGCAGTAAAATTTCTGCTTAATTTTACTGTGAACCCAAAACTGTTCTAAAAAAGTCTACTAAAAAACCAAGTTAACAGGGTTTTAATTAACCTTTTATTTTATATCTGTAACTCTTTTCACTCATGTTGAGAATCTGGGTCTCAACAACACAGCAAAATGATAAAATATAACATAATTACTCGTATGTATGATCTGGTAATACACACACAACCCCAGAATAAAGAATAATAATAATAATACTGACACCAATCACCAATAATATATGGACACACAGTTATATATATGGGTTTTGTTGTCGTTGCTACATTTTTTGCAGTTCTTTTTATCCTTAGGGTCGACACCACTAAGGATATAAAGCTCAAATTACTGAGTTTTAAATTTTGGGTTCTTTGTTTCTTTGTTATTTTTAATTTTTAAAGATTGCTTTTTTAAAAAAAATTAACTTTGCCTAGGGGCGCCTGAGTGGCTCAGTCATTTAAGCGTCCGAGTTCGGCTCAGGTCATGATCTCACGGTTCGTGAGTTCGAGCCCCGCGTCGGGCTCTGGGCTGACAGCTGAGAGCCTGGATGGAGACCGCTTCGGATTCTGTGCCTCCCTCTGTGTGCCCCTCCGCTGTTTGCACTCTGTCTCTCGCATTGTCTCAAAAATAAATAAACATTAAAAAAATTTTTTTTAATTAACTTTGCCTTATAATCGTTTAAATCATTGCATAATGTCAAATCCACAAATAAACTGCTGTATATTCAAAGCAGTCTAGTTCCTATCTCTGTCCCCTCTACCCCATTTCCCTTCCTTCATCTCTCACAGTAAATTGGTTTTTAAGCTTTTATGACTTATTCTTCCATTTAAAAAATATAGACAGCAAAAAATAGAGAGAGAGACAGCAAATACTGACATCAAAATATGCTAGAAACCCTCATATTCAGAGCGAATGGAGGAACGCAGCACAAAGACCACTTGGTTTATAGTTACAAGACATGGTGTCCAGTTACTGTTTCACTACTTATTAGTGGACCTTGGGGAATTATCTAATTTTTCAGAGCTTCAGTGCAATTTTCTATATAATGAGGAAAGCATAATAGAACTTTCTACCTTATACAGTTGCTATGAGGATCAGATAAGATGTGAAAATCTTTTAAAGGTGTAATTGTATATGAGTACATTCTTGGAGTAAAGGTTTCTGAAGATTAGCCAAAAGTCATTCCATTTGTTAATAAAAATTTCTTTTACTCATAGGTACAAAATAAGCAGGAATAACTTATTCCTCTATTAAGAAAGAACCGTCAAGAAGTACAGGGAGAGAAGATGAACTCAGAGTTCCCAGCAGGTTCAGCTTCTCCCACGAGAAGGACCAAGGGGTTCTGGGAAGTGGCATGTGGAAACCTAGCCCTTGGAGTCTGGGTCACCAACAGTTAAGTGGCTGTACCTCTAAATCTCCAAGAGAGATTGAGGCCAACAGTGCCCCTGTAAGACCTGGCCGTGCTGACATCTGTAGCTTTCCTAACCCCCTGCCTTCCTCTTCTGTCTCCAGTAAACCAGCTTTCCTCAGTTCCTCCAAGGCTTCAGGTTCTTTCCTCCCTCAGTACCTTCACACGTTAGTCCCTTTGCCTGAAAGACTTGTTCCCAGTGATCACCTGGCCAACTCCTACCTTTCCTGCCAATTTCTGCTTAAATGTTACTTTTTCAGAGGGGCTTTCCCTCACCTCCCAGACTAACTCAGATCCCCCAATCACTTACTCTTACAGCCTTCAGTATTTTTCCCAAAAGGCATTTATCAGGGTTTGATGTTACATATGTAGTAATGTAACCACTTGATTGGGAAAGACTTTTCCCACTAGATAAAAAGTCCTGTGATGGGCAGATGTTTTGCTAATTTCTTTATCTCCAGTTCCTAGGACCATGCCTAGTTAGAGCAGGTGCTCAATAAATATGTGTGGAGTGAATGAAAAGCTTAAAGCATCATTTATAAGACTGTTGAACTAGATCCTGAATACTGGAAAGAGGGAAGTATCGAGTTGTTAAACACAGAAAAAAAATCTATAATCCAGAGTCTTCTCTAAGGGGCCATTATTCTAGTCCCCTCTAACTTAATTTATAATTTAAGTATACAAATATTCAAATTGTATAATGTATTTCCCTCTCTATATGTAATAAGTGAATTTTAGTGGTCAAAATATCCAGAAACAAGGATTCCCTATGCCTGTCACAAAAACTAAGATTTTTCACTTGTGATATAGCATAAGCTGAGGGTATTATGACAAAACAAAAACTTTCAAAACAAATTATTACAACCTCCTAAAAATGCCAAGACCCATAAGGAGGTGGAATCTAAAGGAAAAAAAAAAAAAAGACTTAAGAAATATATCAACCAAATGCTATAACGATAATATTTATTTTTATTTTTTTGAAAGAGAGAGGGAAAAAAAAACCCATGAGTCGGGTAGGGCAGAGAGAGAATCCCAAGCAGGCTCCAGCCCAGCAAGGAGCCAGACACAGGGCTTGATCTCAGAACCGTGAGTTTATGACCTGAGCTGAAATCAAGAGTTGGACATTTAACCAACTGAGCCACCCAGGTGCCCTTATAATGATAATCTTAAACACTACCTGGTTTTTATGTAGCCAGAAATATGAAAGACTTATTACCATTTCTCTTCAGTGGACATGATGAAAAAAGTACGGCACACAGAGGACACACAATTTAAAAGGGAAGTTAAAACTTTATGTTTTTTCTATCTAAAGCCTTCGTTTTCCTATCTCCTTGCAAACAAATGAACAAAAGCACTCCGTGTTTCTTATTTTTGTACATTAAGAATAAAATCTCTATCCATTAGAAATCTCTATCCATTAGAACATGTTTTTGAACTCTACTTAGATTCTAATAAGCATCTATTAAAAGTCTGCTGTACATGACCAAGCACCCAAAATTCACATAGAGCCTTTCCCACTGAAAGGAACCAGAGCTCCTTGAAGAAATGGAGGATTCAGGACCGGGACAGAAAGTGTAGAAGACATCTTGCCATATCAAAAAGAAAGGATGCTATAAAAAGTCTTCAGAAGTCAACTTGAAGAGGCTCCTCCCCCTAGTCAGAACATGTGAAGCATAAATTTTTAAAAATCACTGCAATGGACTCACATCTATTAAATATCTTAAAATCCTGAAGTTCATAATATATATTTTTTTAAATATCATTGTTCTTCTCTGGACCCATCTATGCTAGGGAACCACATTGTTAATATGAAAACTGGTAAGTAAAGGGAAAGAATCAAGCATTTAACCTGCCTTTCCTGAATGAAGTATACCTCAGATTTTTAAAAATGTTTATTTACTTTTGAGAGAGAGAGCAAGCAGGGGAAGGGCAGAGAGAGAGGGAGACAGAGGATCCAAAGCAGGCTCTGTGCTGACAGAAGAGGGCCTGATGCAGGGCTTGAATTCACAAACCATGAGATCATGACCTGAGCTGAACTTGGACACTTAACTGACTGAGCCACCCAGGCGCCCCTGAAGCATACCTCAAATTAACCACAGAATTGATATGGGAAAGCCTCCCTAGCTAATTAATAGAGACAAATGACAAAATCAGAATACCACCATTTTGTAACATAAATGAACACAGCTAGGCATTGGTCTTCAATACCTGTTAACGTTACAGTAAGATGAGACAAATGCTATGACATGCCTCCTAATGGAAGTAAACACCACTTCCTAGAAAGTATTCTTGCCAAACAAAAATAACCTGAACTAGATCAAGCCTCCAGATACAACTACCAGTTTACACAAAATACAAAACAGAAGAACATGTCAAGCCCACCATGGGGATGTAATTAGCAAAACTGAGGTGAGAAACTATAGAACCGATGGCTAAGTTTATTTTTCAGATAAATTGAGAAGAAAAAGAAGAGAGGGGACCCTACAGATAAAAAGAGACTTAGGAAACATACTAACCAAATGGTAAGTTGGTACTTGTTTGGATCCTGGTGTAAACAAACCAACTTTATGAATCAGGGGAAATGTGAATACTGATGTTTTGTGTGTGACTTTAAGGAATTATTAAGTTTTTAGATGTGATAACTGTATTATGCTTGGAGTTGTTTTTTTTTTTTTTTTTTTTAAGATTCCTTATCTTTTAGAGATACACACCAGAATATTTATGAACGAAATATGCACGAGAGGCTACAGTCATCTAAAGGTTTGTCTAGGGCTGAAGGATCTCCTTCCACAAGGGCTCCCTCCCATGGTGGGTGTTAGCTGGAGGCCTCAGCTCCTCTCCACCAGAACCTTTTCACAGGCTACTTAAATATCCTCACAATAGGGCAGGCTGTCTTCTCACAGAGGGAGTGGTCTAAGAGAGCAAGGCAGAAGCTATAATTTCACACTGGAAATCATGTACCATCACTGCTTCAATATACCACTGGTCATACAGGTCAAGTCTATACAACATGAGAAGATTACACAAAGGCATGAATACCACAAGGATACCATGAGGCATGAATACCTGAGGATCATCAGGGCCATCTTGGAGCTTAAGCTCCTGACCATGACTTTCAAAATCCTTCATCATCTCTGGTTCCTACTGCACTCCAACCTCATTTCATTTTATTCTTTCTTGGTCCTATAAGCTCCACTTCGCCAGCTTCCTGTCTGCTTCTCAAAGGTGAGGGCTTTGTATCCAGTTTGAGTCTTTGTATTAGCTGCTCCCTCGGCCTGGATTATTTTCTCCACTCACCCTATCATCATTCAGATCTAACCATAATGTCACCTCCACAGACAGGCCTTCCTAGCCACCCAGCCTGAAGGAGTGTCTACCCCTTTTCTGTCCCAGAACCCAATTTTAATTCTTTGCACAATACTTATCACTATCTGATCTTGAGGCACATCTGGCTCAGTGTTAAACTCTCCGCCCAATTAGTCATCACACTCAACATAACTTCAACATCCAAATGGGTAACCTAGCCAACCACCTTGGCCTCTCTGTTCTGTAAACTGGTCAGCTCCAAGGACCTTTTCCTTCACTCTGCCTCAACCACACCCTTCCACTGTCACCCCAAACTCAATCTATCTTGCATCTCCTCCAAACTCAATCCACTATTTGATCCTTCTAGTTCACTTGCTCAAGTGCCCCATGAAAACAACTTTTCAATTCCCACGAGACCTTCAATCCCTTGACCCCATCCTCCCTCTTCAGATTTCACTTTTCTTTTTATCTAGCTCAGATTTCATAGTTAAAGTCATAATCCTGTCCTCGCTAGAACCCTCAACTTTCTTCCAAGGTCTCTCTCTTTCGAACTCTATAATCCCAGAACTCAAGAAACTGCCTTCTCCATACCAAAAATATTGATGAAAAAGCATTCAACTAGGCCAATTATATTCACCATAAATTCAAGGTCACTAAACTGACACTCAATCTTAACTAGTAATCCTACTAGATTTCACTGTTTTCTAATTTTCCTCTCCTCAAGAAGGCTCTTTCTTACTGATTTTTCCCTCCTCTACAATCCTTGTGTCCCTTTTAGCTAACATCCTTTATTCTTTATTGAGAACTAAAAAACCCTAAAATTAAAACTAGAAATCTGTCATCTTCTCACAACCATCTTCAGACTATACCAGATTCATGTATAACCTACCTGAATCTGCACCCATTTTCCCTTCTTCCCTTGTTTTTCAACAGAAGGGAACTTCTCCTCTTAAGGAACAATCCCTCCACTTATGCACCCAATCCAATCCCTTCTTCCCTACTCTTGAACTCCAATCTTATAATTATCCCCTCTTTTTTCTCCATCAAGCATCATCCACTTTTTCCTGGATCATGCCCCATCTATGTATATTCAAGCTGTTATATATGACCTCTCTTAAGAAACAAATAAGAATTCTTCTTTAAACTCTATATCCCCCTTTGGGTATTACTCCATTCTTCTACTCCCTTCACAGCCAAACTTTATTGAAGTGGTTTAAAAAAATGTTATCTGCACTTTTTACCTCCCACCCATGCTGTTCAATCCATTCCAATATGACTTCTGCCTCCATCACCAGCAATATCCATTCTGCCAATCCAACATCTAGTTTATGCCCTCATCCTACTGGGCCTCCCAGCAGCACTAAATTCTGTTCATCATTCCCTTCTTCTTTGGAATAATCTCTTGATTTCATTCAACCGGTGATTACTGAGCACCAGCCCCGGCCAGGTACCGTTCTAGGCACTGGCCTGGGATACAGTGCTTCCGTGGCACCTCGCTCTCCTAGTTTCCTTTCTGTATTTTTCACTTCTCTTACTTCTCATCTTCATCCTCCTCTGACCTAGTCTCTAAATGTTAAGTAATTCAGAACTTAATACCAAGCCTCCTTTTCTTTACTGTCTCCTTAAATGACATCATCCATTTCCATGGCTTTAATTATTATCCTTAGAGTGTAAATGTCCCAAATTTATATCTGTAGCCTGGAACTCTGCTTGGGACTCTGGTTCTACTGTGTTCAATGACTTAACTGACATTTCCACTTAGACACCTCAAAGCATCTCAAACTTAATGTAATCAAATTTTAGCTCTTGACTTCCCTTCCAAAACATTCTTGCCTTAGTAAATCTCAGTAAATAACACAAGATCCAGCTCTCAAGCCATGAATCTGGATTCCTCTCCCATTTCAAATCCACCAGCAAGTTCCTGAGTCTGTCTCCAAAATACATCTCCAATGTGTTCATTTTTCTTCACTCCCCTTGCTATTCTCATCTCGTCTCAACTACTGCCACAGCTTCTCAACTGCTCCCATCTTTGTCTCCTTTCAGTCTTTCTGATATGCACCTTTAAAAAACAAAATT
Organism: Panthera tigris; assembly: GCF_018350195.1. Lineage (NCBI taxonomy): Eukaryota > Metazoa > Chordata > Mammalia > Carnivora > Felidae > Panthera > Panthera tigris. The sequence continues at coordinate 132,150,051 of NC_056666.1, read as the reverse complement.
AAATCAGCCTATTCCTTGCTTGTAAGTCTTCAGCAGCACCACACTGTAACAGGAATAAAATCTGGACTCCTCCTCTTTGTCCTCAAGATCGTAACATGCTCTCTGCTTCTCTGCCCTCCAATGTCTCTCTCCAGTCTTCCTCGCTGACCTTTCAGTGTCTTGACCACGCTAAGGACTGCTCTCCTGTGGTGTGCTACATGCTACTCCCTCCCTTGGGAACACCCTCCCCTCTGGCTGGCTCCTTCTCAATCTCCAGTCTCAGCTAGAATGCAAACTCCTCAGACCACTTTATCTATGATGGTCCTTCCTGAAACGCAGCCTTTATTCATTCTCTTCACAGCACGTAACATTTTACAATTACTTATCCATTTATTTACTTAAAAACTTATTTTGAAAATGTACAAACATAAACAAAAGTAGAGTAAACAGTAACGAGCTCACAGATTCTTGTATTTTTATTTTATTTTGTAACTATATCCCCTGTTATACTATAAGCTCCAATGGATAGAGACTATATCTTTTTCTTTTTCATCCACGGCCTTGCACAGTGCCTGGCTCATGATAAACACTCAACAATTTTTTTTTTTTTTGTTTCGTTTTGAATGAGAAGGAAAGTTAGAGATGACACTAAAGACATGGATGGCACCACTGAGAAAAGCAAAACAGGAGGGGAGAGTTTTGAGGACAGCTGGTAATTTATTCATCAGCCTACTCCCTGCCAGGCTCCAGACTAGGTGTTGAGTTTCAGAGATAAATAAGAGAAAGTCTTATACAAAATCTAGTGGAGATATAATAACAAGTAGTATTTACTCAGGGCCCCCTATGTTCTAGATACAAGACAAAGCATTTCAGAGGTATTGTCTCATTTAGTCCTATAATGACCCCGTAAGGAAGAAGTTATTATTATCCCCATCTTACACCTAAGGAAACAAGCTTATAAAGGTTAAATAATTGGTAAGCAGGATACAAAGCTGGGAACGTGGTAAAGTCAGGTTTAGAACTTAGGCTATTCAGTTCCAAAGCCAAGCCACTAAATAGCACTGTGCGTCCAGATGTGCACTATCCTCTACAGCACTATGAAAAACCCTCTAACAGAGGCATGCACAAGGTGCAGTGGGAGTAAGCAGAGGACTCTGAGGAGGAGAAAGGGCCAAAAGGCTCCTTCAGAGGTGACCCCTGAGCAGAGTCTGAAAGTTTAAGCAGGAAATTGCTAGGCAATGAAGTCCAAGGAAACAGTATGTGCAAAAAAAGTATGCAGGCACTTGAAGGAGCACTGTGTACCTAGGCTACTTCCAAGGATTCTTCTGTTTTATTTTTTAAAACTGAGTGCAACGAGTGCCATTGTGCTAGGAGCTTTGGATACCAGACAAAAGACAAAATTCTATGAGAAAGTTATGTACGAAGCACTATGAAAGCGTAAAGGAGGAAGGTTTCTTGCAGCCTGCGGGAAATCTGTGAAGGTTTCTCAGAAGAGGAGCCTACACTGGATCTTGAGGACAAATTAACCACATTAGGAGAAGAGGGCAGGCAGAGAGGGACTTGCACAAGACATGGGCATTTGATGAGGCAAGGAACACTTGGGGGACTGTGAGAACTGGATATGGCCAGATTTGGAGGGAGTGAATTACAGGGGGAGTGGCAAGAGATGAGGTTGGCAGCTAGGCACAAATGTGATCTTCAATGTCACTGTTGATTATTGGAAGGTTAAAAAACTGTCTAACAAAAATGCTTCCAAGCTACAGTTATTAAAACAGCGTGGTCCTCACACAGGGATATATAACCCAGAAACAGACCTATAACTATGAACACTGGGGCTTGCTGTAGAATAAAGGTGGCATTTCAGATCAGTAAAGAGAAGACACATCATTTAATAAATGCTACAGGGACAACTGGTTACCCATTGGAAAAAAAAAACCACATTGGATACCCTCCTTCATATCTTGTAAGGAAATAAAGTTCATTTAGATTTGGGATTAAATATAAATAATAGAGGGGCACCTGGGTGGCTCAGTCCATCAAGCGTCCAACTCCTGATTTCGGCTCAGGTCATATCTCCTAGTTTGTGAGTTTGAGCCCCACACACTGACAATGTAGAGCCTTCTAGGGAATCTCTCTTCCTCTCTGTTCCTCTCCAACTTGTACACTCCCTCTCTCTCAAAATAAATAAATTTTAAATATATATACATGTGTATATATATATACATATCTATATACAGAACCATAAAAATCTTTTTAAGACAAAATAATATTTTTTAAATAGAATATATGGGGTGCCTGGGTGGCTCAGTTCAGCGTTTGACTCTTGATTTTGGCTCAGGTCATGATTTCACGGCTCATGGGATTGAGCCCCACATCAGGCTCTGCACTGACAGTGTGGAGCCTGCTTGGGATTTTCTCTCTCTCTCTCTCTCTCTCTCTCTCTCTCTCTCTCTCCCCCCCCCCCGTCCTTCCCCTGTTCTAAGTAAATAAATAAACATTTATGAAATAGAAAATAATTATATAAGAACTTTCTGGTTAAAACAGGAGACTTCAAAGGAATTTTGTTTTAATGGCAAACTAATGTGGCTTGCTTACCAACATGAAAGTTACCAAGTTCACTTTGTTGGAAAACAGTGGAAGCACTGGTCCAAAGCAGTGGTTCCCACCTCTTTCTCCTAGTCATAACTACCTGGGGAGCTTTGTAAAACCCCCAAAAGCATACCGGAGCTTCCAGGCTGAAGGAAAGGCTTAAAAGAGAGATCTTTCTCTAATAAATGTTTTCATTAAAAAAAAATACACATTGATTTTCAATAGCAATTAATTGTTGGAAAGGAATTATTTCCTTGGTCTAACCTCTTGATTGGGTTCAGAAAGGTCAGGAATTGAAACTGTTTAATATTTCACTTAACACTCAAAGACATATATACTCAGCACAGTATCGGAGCAAGTACTAGGCATACTGGGAAGACTATTTAATTTGGAGGTGGAAGACATGGGTTCTAGAAACTACTACATAGTAGCTAGCTGTGTGGTACTAAACGACTCACTTAGCTACTAAACTCTGAAATGCAACCTGATCATCTGTAGACTGAAAATGATGATAATCCTAGACTCCTCTCCCACAGGGAGCCTGCAGTGGGAACTGAATGAGATCATCTTCCTTTGTAAACCACTCAATAAATATTTGTGGGATGACCGAATGAACCAACTCTATATACAGTAAGTTTTTCACACATCTATAAATATATGCGAACACTACAAAACATCCCACCAACTCTTAGTTACAATAAGCACTAGAACTACACAATATAGATTCGTATCTAATAACCTATAGACTGCACTCTGCAGGCTTCTGAAATACACATCAGACATCAGGAGGTAATGGGGACCCAGGGAAAGGCTGTCCCTGCTCCTTTCAGTTTCTTCCTCTTCTCTTTTCTACCTCGTTTCTCACCTTGTCCTTGCTCTCAAGGAACAAGTAGATAACAAAGGTATGGTTTTCTCTGCAGGACTCAAGTCAATAAAAGGGTCTCCTCTTTCCAAATATCGCAATCAATGGCCACATTTTATTTTAATATATGTTTGTTTGTTTCTTGTTTGTTTAATCTCTATACCCAACATGGGGCTCTAACTCACAACCCCAAGATCAAGAGTTGCATGCTCCACTGATGGAGCCAACCAGGCACCCCAAAGGCCACATTTTAAATATAAAGGTAGTTACCTTTCTTCTTGAAATATGGTGGTAGAATTTTACCACCATAAATTTAAAATTTCAGGGGTGCCTGGGTGGCTCAGTCAGTTAAGGGTCCGACTTCAGCCCAGGTCATGATCTCACAGCTCATGAGTTTGAGCCCCTTGTTGGGCTCTCTACTGACAGCTCAGAGCCTGGAGCCTGCTTCGGATTCTGTGTCTCCCTCTCTCTCCGCCCCTCCCCTGCTCACGCTCTGTCTCTCTCTCACAAAAATAAACATTAAAAAATATTTATAAATTTAAAATTTCACGTCTTTGAATAAGCATTCCTTCGGTAAGCATCCTTTAATCGCCCAAATGGATATATTTGCTATAGACTCTCCATGTCCGTAACAGTTTGTGTAATACTTAAAACAATCACCCTTTGTTATAAATCTCTGTACACGTTTTAGCTCCTCGTGACCTCACAAGTGCCAGGGCACTGTCTTTGAGTGCTTGTGGGGCTGAGCACATTATATACTACATGATACTCAACAAAAATTTAGCATATGAATGGATGATGACACTAGAAATTCAATATCACCTTAGAAGGCTGAAGCCAGAGTCAAAATAACTGGGATGGCAGAAACTGAGAAAATATACAATTTCACCTCAATTCCTTTATATTTTATAAGCATCTACTATATGCCTGATACAGCCCAAGGGGTGCTATGATGAATAAGACCTACTCTCTATCCTTAAGGAGTTTATAATCCTATTTATACTCAATCACATTTTTTATTTTGATATAATTCTGGACTTTCAGAAGGGTTGCAAAGATTGTATAGTGCGTTCTCATATCATCTTCCCCCATCTTTCCCTAATATTAACACCTTATATAACGGTGGTACACTCAGTGAAACTAGGAAATTAATATTGCTACAATACATAGGTTATCCACCTTTTGGCTAAGATCAAGTGTAGTATCTGTTCTTACTAGCTTAATATTGCTACAATACATTAACTACAGACTTTACTCTGATTTTGTCACTTTTTGCATATATGCAAAGTTTTGTTTTTTGTTCCACAACCCCTCGTTACTCTTAGTTGTCACGTCTCCCTCTCCTCTCAATTACATTTTTAGTAACTTTTTTTTTCCTGTTTATAGTAACAAGTTTTCTGAAAAGTGAAAAAAAAAAGGAGGAAGAAAAAGAAAATAAAATCTCTGATAATCCTCTGTGAAGAGATAAACTTTCCTAACATCTGTATAATCTTTTGGTCTTTTTGCCATGTATGTACATGTATATACATTTTACTTTTCTTAAAACCAGAAATCTAAATATAGCCTTTTGTGTCTTGTTTTCTCTCATTAACACTTGTAAAACATTTTACTACATCTTTATGGGGTTTTTTTGAGGCAGGGGGATAGGGAGACAGGGTCTGAAGTTGACTCTACGCTCTCAGCACAGAACCTGATGAAGGGTTTGAACTCACAAACCACAAGATCATAACCTGAGCTGAAGTCTGATGCTTAATGGACTGAGTCACCCAGGCACCCCTATCACATCTTTAAAAAAAAATTATTTCACAAGGGTTGCTGGGTGGCATAGCTGCTTAAGCGACCAGCTCTCGATTGCAGCTCAGGTCATGATCTCGCAGTTCGTGAGATTGAACCCCACGTCAGGCTCTGTCCTGACAGTGCGGAGCCTGCTTGGGATTCTCTATCCCTTTCTCTATACCCCCCCCCCAAATAAACACTTAAACACTATTTTACAATATTATTTTAATGATAGCTTAGATTCCACTGTTATAATGAATCATAATTTAACCATTTCCCTGTTATTGGATAGGTAAGTTGCTACTTATACTACTATAAATAATAGTGCAGTGAATATCCTTGAATATGAAAACAGTATAAATTATAATGGGATGGATAAGCACAAAATATTAGTGACAGGGCCAGCAGAAATGCCTAACCTAGCTTTGAGGAGCAGAAAATCAGAAACACTTGTTGGAGGACATATATCTGAGATGGGCTCTGAAGAAAAAATCTATTCCCTCATTCTTTAGTATTCAACTGAACATTTACTGAGTGCCTGCGATACCCAATTATTACACTGGGATCCAGGGATACAAAAGGGACTAAGGTTCTGCAGGGGAAGTTCACTGACTAATCAGAGAGGCAGATATTTGAACCAAAAAATCACAACGAGATAAATGCTATTATCACAGTGCTATGTATGAAAAAGTGCTCTGGGTACACAGAGAACACATTTAAAGAATCAACTGTAAAAGTAGAAGGAGTTAGGCGCCTGGGTGGCTCAGTTGGTTAAGCGTCCAACTTCAGCTCAGGTCATGATCTCATGGTCCGTGAGTTCGAGCCCCGCATCAGGCTCTGTGCTGACCCCTCAGAGCCTAGAGCCTGCTTCAGATTCTGAGTCTCCCTCTCTCTCTCTGCCCCTGCCCCACTCATGCTCTCTCTTTTTCTCTCAAAAATGAGTGTTTTTTAAATAGAAGGAATTATATCAAGGTTGATAATAACACATATGAGAGAGGTTTTAGTTAAGTTTGATTTTAATATGTATCAACACTATGAAGGAGTTCCTTAAAACAGGTAAATTATTAATAGGGATTCAAAGTATTCAGATGGTGAGAAGTATTAGTTCTATTATATTTTATACTGGTAAAACCAGTACTAGAGCACCACGTTCATTTCTGAGAACTGTATATTTTTTAAAGCATTTTTTAAATGCTTATTTTGAGAGAAAGGGAGAGAGAGAGCATGCGCACATGCATGCACGTGAGTAGGGAAGGGGCAGGAAGAGGGAGAGAGAGGATCCCAAATAGGCTCCGCACTGCAGTGTGGAGCCTGATGCTTGGCTCAAACCCACAAACCATGAGATCATGACCTGAGTCAAAACCAAGAGTCCAGTGCTCAACCAACTGAGCCACTCAGGCACCCCTGAACTGTATATTTTTAGTCCATTTTATTGAGATATGTCCACAATGAAATGTACCCACTAAAGTGTACAGTCTGATAAAATTTGATGAATTTATATACCCACGTAACCAACCACCACCACCATTAAGAAATGTCCTTGTGCTTCATCCCAGTCAATCCCCTTCACCCCACATCTAACCCCAAACAATCACTGATTTGCCTTCTGTCACTACAGACTTGTTTTTTAGAGTTTCATATAAATGGAAACATACAGGCTGTACTTTCTTGGCTTCTGGCTTCTTTCAACTCAGCATGTTTTTGAGAACAAACCATGTTGGTGTGTGCATCGGTAGTCCATTGCTTCCTACTGTCTGAGTGTCATATTGATAAGACCATGGATAAACTGAAATAAAGAGAAAAGAGAGTAGGCCATGAGGTGACTGGATGCCAGGTTCTATGAGAGATCATTGAAAAAAATCTGGTTGACACTGAAAGGGAGGGCATTTGAAGAACTTCAATGTGCAGAACAGGCTTGTTCTGGTCTTACCAGAAGGTAAGACCGAAACTAATGGCTGCCCACAGAGACGGTCAAGATATTTAAATGGAAATAGCATGGCTGACAAAGATGCTGCTGAAGGGATTCCAACATCAGCAAGAGTCTGGACTTGATACAGTCAGTATTTCTTCCAACCTTGAAGAGCTACGATTCTGTCATTCTCATGAGTGAGAAAAATATTACACCATTATTAACCATTAAAATATCAGCATGAATTTTTATTTAAACCAAATCAGCTATTCTGTCAGAGCTAGTATAGCATATGGTTTCAAATGTTTGGGGATGGTGAGCGGGGGGAAGTCTTTAAAATCAGACAGACCTAAGTATAAATAAATCTCTATTCTGCCACCTACTAACTGTGTGTCCGGCATTTAACCTCTCTATGCCAAAGTTTCTTCATTTGAAAACTAACATAATGATGGATATGCTTGCCCCAAACCAAAAGCTGAATAAATCTTGTTGTCAGCAAGACCCTAGGGAATAAGATAAAGACTATATGACTTTTGAATAAGTGGGGGCCTAGGAAAGTCTAAGATACAAAGGCACTGTCTAGAGCTGGCGTGGTAAATTGTGACCCCCAGGCCAAATCTGGCCATGGTCTGGTTTTGTGTGGCCCACTAGCTAAGGATGGTTTTCACATTTTTAAAAGGTTGTAAAATAAAGAAGAATATGTGACATAGACTTTATGTGACCCCCAAAGTCTAAAATACTAACTACCTTGACCTTTGCAGAAAAAGCGAAACCCAGGTCTAGAGCAGACAGGGGTCAATGTGGCTGGCGGTAAGTTATATGGTTTTAAAGAGACAAACATAAAGAGTATCCATCTGCTAAAAGGAGTACAGAAGGAAGAATTCCTTAAACATCTGCAGCCGTGAGTTCCTTACCTATAAATTGAAAATAAAAACAATAGCTCTCAACTTCTGCTCAGGCCATGATGAAGCAATTAGTACCAGACTTGCCCTCTCATTTTAAGCAACTAGAAAATGGGACAAAATATAGGGAAAAACTGTTTTAGGCACTGAACAACAGTTAGCACTATGATTCTTGAGAGAGAGGAACCAAAGGTGAGTCCTATGAAGGCTGTGGCTTTCTGCTTGGAAGTACTGTCTACACTGTAGCACTGTGGAAATGACCACAAGCAGAGCCCAGTGAGCTAAACAGGTTGAGGTGACAAAGTTCAGGGTTTAGGGGAGCTAAGAAGGCTGGAATCTGCCAGGGCAGAGTATCAGAGAGGAAGGAGCTCCACATATAGAAATAGTTCCAAAATTTGGTAGAAGGTCTCCTTGAGTCTTTGGCTATACCAACCTGTAGGTTAGAATTCTACATGGCTGGGCAAAGCCAAACTGTTGAGGGTGGCAGGTGTGTGTGAAACAAACAACTAGAGGACTTGAAACTGAACAATTCCCAGAGTTGATAACCATATGGGAGACATCTGAACTCCAAACAGCCAGAGTGGAAACTTCAATGAACACTGCAGGCATTCAGCAGAGACCCTAGACAGGTCAGGTCTTACTAGAGAGCTAAATGCAGAAGCCTAAATAAAGCAATTCTAGATCAACCTAAGAGTTTAAAAACTAGCCTTAAAAAAAAAAAAAAAAATCAATCTAACCCACAAGTGACTTAACTGCTTGCCAAAACAAAATCCAATCCTCTTTAAAGGAAGACAACAAAAATCAAGATAACTAATAATGCAACATTCACAATATACAACATCCAATAAAAAATTACATGCAAAGAGGCAGGAAAATGTAACCCATAATTAAAAGAAAAAATGTCAGTCAACAGAAACAGACTAAAAAATGCTGAAAATTATAGAATCAGCAGAAAAAGATTTTAAATCTTTTTTAACATTTATTTATTTTTGAGAGAGAGAGACAGAGCATGAGCAGGAGAGGGGCAGAAAGAGAGGGAGACACAGAACTCAAAGCAGGCTCCAGGCTCTGAGCTGTCAGCACAGAGCCCAACACGGGGCTCGAACTCACAGACCGTGAGATCATGACCTAAGCCGAAGTCGGACGCTTAACCGACTGAGCCACCCAGGTGCCCCAACAGATAAAAATTTTAAAACATTACAAATATGTTCAAAATTTAAAGAAAGAAAAGCAACAAAATGAGAAAAGAAATGAAAGATATGACAAATAATCAAACACAAGGTCTAGAGAAGAAAAATACAATAACTGAAATGAAAACTTCACTGGCTAAACCCAACAGCACAATAGACACTAAAGGAATGACCTATTAACAAAAACAAAACAAAACAAAAAAAGTAACCTCTGAGACAACATCAAGTAATATAACTTATGTGTAATTTCAGACCCAAAAAATGTGGGTGGGGGGATACTTAAAAAATAATTACCAAAACTCTTCCCAAATTTGTTGACATTTCTAAGCCCACAAATCCAAGAACTCCAGGAAAACCACCCAAGGTACACTGTCCTCACCAAATTGCTGAAAACCAGAGAGAAGATTATATAAAGTAGCCAGAGTGAAAAGGCAAACTAGGCACAGGTGAACAATGCTAAGAACATCTGACTTCCCATTAGAAATGATACAAGATAGATGACAACAGAAAAGCAGCTTAAAATGCAGAAAGAGAGAAACCATGCATCTAAAATTTGATAGCCAGTAAAAATACCCTTCAGAAATGCAGGAGAAATTGAGATTTTTCAACAAAAAAGATGAGAGAATTCACTGCCAGCAGATCTTTTCTACAAGAAATGTTCAGGCTTTCAGGCTAAAGATAAAATGATGCAGATATGGGTACTCAGATCTAAGCAAGGGAATTAAGGGCAGTGGAAGTGGCAAATATGTGGGTAAATGTAAAAGAATTTTTATCATTAAAAGCAAAAATAGTAACATGAATTGTGGGGTTTATTATATATGCAGAAGTAAAAGGTATGACAACAATAGCCCAAAGGTATGTGGAAGATGAAAGGATACTCCATAAAGTTTTTACACTATAAATAAAGCAGCATATTATTTTAAAGCAGACAATATTAGTTAAACATGCATATTTTAAACCTTAGAGCAACTACTGTAAAAATAAAACGAAGATTTATACCTAATAGACCAAGAGAGGAAACAGAATAGTAAAAAAGTAATAAAAAATATGCCAGGAAAAGAGGAAAGAATAAACATAAAACAGATGGGTAAATAGAAAACAAATAGTGAAATGGCGGACTTAAATGCTACCATATCAAATAAATGTAAATGGTCTAAACACTTCAATTAAAAAGCAACGATGGTAAGACTGGATTTAAAACCAAAACAACACATAGGACCTATCTGGTATCTAGAAGAAATTTAATTAAGGGACACTTGGGTGGCTCAGTCAGTTAAGCATCTGACTTCAGCTCAGGTAATGATCTTATGGTTCGTGAGATCGAGTCCTGTGGAGGGCTCTGTGCTAACAGCACAGAGCTGGCTTCAGATTCTCTGTCTCCCTCTCTTTCTGCCCCTCCCTGCTCACACTCTCTCTCTCTCAAAAAATAAATAAACATACATTTTAAAAAATAATAATAAGAGAAACTCACTTAAGAAAAAAAAGACACAAATAGGTTAAAAATTAAAAGAATAGGAAAAAATATACTAGGCAAACATTAACCATAAGAAAGCAGGAGTGACTATATTAAATGGAAGCAGACTCACATAATGTAGACTTCAAGTCAAGGAGAATTACCACAGAGAAAAGGAGGCATTTTATAATTACACAGGGTTCAATTTACCAAGAAGACAGAACAGTCTTTAATGTGCATATGCTTACTTTTAGAGGTTCAAAATACATGAAGTAAAAATGAACCAAACTGACAGGAAAATAGACAAATCCACAATTATAGCTGGAAATGGCCAACACTCCTCTCAGAAATTAATCAGTAGAAATAAAATCAATAAAGATATGTAAGATATGAACGGCACTATCAACTATCAATTAATTAACATTAATAACACATTAAACCCAAGGACAGTGGAACACATATTCCTTTCAGATACACATAGAACATTTACTAAACAAGATCATAATGAGTTTCAATAGATCTCAAAAGACTGAAACCAGATAGTACATGAACCAGATAGTCCTATAAAACACAAGAGAATTTTCAATCAGAAATTAGTAACAAAAAAAAAGGGGGTTCCTGGGAGGCTGAGTCGGTTGAGCATCTGACTTCAGCTCAGGTCATTATCTTGCGGTTCATGGGTTCGAGTCCCACTCACACTCTGTCTCTCTCTCAAAAATAAACATAAAAAAAAAGTTTATATGTAACACACAAGTCAAAGAAGATATCACAAACCAAATTAGAAATTATTTCGAAAAAAAAACATATTAAAATAATTTTTAATGTTTATTTTTGAGAGAGAGAGAGAGAGAGAGAGAGAGAGAGAGAGTACAAATGGGGGAGAGGCAGACAGAGAGAGGAGCACAGAATTCAAAGCAGGCTCCAGGCTCCGAGCTGTCAGCACAAAGCCCAAAGAGGGGCCAACAAACCCTATTAAAATGAGTGTGACATTGAGGTGCCTGGGTGGCTCAGTCAGTTAAGCATCCAACTTCAGCTCAGGTCAAGATCTCACAGTTTGTGGGTTCAAGCCCCTCATTGGTCTCTTTCCCAGGCTCAGGAAATTTATACCGTTAAATGCTTCTATTAGGGAACAAGGAAGGTTTGAAGTTGATGACCTAAGTTTCCATCTCTAAGAAGCTAGAACAAGAAGAGCCAATTAAATCCAAAGCAAGTAATATGACACAAAGACTGGAAATCAACAACAGAAAACAAACAGCAAGACAACAGAGAAAATCTATGAAACTCAAAGCTGGTTCTTTGAGAAGACTGATAAAATTGATAAACTTACAGCTAGAGTAGAATAAAAGAAAGCAAGCACAAATTCACACAAAGTACCAATATCAAATATGCAAGAAAGAACATTCCACTCTAAATCCTATAGGGATTAAAATAATAAAAGAATGTTAGGACTCCCTGCTGGGTGTGGAGGCTGCGTGAGATTCTCTCTCTCTCTCTCTCTCTCTCTCTCTCTCTCTCTCCGCCCCCTGCCCCTCTCTCCTATATGCACATGCATGCTCTCTCTCAAAAATAAATAAATAAGAATGTTATAAACAGCTTTAAGTCAATATACTAGACAACTCTGATGAAATAGGAAAACTCTTTGAAAGCCAGAAATTACCAAATTAATTCAAAACAAAATAGAAAATCTGACTAGTTTAATAATGCACATAAAATTTAGAATCTGCATTAGCTACAGAGCATACTTGTAATATGTTAACACCTTTTTTGAAATTCATAACGAATACTTTGGCATCTTTAAATGTACTGGTTTCAAATACTCTAAAGTTTCTCCAAATTTATATCCTTTATTACTCTTAAATTATCTTGAATTATTTACCATTTCCTATCATAGAGGAAAATTATATTACTCTTCTAACTTCTACCTAACTGCCTAAAATATTCAGCACTATTTTTAAATGTGTTATTTTTTATTGTTTAATTTGCTAACTGGCTTTTTACTACTTAAGATTATTTTCTTTGCTTGACTTTATAGCAAACTTTTGCTTATTATTTTACGTCAGTCCCACTTAATAATAGTTTTATTTCTACTACATTTTTTAAAAATTATTTTAATGTTTACTTATTTTTGAGAGAGAGAGACAGAGCACAAGCAGGGGAGGGGCAGAGAGAGGGAGACACAGAATCCAAAGCAGGCTCCAGGCTCTGAGCTATCAGCACAGAGCCTGATGTAGGGCTCAAACCCATGAACTGTGAGATCATGGCCTGAGCCGAAGTTGGATGCTCAACTGTCTGAGCCACCCAGGTGCCCCTTTACTACATTTTTTCTTTTTAAGAGAGAGAACATGATGTGGGGAGAGGGACAAAGGCGGGAGAGAGAGAATCCCAAGCAGGCTCACACCCAGCGTGGAGCCTGATGTGGGGCTTGATCTCAGGACCCTGAGATCATGACCTGAGCTGAAATCAAGAGTCAGACGCCCAACTTGCTGCGCTACCCAGGAGCTCCACTACTACATTTCATAGTCAAGTTTCCTTTCATCAACCGGCAATTTTTCCTTCATTTAATGACTAGAGGCTGTAATGTCAAAGGCGAGCATGTGTTTCCAGCGCCTCCAAAATACCACTAAAAGGAAAGGGGCCCTAGATTCTGACACTCCCCAGCCAGATCTTTGCCATAAAGTCCTTAGAAATCTCTAGCTCCCACAATTCCCAGCCACATCAGAGAAGCTCCTATTCAATGTAGTACTGAATCCTAACAAAGCTCCACAAGGAGAGGACAAAGGCAGGGGCCTTGACCTTCACTTAACAACAATAACAACAACAACAATAGTCTATAGGTACTCTGCAAAAACAAGGCATCTGAGGTTCTAAGATGGCAAACAGGCAGCCTGGAACACTAATGACTACTTATTTCTTCTGTCCCACATACATGGTACCAGGTACAAGGACTAGGAAAAAAAAAATCCAGACCCTATGTGTACAGGGGCGGCAGGGGTAGTAGGGGTACAGTGGGGGAAGTGCTAGCTAAAGAATCGGTACCAAGCAGTTTGAGACTGAATGTCTTTCAGTTGAATACATTTCAGCCAATACTTACTAGGCACACCCTCACTTAAAAAGGTATATCTGGGTGGCTCAGCTGGTTAAGTGCCAACTCTTGATCTCCACTCAGGTCTTGATCTCATGGGTTTGCGGGCACATGCACGTGCTACCTCAAAATAATTAAAAATTAAAAAACAAAGGGGGGGCTGGGTGGCTCATTTGGTTAAGCATCAGTCTCTTGATTTTGGTTCAGGTCATGATCTCACGGTTCGTGATTTTGAGCCGCAAATCAGGCTCTGTGCTGACAGCACAGGTCTGCTTGGGTTCTGTCTCCCGCTGTCCCTGCCCCTCCCCACCTGCATGCACATGCTCTCTAAATAAATAAAAATAAACTTAAATAAATAAACAAACAAACAAAATTAAAAAACAAAAAAGGATATCTGACAGCCTCATTATGACTTAGGAAAAGTGGTTCTCAGCTTTTTTTCTCTAGCACTCTCTGGACAGTGCTCTGGAACGTCCCAACATTCTCTATCTCTCTATTATGAAGCCAGTTCTTCACGTAACTAGCAGTCAATCAGTGTTTGTTGAACTAAAGAATAAAAAATCTGGATTCCATATAAACACATAAAACAAAAACTTACACGTTCCCCCAAAGGGCATTCATGGATAAATGCATTAAGCTCATATTACATTTATCATGGGCTTAAAAACACAAACAATCTCAGTAATATTCTCAGGAATAATCGCTGGGACCCCATCTGCATCCTGCTGCCCACATGCTTACCTTGAGAACCCTGACTTGGCAAATGAGCTAACACCCCACTTCTTAAAAGTGCTCCTTAAAAGTAAGTGTGCACTGTCAAATATTACATATGATTTTTTTACGTAAAAAAGTTACTTTTTGCTAAATAAATCACTAAGTCATTGTTATTTCTACTTCTGTATGTGGGTAATACTCAGATATTCTCAGTTTGGAACAATTAATATGAAAAAAAATCTAATTAACATTTCTTTCATAAGGATGCAATTTGAACAAACAGCTCCCGAAATAAAATTTATACATGCCAACTAGAACAGAAAAGGCCGTCTCCATAGTTCAACACTTAATGAACACAAACTTAGTCCAAGTGGGGTTTAATGTCTAATTGGAATTTCCCAAACGGTCCTCTGGAATGTCTGAACAAAAACAAAGCAAACCAAACAAACCAAAAAGGATCCAAACCCCTAGAAAAGCTCTAAAACAACTGGTCAAACACTGGCTGGGTGAGGAACACCAAAGGGCAGGAGAAAGCTTCTACTTTTTATTTATACTTTTGTACCGCTGGATTTTTGTTTTACCAAAAGTGCGGATTCCTTTCAGAAAGATTTATTTTTAAAGCTACCACATTAGCTGATAGTAGAAAAGGTCAGTCCAGAGAAAAGCTTGCTGCTTCTTCCGAAACCTTATTACACGAGATAGGATACATCTTACGTGAAGTACGGCACGTTATATCCTTTTTCTTTACTATTTATTACCACAAAGCACTTCTGAAAGGAGAATGGGGAAAGGAACCAGAAGATTCTTAACATAAAGCCAGAGGAGTGTAGAAGGCGCCACGTGACAGTGACAGCCGCCTAAGGGATCAAGCTTTGTGAAGAGGTGTCCTAATTTCTATTAACTGGCCTGTAGAAAACAGATTTAATCTTGTATCCTGTAGGAGGAAAAAAAGGAAAGCAGGTTTCATTTTCTGAAGGTGAACAAAAGACACTAAACATTAGGGCTCAGAGAGTAAACACGGGCCCATGATCCCTTAGCCGCAATTCCCAAATCCAAAAACTTCTGAAAACCACCAGTTTTCTGTAATTCATCTGGTAGAAATACTTGATCTGAACGTAATTGGCAGCCAAATCTGACCTGAACTGACATGAGACTATTTATAGCGTCCCCACTAAAGTGAGATCAGTCATAGCTCTGGCTGCCGAAATATTAACGTATTCAACTACAAAGTGCTGCCCCTGACTGTGCAGGGACATTACATAATATACGGTAAAAGCATCTTGTTAGCTTTCTAAAAACAAAGAAAATCTCTAAATTCTAAAATACTGATGGCCCTTACAGTTTCCAATAAAGGACTATGAAGCCCAAAATGGCTTTTTATTAAAATGGTCCTGTCAGCCTCCACTAAAATACATAATTTTTTCCTGAAAATGTTCTCATAATTTGAACTAATTACTCTTTTCTAGAAACTTACTGTTATTAGAAATGTTGTACTTTGAATATCTGTAAATCTTTAACTGTATTATTATTAGAACATTTTATACCGCTCCAAGGTATTCTAAGTCAACCACTCTCTGAAGGTGACATTAAAATCAGAAGGGTGGTGGGGCACCTGGGTGGCGCAGTCGGTTAAGCGTCCGACTTCAGCCAGGTCACGATCTCACGGTCCGTGAGTTCGAGCCCCGCGTCAGGCTCTGGGCTGATGGCTCGGAGCCTGGAGCCTGTTTCCGATTCTGTGTCTCCCTCTCTCTCTGCCCCTCCCCCGTTCATGCTCTGTCTCTCTCTGTCCCAAAAATTAAAAAAAATAAAATAAAATAAAAAAAAACGTTGAGAAAAGAAAAAAAAAATTTTAAATCAGAAGGGTGGTTATCACCTTTGGCAGGAGGGTAGTACCAGAATGGGGTAAAGATCGTGAAGTTAAAAAAGCAGACCTCTGTCGATATGCTGTGATTTTCTTTCTGTGTTCAAGACGAAAAAAACGCGCCTGGGTGGCTTTGTCGGTTGAGCCTCTGACTCTTGATTTCAGCTCAGGTCATGAGCTCATGGTTTGGTTCATGAGATCGAGCCAAGTCCGGCTCTGCAATGCTGGCACGGAGCCTGCTTGGGATTCTCTCTCTCTCTCTCTCTCTCTCTCTCTCTCTGCACCGCCCCCCCCCAATTTCTCAAAAATAAACATGAAAAAATTTTTAAACAAAGGGCATGTGATTTAAAAAAATTTTTTTTTCATGTTTATTTATTTTTGAGAGAGAGACAGAGTGCAAGTGAGGGAGGGGCAAAGAGAGAAGGACACGCAGAATCCAAAGCAGGCTCCAGGCCCTGAGCTGTCAGCACAGAGCCAAACGTGGGGGCTCAAACCCATGAACTATGAGATCATGACCTGAGCCGAAGTTGGATGCTTAACCAACTGAGCCATGCAGGCGCCCCGTGATTTTTTTATTTATCAAAGAGGGGCACAGATTTTAAAAGTGAACAAGCATCAATTTAAATCATTTTAAAAAATCAAAATAAAAATGAAGTCACATTATCCAAATAGTTATCAAGGAACAGAACACAAAATAAAAGTCAAGAAAGAGAACATGTGCAAGTAAGGAAAATTATGTATTTTAGCCCAGTTACGTATCAATTCCATTATATTATATGACTAAATAACAAATGATAATGAAACTTGCAAAACTCAAAGTTCTCTATTATAGAAACAAAACTGTAAAGCCAGATTAAAGCAAGAACTGAGACAAAAACTACTGAGAACCTATAATTAATTACAATGAAGAGTAATTTGGCAGATTTCACATGAAAAATAGGGACAGAATAAAGACTTTAATAAACATAAATACAGTACTACATTTTAAACTGTTGTATCTACATAAAACAAAATTGGTTGAATTTTTTTTTTAAGTACTCACCAATCCTCCCTCCCTCCCCCACTCTCACACAACTAACAAAATGGTAGAAACAACGCAACCAAACAGGAACCTCGTTTCACAACTGGTAGACATGAAAGCTGTGAAAACCTCTTTTAACACGTGTGTGGGATGCAGAACCCCGAATTATTTCTGCCTAGAGGAAGCTCTCACAGAGTTATACTCAAAAAAAACTAAAGATTGAAAATAATTCAAAATATTCCTTAAAGCAACATGAGTAGCACAACTGGTTGTCTAGTTGTTGCTATATCCTAGAAAGGAAGGATAAGGTTATCTCTACCAGTATTGTTTACTAAATTACAGTTTTTACTATCCATGAAACTTATGCGGCCATCAGAAATAGTACATATGAACACATCACTGATAAGTGGAATTCTAAATTAATTAAAACCCAAAATTAAAAACTTCATGGTAAATTTTGATTTAAAAACTCCATTTCAGCAGTGTGTGGGTGGCTCAGTCAGTTAAGCATCCAACTTTTGATTTCGGCTCAGGTCATAATCCCAGGGTCATGGGATGGAGCCCTGTGTAGGGCTTTGTGCTGAGTGTGGAATGCTTAAGATTTTCTCTCTCTAAAATAAAAAATAAATTAAAAAAAAAAAGTCCATCTCACATATAAGAATTTAAAAGAGAATTTCCCACTGTAATCTTCCTTTTACTTGAACAAAGCAGAACTGGAAGAAAAGAGAACAAAGAAAACAAGATCGTAAGGTCCTAGAATATCAAGGGTAAAGAGCAAGCCAAGAGGACATCATGTAAGTATGAATAACGAAAGTCTCTATTACAAGATTGACTATGAAAGAACTGTAAAGCTGTAAAATCAATTAACTAAAAACAGGAAATTTAAAAAATATACTGAAAGTCAAAAATTTAAGAATTTAATCCATTAAGAATATATTCTAAAAGCCCTTATTCTCTAATGGGAGGTGGAGGTGGGACTAATGGGACCTGCAGGTGCCAGTAAACAAAGATTGTGGGACGGGGCGCCTGGGTGGCTCAGTCGGTTAAGCGTCCGACTTCAGCTCAGGTCACCATCTCGCGGTCCGTGAGTTTGAGCCCTGCGTCCGGCTCTGGGCTGATGGCTCAGAGCCTGGAGCCTGCTTCCGATTCTGTGTCTCCCTCTCTCTCTGACCCTCCCCCGTTCATGCTCTGTCTCTCAAGTAAATAAACGTTAAAAAATTAAAAAATTAAAAACAAACAAACAAAGATTGTGGGAAAAGACTGTTACCCTTCCTCTGCCCCCTACTGCCCCCCACCCCCCGCAAAGAATTTTATCCAGTGATATAGGGTTCATCTAAGGTAGCACATATACCAATCTACTAGGTTCTAAGGATATTCCTTGGTTAATTACATAACAGATCCAGATTCAAGGCATCTCTTTGAACTAAGTCATTCACATAACTCCTGCAGGGTTAAGACAGATACAGATATGTGCTCATGCTACTGGAATTCAATATCTTACATGAGTAACTTTAAATTATGAAGGCATTAATAATGCTATACAGGTATCAAAACCCAATTTTATATCCTTTATATCATGTAGCATATTTTGACAGAGTGATCTTTGTTTCCTTATGAATCAGTTAACTATCAGGTAATTATAGTTAACTAGAAATTGGTTAACTATCCTGATTTAAGGAGCTTCCACAGTTGAGTGCAGCATAGTGAGACGAGGTACAAAACTATCCAGAGGTCAGTGAGTTTATAATCAAGTTGGAGAGACAGTATCACATAAAAACAATTTAAGAAACCTTATAAGAAGCAGTTAAGTCCAAGCTGTAAATATAAACTGATACTAAATATATACCAATCACTATATAGAAACGTTCAAATGGAAGTTATTTTTCAAAGTACACACTCCTAAGAAGTTACATAGGTAATTATCTCAGTCAGGTTGCCATCACTGAAAATACTTTGCAACTCCTACTTTGCTTCCAGACCAATTTACAAATCACACAAGGAAATCTGCCTCATTACTTTGAACTCATTTCGGACCCCAAACAGTATTGCCCAGACAAATCACTTAACCAGACCTGAAAAATGGTTCTTGGTTGCTCCCCTAAATCAAATCCACCCTGAAAGAATGAAGATTTTCCCCTACGGAAATTCCAAAGAGTATTTCTTATTCTGGAAGCAACTCCTAAATAATTCCTCAGATGTTTTAAGAAAAGACAGTACTTCCACTTTCAGAAAAGCCGGGGTAACAGCAGTCGGATGTACCCTTGCAGGTAAAAAAACAAACAGACAACTAAAAAACCGGACAAAATATATAAACAACGGTTTTCAAAACATTGGACATCAGGCAAGGAAGGACAGTGATCCCTAAAGAGATGGTAAACAAACAAGCTGAGCCCTACAATTGCCCTAGCTTGCTGCCTAGGGAAAGATTCCAGGCCACCAAGCCGCCGGGAGGGGAAACCCAAGTGGAACTCAGAGACCTCCCTGAATTGAGGAGATGCAGCTGAGATTTCCAGAAGGCTGAGGCAGCTAGAGTTTGCAGTGAACAGCACTGGAAAGGAAGAGCCGCACAGAGGAAGAACTCTCGAGATCTGTAGGGGGATCCCTCCAGTATTCAGCTGAATAGCAGCTAAGGAACTAGGAAAAACACAGGTAACATCACACTTAACAGTAGGATGTTTTCCCCCTACATCCAAGGAAAAAAGCAAAGGTGCCCATTCATACTTCTTCCACTCGACATGGTACCTGAGGTCCTAGCCAGTTCGATAAGGCAAGATTTAGAACTCAAAGGTCAGAAAATAAAATTGACTTTCTTTGTAAATGATACAGTTGTATATGAAAAAAAAAAAAAACACAAAAGAACAGACAAAAATGCCACTGAAAGTAATGAACGAAATTAGGAAAATTTATTTATTTAGTGTATTCAATCACATCAATGAAAACAAACTGTCCAAATGAAAGAGGGCTTTAATAAAGAAAGGCTTCCAGGAAGAAAACTTTAGAGAAGGCTTTCTGAGGGTGAGAAGCAAAATGGTTTGGAAGCCAGAAACAGGGAGGATATTTTACATAAGGAATAGCCTTTTATAAGGTATGAGGACAAAAAGCGAGAGAATCATATGGAAAATAGAGAAAAGATTGTATAGAAGGCAAAGGTTCAGGGGGCCTGGGTGGCTCAGTTGGTTAAGCATCCGACTTCGGCTCAGGTCATGATCTCACAGCTCGTGAGTTCAAGCCCCACGTTGGGCTCTGTGCAGACAGCTCAGGGCCTGGAACCTCCTTCGGATTCTGTGTCTCCCTCTCTTTCTCTACCCCTCCCCCACTCATGCTCTGTCTCCCTCTGTCTCTCAAAAATAAATAAACATTAAAAAAAAAAAGGCAAAGGTTCAAAACTAGGGGATGACAGTTGAAAGCTGGAAGCAGTGAAGGAGCCTGGCTCCGACACAGGTGTTTGGATTTCACAGAATAAGAAAGCATAGGCTGATAAAGAAAATAGTATGTAGGAAATGTTTTCTGGTGAGAAACTAGGAACAGAGCAACTGACAGGAAGCTATTTTAATAATCCAGCCACAAGCTGAGGGTGACTTAGAATCAGGATGGCGGAGTGGAAGCAAAAAGGAGAGGCTCAAGGTCCAAAGCCACAGAGAAAGGCGCTAAGGGAGATGACAATGCTCCAAGATTCAGTGGTTCAGGCTTTGGTGACCTGGGATTGGGAGGGGGGGTTACCAATGAGGGGACCCAACAGAGTCAACAACTTTTAAGGGAGGTGAAGCAGAGGCCCCTCTCCAGTCTCCAGAGTTACCTTCCTAAAAAGCACTCTGAATGACAATTCCCAAGTCTTGGGGGGGGGGGGGTGTTAAAGGAAAACAAGAGAAAATGACATTAAATACTCATTTTTAAGTACAGTAAATAGAAGTCTAGAGAGCATCCGCTTCCAAAGCAAACACAAAACATCAGTGTTGAGCCTGGGCTCTGGCAGGTTCAGGAAGCGCAGGGCGGTGTCACAATATGCTGAGGCCGACCCACAAGCTGCCTGTGGGGCACAGGGTCCCCTTTTTAAAGTTTTCAAACCAGCCCTTACTGGCTCGAAATGTGATGTGTTTTGCATTTCCATTCTATTGTTTTGTTTTTGTTATTTCTACAAAGAGCCTTTTCACTAATTCTCTCTGTGTTTTAAAAGTAATGTTTTCCCCACTGAGCTGTGTTTCAGGAATGGGAATGTGTGGGCATAAAAAAAACCTCCTCTCTTTATCCACGGACCCACCTGCATGGTTTAAGGGGGAATCAGTCATTAGCGTGTCTTTTTAAGGAGATACAGCCAAACTACAAAATAAAAATATCATAAATTCTAAACACTTTGGTACAAAAATATAGAAAGTTTTATAGTGAAGAGGTTGACAAAAGAGTAGTTGGGAAAAGATTTATTTTAAAATCTGTTGGTACATCTAAGTGGAGAGATTCTATATTCAGAAGTGCCACTGAAATACACAACTGGGTAAAAGATCTCCCTGCTGAGTATGACAGACCATCTTGTAAGATTTCCAGGAAGGATAAATATCTAGTCCTTGGAGGGTCTCAGTTTTCATCCTTCTACTTTGTTTCTCTTTTCTTCTTTCCTCACCAGAACCTAGTAGATGTTCAAAACATTTCAATTGCTATGCTGACCTGGGCCTAAATGAGGAAACCTTGTCTACTTCCACTTTTTGAGGTTCTCAGTGTGTTTTTGAAATAAAGACATGCCAAAACAGCATTACAAAAATTGTGGTATATTTTAAATATATACATTTGATAAATGAACACTTCTAGGAAAAGAATACAATGTAACCCGTCCTATTCACAAGACACAGGATTAATAAACATGTTCATTTGTCATAAACTACACAATGTGATCTAGTAACTAGAACATGTTTCAAGTTATAATCAGTATTTTCTTTCGATCCTGTGAATTTATCTCTCAGAATGTCTACACCTGCTATGTGCAAACCATTCTGCTGGGAGCCAGAGCAGTATAAACTTGTTTTGAGCTCAAAGTACCAAGACAGAAACCCTGACTTCTCCCTTTTCTCTAGTTGAGGAGCTACAAGAACTTCTAAGGATTATCATGCCACCTATGCCCTTGACAGGAATCTGGTGGCCTTGCCCTGTGGACTACCTACCATCTCCATTCAAACAGTTTCGATTTTTCTCTCTCTCCTGGGTCCTTGCTACACATCTTTACGTAGAATTTCTCACCTTAACAGGTTGCCTTCTCAACCTGGCCCTGATTCCATTATTTCCTTTCTTTCTTTTCCAAACATCTTGAAATAAACTACACTCACTGCTGTCATTCTTCCTACCATCCATTATCTCTTTTGCCCCTTGTAATCTAGATCAACAAATGATCACACAGAATTTGTATTCATATAAAAGTAAATAAATAAATAAATAAATAAATAAATAAATAAAAAGAATTTGTAGCAATTGACATTGAAATGGGTCAATTAGCATATTCTGAGTGGCAACCAGCACTCCCCAGCGTAACCTCCAATCATTCTGAAAAATATCAAGCTCTGAACATGCAAAGCTGAGAAATATTGTATATGCCAACAAAGTACAGGTATCCCACAGCTGTAACTGAAAACAGCTTACTGATAATGGATAAAAAAAGATGGGAAGAGATGGGATGGATTGGGGGAAAGGAGGCAATACTTAAGAGTAACAGGTCTGGGGGGCAGTCATTTAAGCATCCAACTCTTATTTTTGGCTCAGTCATGATCTCACGGTTGTGAGATTGAGCCCTAATGGGGCTCTGTACTGGGCGTGGAGCTTGTTTAGGATTCTCTCTCTCTCCCACTGCCCCTCCCTACTCCTCTCAAAAAAAAAAAAAAAAAAAAAGTAACAGAGCTGAGGAAAAGGTATGGAAGGAAGACAAGAAAGCAAAGAGCCAGTGAACCAAAGAGGAATAAAATGAAGGAAAATGGGCTAGATTTATGTTCAACAAATCTTCCTTTCTTAATTATGGTTGAGAATCAAATTAAACTAATGCTAGTTCAATAGACCAATTGGAGACTTACAGACATGTAACAACTTTTTTAAAAAAAATGTTTATTTTTGAGAGGTTGTGGGGGAGGAAGGGCAGAGAGAGAGGGAGACAGAGGGTCCCAAGCAGACTCCGCACCATCAGTGCAGAGCCCGATGCGGGGCCCAAACTCACGAACCTCAAGATCATGTTCCGAGCCGAAGTCGGAAGCTTCTGACTAAACTACCCAGGAGCCCCAGCCAATTTAACAACCTTCAAGCTGTAAAAATGTACACATATCCAGAGGCTCTTCTAGATACTGCTTTCTGATCTCATCCCTTTTACTGGTTCATCATCTGGCCCTTGGGAGATGGATCAACACTCACCTCAGGCAGTCAAGCAAGAGGTCACTTCCTTTACTCTGCTTTTACAGATAAGCTCAAATGAGTCACCACTTTCTAACTCCATCTGATATCATTTGCATGGTTATAGGTACAGTGACAAGCACCATTCTGGTTTATGACTAATCTTCTTTGAATGGTACTTTTTTTTTTTTTAAGTATAGTTGACACTGAATGGTACTTGATAATGCTTTTATGAATTCAAATATACAGAATCGCATCATTATTTCTAAAATCATTTCCAGTTCTGAAATGCAACGTAATCTAAGAATCTGAGTGTAGCATGTCACAGCCTGTAAGTCAGCCATTGGCCCTGTACCCCAAGACCAGCTTTATAAAGCACACCGCTTCTCCATATAGCTGTCTTCTCCATATACTAAATATGTTCCTTTGTACCTCTGCACAGGCTGTTCCCTCTGCTTCTGCCTGAAATGCCCTTTTCTTCCATGACTTACTGGGAGTGTCTCCCTCCCTGGAAAGGCTTTCTTGACCTCCAGTTGTATTGATGACTTTCCTTTCCCCCCCTGCCCCATCCCTTGTACTGTCTCTCACAGCATGTATTACACCAACTGGAACTCATCTGTGTCCAAGTCTGTCACACCCACTTGGCTGTGCACTCCCCGGGAGCAAAGATCTCTTCTCATCCCATTCTTGTAGTCCTAGTGTCTAAGAGCATTCAGCACATGTACACATGCAAATGTTCAGTGAAACTGTAGCCATCCTAGTCCCTAGCATATAAAAAGATTTTAATTTTTAAATTTTTTTTAGGATTTTATTCTTAAGCAATCTCTATACCCAACATAGGGCTTGAACTTATAACCCAGAGATCAAGAGTCACATGTTCCACTGACTGAGCCAGGAATAACCATTCTGATCATTTCTACTAATAAGGATTAAAAGGACACTCATTAGTAACTAAGATTTCCAGACATATTAAAAATTTTAATAACAATATTCTTTCTGTAATCTTAAAATGTTTATCTATTATAAGCAGTAATTTAAAAAATACAAAAAGAACCTGGAGACAACTTAAAAAGGAAAGCCCCTTCCACCCCCATATATTTAAACCATTAGAATGACCACTTTTTTTAATGACTACTTCTTTTAATTCTATTTTTAGTTTTAGTTCTCTTTCCTAACTTCATGTGAAAAAGATTTATGAAGACCTACTATGTGTAACTTAACAATGCCAGATACTGGTTATACAAACGTGAAAAAAATCGAAGTATTTTTATTCACATAGCTATGTTCTAGCAAAGAAATAATATATAAATGAAATGATTATTTCATTACAATTCTATTAAGTGCTCTGAGTGTTTAAAAAAATTTTTTTAATGTTTATTTATTTTTGAGAGAGAGACAAGAGTACAAGCCGGGGAGGGACAGAGAGAGGGAGACACAGAATCTGAAGCAGGCTCCAGGCTCTCAGCTGTCAGCACACAGCCGGACTCGGGGCTCGAACTCACAAACCAGGAGGTCATGACCTGAGCTGAAGTTGGACAGTCACCCAACTGAGCCACCCAGGTGCCCCAAGTGCTCTGAGTTTTTAAAAGAAACACATCAAGGGACACCTGGGTGGCTCAGTTCGGGGAGGGTGTGACTCTGGATCTCGCAGTTGTAAATTCAAGCCCTACGTTGGGTGTAGAGATTACTTAAAAAATAAAACCTTAAAAATTTTTTTGTTTAATGTTTATTTTTGAGACAGAGAGAAACAGAGCATGAGTGGGGGAGGGGCAGAGAGAGAGGAAGACACAGAATCTGAAGCAGGCTCCAGGCTCCGAGCTGTCAGCACAGAACCTGATGCGGGGTTTGAACCCACCAACCGTGAGATCGTGACCTGAGCTGAAGTCGGACCCTTAACCGATTGAGCCACCCAGGCGCCCTTTAAAAATTAAAAAAAAACAAAAACAAAAAACAAAAAATCGGGGGGGGGGGGAGCACATCTAATTTGGGGTGGGGGTGACTAGGAAGTCACTAAGGAAGTGTCATAAATTGAGCTCAGAGGATTGAAGAGGCATCAACTAAGGTCAGGGTGGGGGGGCTTCCAAGCTATGGAAACAGCAAGTGCAAGGAAAAAACTTTGAGCGGAGAGGACTATGTATTTCAGGAACCAGAAGGGGGTCAGTGTGGTGAGAGTTCAGGCAGCAAAGGGGAGAGTGGCAGGAAAGAAGGTAGGGTGTTCACTGGGTATTCAGTGAACAAGAGAGACCAGTGATTTATGAAGCTTATATTCCAAAAAGGGTATGGCAGGGCTTTTGGGACTCATTAACAGTTTTAAGCAGGGGACAAATATGATCAGATTTACACATGTGTTTTGAGTGTCTTATACTGAGGTAGAACATATATTGAATAGATATTTGGTTTTAAAAAACTATTCTTTTTGCAGCCTCAACAATTCTCTGAGGCAGAGAATTCCCTGCTTACAAAAGAAAAAACGGAGGTTTTGCAAAGCTAAGTAATTTATTTGAGGTTATTTACTCAATAAACACTTGAGAGCCTACAATATGGCAGGCACAGTACAGTGAGTACTCAGGGATGCAGAGATGAACACAACAGTCTTGCTCTTTAGAAACTGATAATCTAGTGAGAGAGACAGACCTAGAAACATGACATAGGGCAGTCCGTGCTAGAAATGGGTAAAATAAAACGGAGCAGAGAAAAATGAAATCTTCCTAGGAAGAATTAATCATTTCATCTCTGTGTTAAAAGAGCATTTCTTTCACACTATTATAGTTTTTAATTCTCATTCATTCCTGTGCTTGAAGCATAGTAGGTACCCAAGCAAATGTCTGCAATACAAACCAACCCAGGACTTTTAACTCCTGGGCAGTGCCTTTCCAAAACCAACTGCGCTTCTAACTCTGGAAGGGTATGCATTAATTCCAAGGAGTTCTTCTGAAGCTGCTTTCCGAGCCAGTTTACAAACCACAAAAGAAAATAAGTCTCATTAAAGCCAAACCTTGGGGCGCCTGGGTGGCTCAGTTGGCTGGGCATCCGACTTCAGCTCAGGTCATGATCTCACAGTTAGTGAGTTCAAGCCCCGCATCGGGCTCTGTGCTGACAGCGCAGAGCCTGGAGCCCACTTCAAGTTCTGTGTCTCCCTCTCTCTCTCTGCCCCTCCCCACCCCTGTTCTCTCTCTCTCTCTCTCTCAAAAATAAATAAACATTAAAAAAAAAAAAAAAGTCAAATCTCATTTCTGACCCAGCCTGAAAACCCAAAATATCTAAACAGTTATATTTTAAAATCTTTATTCAACTTTTTAAACATCACTAATGGGCTGTAACAAACATTTTAAGGAATCTCTATGCCCCCAACATGGGCACCTCAATGCCCCCAACTTCAGGACCCCAAGATAAAGAATGGCATGCTCTACTGATTGAGCCAGTCAGGTATCCCTGAACAGTTATTTTTTAATTTTTATATTTTTTAAGATTTTATGTTTTGAACTAATCTCTATATCCAAAGTGGGGCTCAAACAACCCCAAGACCAAGAGTTGCACCCTCTTCTGACTGAGCCATCCAGGCACCTTCATTGAGAAGAAACGTTCCTATGAAGACCATTGAGAAAATATTGTATATACTCCTTCATAATTCATGATCTCTGTCCTCAAAGGACTTATATTCTAGTTTCTATTTGGAAAGATAAAATATAGGACACAGAATAAAACAACATATAAGGTAGCATTTGTCCATTTAAAGTATTTATAGACTGCCTACTATATAGGCCAGGTCAGGAGCTGTCTTGGGATGCAAAAATGAGTAGGACAATAGCCTGCCTTTGAGGAACTCATAGTTGTATGGGGGAGGCCAACAATACAGTAGCTCCGAATGATCAGAGCTCTATTCAGCAGGTACACACAGATGAGAACACAGAGGCTGTGTACAATCGCCATCAGTTCCAGTTCATCAGGCACTTATTTCCACTGGTCAGTGCCCATCCCTTGTTAAATATCAGTTATTAAAATATCTTTTTTACTTTTATTTTCTCTTAAATGTTTATTTTTGAGAGAGAGCAGAGGAGGGGCAGAGAGACAGAGAGACTGGGGATCCAAAGCGGGCTCCGTGCTGACAGCAGAATGCTCGATGCGGGACTCGAACTCACTAACCATGAGATCATGACCTGTGCCAAAGCCGGATGCTTAACTGACTGAGCCGGTGCCTCTAAAATATGTATATATTTTTTATGTTATTATTATTTTTAAGTTTATTTATTTATTTCGAGAGAAAGAGAGAGAAAGCGCATGTGGGGGAGGGGCCGAGAGTGGGAGACAGAAGAAGAATCCCAAGCAGGCTCTGCACTGTCAACACGGAGCCCAATGAGGGACTCGAACTCTCAAACTGCTAGATCATGACCTGAGCCAAAACCAGGAGTCGGTCACTTATCTGACAGAGCCACCCAGGAGCCCCTAAAATATATTCTTTTTTTTTAAAATTTTTTTTTCAACGTTTTTTATTTATTTTTGGGACAGAGAGAGACAGAGCATGAACGGGGGAGGGGCAGAGAGAGAGGGAGACACAGAATCGGAAACAGGCTCCAGGCTCCGAGCCATCAGCCCAGAGCCTGACGCGGGGCTCGAACTCACAGACCGCGAGATCGTGACCTGGCTGAAGTCGGACGCTTAACCGACTGCGCCACCCAGGCGCCCCTAAAATATATTTTTTTAATGGTTATCTATTTTTGAGAGAGAAAGCACATGTGCGCGCAATCAGGTAAGGGGCAGAGAGAGGGAGGGAGACAGAGGATCTGAAGCAGGCTCTGAGGTGTCAGCAGAGCCCAATGTGGGGCTCAAATTAATAAACTGTGAGACCATGACCTGAGCCAAAGTCGAATACTTAACCAACAGAGCCACCCAGGCGCCCCCAGTTATTAAAATATTTTAACTTTACTTTTAAAAAAAAATTTTTTTTTTAACGTTTATTCATTTTAGAGACAGAGAGAGACAGAGCATGAATGGGGAAAGGTCAGAGAGAGAGGGAGACACAGAATCTGAAACAGGCTCCAGGCTCTGAGCTGTCAGCACAGAGCCCGATGCAGGGCTCGAACTCACGGACTACGAGATCATGACCTGAGCTGAAGTCGGTTGCCCAACCGACTGAGCCACCCAGGCGCCCCTTTTAACTTTACTTCAAATTATAAGCAAAATGAGAATTACCGTAATTGCTATATGAAAAAACAGTGACACGCACACAAAAATAATGTTAAAGGGTTAGAGGAAACGGTGAGAACTGAACTTTAGGGATACCCTGGGATCCCCAAGCAAGGAAGATTTGGGTGTTTGGAGAGGAGCTGGCTGTAGATACGGGGAATACAGTTATCAAAGGCCAACAGCTGGAACTACGTAGGTAGAGCTCTCCAACTCTGAGGAGCACACAGCTTAGGGCTGTGTTGTCCAACACAGTAGCCACTAGCCACATGTGGCTACTGAGCACCTGAAATGTGGTTAGTCTAAATTGGGACGGGGTAAGTGAAAAATCCACTCCAGATTTCAAAGACCTAACACGAAAACAAAACAAAACAAAACAAAACGAAAAGGAATGTAAAGCATCTCACTGTTTTTTTACTGATCACACGTTTACATAAAATATTTGGGGTATACTGAAGTAAATAAAATGTTATGAAAATCTATTTCACTTTTTCTGCCTTTTCAGTGTGGCTCACATTTGTGGCCTGCAGTCTACTTCTACTGGACAACACTAGTCTGAAGCACTTAAATAACAAGCTAGAGTTTAAGCCCTCTAGGCAATGAAACAACCACTGAAGGTTTTCAACCATAAGTGCCTGTGCTAGATCTGGGGAGGGGACAGGAAACAGAAAGTGCTGTTTCAGGAAGATTCGTGTGGGGGCAATCTGTAGGATCAAGACCCTAGAGGCAGTTGTCAATGTCAAAAGGCTGGCAAAGGTCGAAGGGTAAGCAGGCTCAACTGGATGGTACACAAGGTGTTTGGCGGTCACACGCTGGGTGGAGAGAGGAGAAATCCAGAGCAGGGTGAGGTGAGGGAAGAGTGAGCTGCAAGCCCTGGCCCAGCCTGGATAACCAAGGTGCACTGCTGAGCGGACTGAGCAAGGTCAGCCACAGTTTAGGTTAGATCTAGTGGAGGGTCAGGGGTTAGGGGTCAGGGCTCCCAGGCAGAGGTACAATTCAGAAGAACAGGCTCTGTGTCCTCTTCAGCAATTTCAGATCTAGCTCTGTGTGGCAAGACTTCCAACAGTGAGATCAAGTCCCAGAGAAGGTAGGAGTAGAATGCAAGGCTACCAGAAACTACAAGAGGGCAATAAATTATAAAAGCAAAGCCCAGACTCACAACACAGCCAACGAATATTTACTGGGGGTTTGCCGTGAGCCTGAAGCTTGGCTGGCTCTGGAGACAAGAGAAACAAAACAGACGTGGTCCTGAATCACAAATTGTGGCGACAGCTACGAAAAAGGAACAAGAGATCTGGGAGACCTGACTGAGGGTGGACTGGGGTGGTGGTGGGAGGCCATAAAGGAGAGCCTCTCTGAAGAAGTGACATTTTAATCGCAACCCTGGAGGCAGGTGGGTGAAGATTAAGGGGGAAGCGGGGGAAGAACAGGCCAAGCCAGGAAAGTGGTGCGTACAAAAACCTTGAAGCTGCGAAGAAAAGGTCTGGGTAATTCAAGGAACTGAAAGAAAGACTGCGTAATTAGGACATCAGAAAGGGGGGTGGGCCATAAAAGAGGTAAGGGAAGGCTGGAGGGGCAGGCAGAGGCCAATTGTTCAGAGTCTCATAGGATGAAAAATAAAATCCCAAATGGGCCTCAGTACAGCGGGAAGCCACAGGGGTTTTGACCAGAGAAGTGGTCTGATCCCCATGGCGTTCTAAGTACTCCAATTACCTATACTCTGCTCAGACTACTGAATGGGAGCCAGCTTGGCAGCAAAGAGGCAGGAGCCAATATTTGTAGCTGAGTAGCAGGATTCCAGGTCTGGGATAAGAGAGTTTATTACTGGGCCCTCCGAGTGTTCCAGGGTCACCAGCAGGGAGGAGGATGGCATCACCAAAAAATACAGAAAAATCGGATAAAGAGCTGGCTTAGGAGGCAAAGTTAAACATAACTTTAAACGTATGAAATATGAACAAATAGTGAAGAATTCTAGCAGTAAATATTGCTGTTTTGGAGTATGGGAAGAGAGGTCAGACGTGGATATTCAGGTTAGCAGATACAAAGGTGACAGTTTAAGTCCCAAAAGTAAATAACATTTTCCAGGAGTAGAAAGAGAAAAATAAAACAACAACAAAAGGAGCCTAAGTCTGATCCTTGGTGTTTATCTCTGGGATAGAAGTCAGGAGAAAGAAGTCCTCATACTATATCAAAAGGGATACAGTATGAGGAGGAACTTTTTGGGAGAGGGTGAAACCATCCTGATTGTCGTGGTGGTTACATGAATCTATACCTGTGTTAACATTCATAGAACTGTACACATACTAAAAGTTAATGTTACTGTATGTTATTTTTGTTTTTAATTTGAGAGAGAGAGAGAGGATGGGGGAGAGGGTCAGAGAGAGAGAATCCCATGCTCCATGTTCCATGCTCAGCATTGAGTCTGACGTGGGGCTCCATCCCATGACCACGAGATCATGACCTGAGCCTATATCAAGAGTCAGATGCTCAAATGACTGAGTCACCCACGCACCCCACTATATGTAATCTTTTAAATAACATTTTTTAAAAAGGTAGGGATAGTCAAAAGGACTGCTGCAGGGAGACATAACAGGATAAATCCCGAAAAGATGCTCTGGGAATTTTAACCATTAGGTAATTGGCAACCTTGGAAAAAGCCTCAGCGAGTGGTAAGGCTGGGAGCCAGGCTGCAAAGGTTCAAAGAAAAACTTGAGCAGTGAAGAGAAGCAGTCAGTACAGCCTCCTCTTTTAGAACTCTGGGGATGAAAGGAAGAACAGAATGGCACACAGCTCAAAGAGATAAGGGGAACTGGCAGATTCAGCAAACTGGCAGAGCCAACCTTCTACACCATGAGTTGCTCCATTTCCGTATTCTTCTAGAATGTGCATTTTGCACATGAATTATTCACTTTATTATTGTCCTGTTAAAGTAAAACCGCTAAAACAAACCCAAAATCATTGCACTTTTAACTCTGCTCCTTAGTTAGCTGACAGTTACTGTGCTCCTACCATGTGCCAAGTACCGTGTTAGATACAAAAGTGAGTAAGGCCTGGTCCTTGGAAGAGCACACAGGGTTTATCACCATCACAAGGTACTGGAGTGGAGATCTGCACAAAGGGCTCTGAAAGCCTTGACCTTCTGAATTAAATGCATTTCTATTTACCTTTATAAAAAAAACCAAACAGGGAAGAAATGAAGACAAAGCATGGATGCAAGTTTGTAAAAATGTTAATTTCTAAAAACTAAGAATGAGTTTAACATTAAATTCCTTTTTAAATTATTTATTATTTATTTATTTATTTTGAAAGAGTGAAAGAGAGCTTGAGGGTGAGGGGCAGAGAGGGAGACAGAATCCTAAGCAGTGCAGAGCCCGATGCGGGGCTCAAACTTACCAACCTCGAACCGCGAGATCATGACCTGAGCTGAAACCAAGAGTCGGGAGGCTCAACCGACTGAGCCACCCAGGTGGCCTAATGTTAAATTCTTAAGTCAGGTATGGGCAACCCAATCATCAGTGGCACTTGCCTTTTCTTTTCCTGTCTACCTTCTGCCTTTCTTCCCATGGATAATTTAGGAGGCAAAATGGAATAAGCACAGACTTTGAAAACAGACAGACTTGAGACTAAACATGGTTCTTCGAGGATCTTTTTCTTATCCATAAAACAGTAATGACACCTTCCCCACAGGCTTGAGAGAAGGATTAGGAAAAAATATAAAGAGGTTGGCATATGAGAAGCAGGCAGTGAATGTTGGTTAACGTTACTATCATTTGAACAAGTGGTATTTTTCGGATTTAAAACATTTTTAAGGGCTTCCATTTGAATGAGGAAAAAAATTATTTTTTCAAGGGCATGATGTTCATAGGCTACCTTAGAAATGCAGCTTGGTAATTCCCTCTTAAGTCCTATCGGAAACTATTCTGCTCAAATACATGATGTTGGGGACACACACTTAAAAACGGCCAAGAACCAAGAAAATATAAAGGCATCGTTATTATCATCGCTGTTTCCCAAGTGGGACAAACCGGTCCGATTTGTGCTCTGGATCCCTTAGTGTAGGGATCGACCTACGTTCATACCCCTCCCACTACCTACCTACAGCAAAACTGCACCATGTAGAGGTGAAAGACTATGTGCTAAAAGTTCTTAGAAAACGCATTTACATAACACCACCAAGAGTATGTACAGTTGCAAAGCCAAGATCATTGATGCTTCTCCCAATCAACAGGAAGCTATCATCCATTGAAATTCCCCACAACAATGAAGGAAACAGCCTCTATTGTTCAACAAAAGGCTAACATGCAAAAATGTATACACCTTATGTGTGTACGCTTAACTACTAGGGTGAGGAAAGGCAACCAATGACGTTTTGTTCACTATGGAGAAGTATCTCTGGCCAATTGTGTTGCATAATTTTGCTTCTATCGTAATACAAATGACCAACTTGAAATTCCCCTTATCCCTCGCACAATTTTTGCATAGGTGCTAAAAAGTAATAAAACAGCCAAAAGACACATGAGATGGCAAGGAAACTTAAAAGCCCGACTGGTACACTGTGCCGAAAGAACTGAGGATAGGCTGGTCTTTAAGAAGCTACCGTTACTGGGTCTCTTGAGCCACTTTAGGGTATTCAGCCCACCGGTATAAGCCCGCTAGCTTGAACCTAAGGGAAGCCAGCCCACAGGAAGACCGAAAACACTCCTCGTGCTGTTTCGTCCCATTTCCTCGTGGAAAGTCTGAACCGCCTCTCGAAGGTGGCCACACACCGCAGGGCTCTGGGGTGAGGGGCGGGGGCGGGAGCGGGACCCCACCCCCACCCCCGGCCGGGATTAGGCAGGGGGACGCATTCCCGCCGACACGCGGGTCCCACACAGGCCTGACGCCTCCCTCTGCCACCCGCCAGGCAGGGGGCCTGACGCGCCTCGGCGGGCCCGGCTCTCCGCCGCGACGGGGCGTCTCTCCCCGCCCGGAGGCCCCCCAGCGACGGGAAGCGAACCCGACTCGACCAGCCCACCCGGAAGCCCTCCCCCAGCTCACACCTGCTGGCGCGTGACGCCCGGAGCCGCGCGCGCCCGCCAGCCCCGGCCCTGCCATTCGGGGCGCCTCTTCCCTGCACGCCGGACGTCGCCCGCGTCCCTCCCCGCCCCGGGGTCAAACCCACCACACGCCCGCCCCCACGGAGCGCGCGCTCAACGCCCCCGCCCCCGCCGGGGCCCGCGCGCGCTCCCGCCCCCCCTCCGGCCCTGTCCCCGCCGCGCGCGCTCACTCGCGAGGACACGCACACGCTGCGACTCAGCTTGACAGGCCGGCCCGCGCCGCGCGCTCCCGCGGGCGTCCTCGCCCACCTGGCCCTCCAGCTCTGACTGGGCGGTGCGCGGGGGGAGGGGAAGGGCGGCAGTGGCCGTCGGTCCTCACTCACCGCCGAGCCGCGCCGGCTCCGAGTGCGCGGCGTTCCGCTGTGAGGCGATGCGCTGCGATGCGCGCGGTCCCCGCTTCTCCGCAGGCTATGGAGGCGACGTAGTAGGGGGACTGAGGGGCGCGGGGGGGTCACTCCCTCCCGCTTCACCTCCCAGAAACACGGGGACCCCAGAAACTAAAAACAAAATAAACAAACTTTCCCCTCCGCCTCCCTCCCCCAAAACCACAACACAAACACTCGGGGGCCCGCCCAGAGTCCCACTCCATTGGCCACAGGGAGGATGCTTCCGGCTCTCACTGGCTGGCTTTTATGCCCATCAAGCTGCTGTTCCGCCCCTCCAATTCCTCGCCGCTGCCGTCGCCCCTCATTGGTCAAGTGCTTCCCGTTTGACGAGCTACGATTGGCTGAACTGCCTGCGCCAATCATTCGGGGACACACCCCCTCAGCATCCCAGAGGCCGCTTCCTTGGTCGCGGACCCGGAGAGGCGAAGGGGAAACTAGAGCATGATGGCGGCCGAGCTCACTTGGCGCAACCATCGTCTTTTTTCCTTTTTTAGCTCATTGGTGCCTCGCTCTCGCGCTGCTTCCACTGAGCTCCTCTCTCCATCCAGTATTGCCTAATAACGGAATCTATACGCGCCGGCTCCTTGATTTATCCCCTTCGAAGTGCTGAGTGTGGGCTGGTTGTACGTCATTGGACTGCCAGAATGTCACTCCCTAGTCAAATCTTCAAGCTATTGGTGGAACAGCCAGAAAACCCGTCCAACAACAAGGACTAGTGCCATTGGTTTGACTCCACAGAGTTCTTTCCTGGTATCTTATTGGGCAAATAGGCGCGTCAGTCAGCTCTGGATTCCCTGTGCTACAGTTAATTGTTGGCTGGGAGTTTGTATGACTCTGGTCGTTTGGGCCCATAATTGACGATAATAATGACCATCGTTTATTTTGTGCGTACTTTGTGCCAACTACCGTTCTGATTTCTTTGCAGGGATTATCTGGTTAAACGTGTGAGTTTTACATTGTCTAAATTTTACAGTTAGAAAACTAAGGCTCCAAAAAGGTTAGGACACTTGCCCAAGGTCACCGAGATAGAGAGTAATTAGTGAACCGGCATTTGGAGGGTAGGAGGTCTGACTCCAGAGCCTACCCTCTTTTTACTGTAGTGCCTCTCCCTTCGTCCAGAATCTTACCTGCCAGCCAACGTATCTTAAAAATATTTCATTCCTAATGCAAGTTCCCCCATCAGTTTCCAGAGGTGACATTGTGGGAGACTAAAGCTATGGAGAGGTTGTCATTGCCACCACCGCATTCTCCTCTGGCACCCATTCTTCCCTATCCTAAAGGAAACCGTCTTGGTGTTTCCTGACCAGAAGCTCGTCTACCTCTATGTTTATTTTCTCAGCTCTATAAATGAACATTTCCACATCCTTGTGTGCCAAGCCACCTTCCCCAACCCCCACTCATCCATCTTCAGCTCACTCTTTAGGGAGAGACCTCAAGAACCAGAAGCAAGAAGAAAGAGAGTCGAAAGAGAAATAAAGAATAAATCGCTTTAGAAATAAATAATTTATTACATGCAAATGGAACAGCCCTTCAGCTCCTGGGAAGCTTCCAGAGTGGCCCCTGATGCAGTGCAAGACGTGTGCTCCTGGCTGGTGGCCACTAGATTCTTTTTCTGTGGCAGCTTTCAGCGAAGTGAATCCAACATTCCAGCCAGGGGAGGGCAGGATGCTTAGAACCCAATGCCAAAGAGCCGGCCCCAGCCTCTGGGACTGAAAGGATCTCCAGAAGCACAGTTCTGGACTCCAGCCCACATTCCGTCTCGGGTAATTAACATTTTACCATCCCAAATCCCCATCCCCTGTAGCTTCAGTAGGATCACCGCCCTTGTTTCGCTTCCTGATCCAAGCTGTTGTGTAACCTTGTTGGCACTGCTTTAGTAATAAAACAACCACTGTAACACTGTAATGCTCAACACTTAACAGACTTTCGGCAGAGGAAGACAAGGCATTTCACAAACATCAATTAAGATTAAATGGCAGGTATTCCTAGGGCAACTGCCAGCCAGCAGAAGGACAGAAGAAAGATCATGAGTCAAATTCTAACAAAGGTCCTAAGAACCTGATCCTTATAACTACATGCTCATACCCCATACTAGCATTCCAGTATGGGGATTCTGAACCAGAAAACACAATGAATGAGAAATGTTCAGAGTCCAAAGCCTTCCTTATCTTCATATTTGGTTCTTTGTAACTCTTTTAACCCTTAAACCAGGGGTTGGTTTTATAGTTGATTGTTGGACATATCTGTCTCCCCAACTCAGTTATAAGTTCCTTGAAAACAAATGGTTTCTTTTTCATCTTTTTTTTTTTAAGTTTATTTACTTATTTTGAGAGAGAGACAGAGCGCATAAGTGGGGAAGAGGCAGAGAGAGGGAGGGAGAGAATCCCAAGCAGGCTCCGTGCTGTCATCATGGAGCCCAATGTGGAGCTCAAACGCACAGTGAGATCATGACCTGAGCCAAAACCAAGGGTCAGACGCTTACCTGACTGAGCCCCCCAGGTGCCCCTGTTTTTCATCTTTGTATCCCTTAAATGGTTCTGATTATAAAAGGTCCCCAAACAAATAATTATTCAGTAAATGTTTATTGTGTCTGTGGGCACTTTCCTAAGGTACAAGGGCTGCACAGATGAATAAAATACCTCTGCCTTCAGGGACTGCAAATCTGGTGGGGGTGGCCAAAATGTAAACAGATCATCACAGTGCAGGTGACTTGGAAGAACATGGGAGGGACATGGGACTCAAGCTTGGTGGGGCAGAGCTGGCTTCCTGGAAAAAGTGACATCTACGAGGAGAACTGAAGGATGAAATGCGGTTAGCTAGCCAAGGGGCTGATGATGTGTAGTGATCTGCAACGTTTGCTCTCTGCGGGCAGGGAGCAGGAGACGAATATCCAGGAATGGTCGAAGCCTGGTCTCCCCATAACCTTGATTTTTGAGGGCCTTCAGCTGTCTATCCCCTCCACCTCCTTGTGCTTTCCCCCGCCCCCCGGAGAAAGCAGAAAGCTGGAAACCCTGTCATATTTGCCCACTTGAGAAAAGGAAAATGATTTCCAAGTAAGATTGCTGTTTTTCTGATCACAAAGGTAACACTGAGTAAAAGATCTCAGACAGTATAGAAAGTTTTAAAGTAGAAGAGAAAAGCTCTCTCAAATCCCTACAAGAGCCAACTCCTTTTAAAAAGAGTATCTTCCCAGATTCTTCATGAATAGACCCACACATGGATTTCTTCTTCCAACAAACAGTGGAGTGTGGTTTAACGTGTGCACCCTGAGATCTCATTGCTCGGAACTGCGACTTTGGGTGGGGCCCATCCTCACTTTCTATACTTATGGGAAGGAGGCCAATAAATCAACCAAATATTTATTGTGGAGGATGATGGTTTCAAATTCCTGTTGCAGCAAATGACAAATTACCACCTGTTATGGGACTTTGGGGCTTGCTCAGGCTAGTGTAAAGTCAGTGAGTTGGGGGGGGGAGGGTTCGCTATGTCCACGGCCCTGGGGTTTATGGGTATCCTTTGGTGGCTGTGGAATCAATCCATGCCCTGAAAAGGCAGCCCAGGTCAGAGAACAGCATGCTAGAGTGCTCTCCTATGCTGTCTTTCTCATTTCTTCTCTGCATGCTACTTGGGGAAAATATTTTTTGTTTGTTTGTTCCAACTCACCCAGCTTTGAGAGTAAAAAAAAAACTTGTCAAGCCCTGCACAATTGTATTTAGGCCAAGTGCAGTATGTTCTTGGAGTGCTATACTATTCTTAGAGCTCTATATGTGGTATTCTATACAGCTGGCTTTTTGCTGGAAGGGAAGGCAGATTTAATGAGTGATAGCTGCCTTGGATGGCTACCAAAAGTGCTCTAAGCCATTCCAAGCAACAGGCCTTCCTTTTTTCCCTTGAGAGATTGCTCTGTGATCCCTGAACACATTGCACTGGCCTGGACAAAATCCAATGCAACGGGAATTTCTGCGAACGATTCTGCAATGACCCACAAGCCTGGGGTGACATAGCCAGCTGGATCCGCTCCAGCTCCGATTTCTGTGGCACAGGAGAACCCCATCCACCCTTCTCACTGGCCTCTCATTGCTATGAGACATTTGGAAGTGTTTGTAAAACATTCTCCGCTTCTCCAAATGTATAACCATGGGAAGATCCCTGTAAAGGAACCTACTGACAGCTGATAATGCTCTCTGGAGCGGTGGGTGTGGCCAGAGCCAAGGCCAAGAGCAGTGGGGGAGGGGAATTTTCTAGAGGGTGCTGATTACAGAGGACATGCTCATAAGCATTTATTACATGTCTGGTAGCATTTATTGTGGAGCAAAGCCCTTGCGACAGACGCTGTGCCACTTCTAAATCGCCTCTCATTTCTTATGACCACACTTCCTGAAAAGCTCCTAGTGAAGCAGCAAGCACTGGACTCCTGTTTGCTGGCCAACATTAGACCCACAGGAGGTTCACAAGAGAACCAGGAGAAGTGGCTGTTAACAATAGCTACCCTTCCATGAACACTTGCTCGCTGTGTGCCAGACGCGGAACTGAGGGCTTTATGTGGATAGTGGCAGTTAATCTTCACAGCAACCTTGGTTATCCCCATTTTCCAGATAGGGAAACTGAGGCACCGAAGGGCTGACTAATTTGCCCCAGGTCACCACAGGTAATAACCCCACAGCTGAAACCAGACAGTCTGACTCCAATGAGTAAGCTCCTTTCCTCGCTGCTGTGTTGCCCCTGAGACAACACAGTGCAGCCGGGGAGACAACCAGCCTCCAAAGGAACAGTTGCCCTCATAGCCTTTCTTATGTCAACTCCATGCTCGGCTGCCCTACAGACTCTGGGAAAGAGTCAGCTTCTTCCTGGTTAACTTTTTGCCTCTGGTGGTCCTTCTTCTGCCTCCTGGTTGTGAACCGGCTCTCCTCCCACCCTCTTCAAAGCGGCCTCCTCTCTTCCTGCCCCCTTTTTCTTCTATTTTCCTTTTCTCAGCTTCTTAAATAATGACCTGAGGCCATCACCACCGGGGCCCCTTCCTTCTTTAAACCTGGCTTCGGGGCCCTAACTCTCTACCGACACTCCTTTCTCTAAGCTCATCTATGACCTCTTGTGGCCAAGATCCAAGAGACTTGCTCAGTTCTTGTTTCCATGGCTTCACCACTACGTTGTACTCAGAGAATCTTCTCTTGGCTTCCCAAAATAGCCAGCTTCCCTCCTACCTCTACAACTGTCCAGGCTCTTTTTCATACCACCTCTTTCTCTAAGCTCCTTCAAAGGAGTCTGTCTGCTCTTCTCTCCTTATGTTGCCTTCCGGGGGGGCGTGGGGGTGGGGGTGGGGAGCTGGGCCATTGTCCTGCCTTTACCTCTAGGACTGCAGATTTTCATCTCTGTCTCCAGCCTTCATTCTGCAGCCAGCTTGCTGCTCATCTTGTGCAAGTCACGTAAACTGAGTGTCCATTTCTTGCCTTCTGAAATGGATATATTGAATCAGATTCGACTCTACAATAATGAGAAAGCCTGGAGTTTTTAAGCACATACCATGCCAGGCGGGACCAGCTACATAATTTGTGGCCATACAAAATGGAAGGAGGGGGCTCCTTGTTCCAAAGCTATTAAGAATTTCAAGACAGCAACAGCAGAACATTAAACCAACATGGGACCCTTCAGCTTTTAAGTGTGGGGCCCTATGGGACTGCGGAGGTTGGCTGTCCGAGAAGCCAGCCCTAAGTGCCAGTCACTATTCTAACAATTTTATATGGGTTAACTCAATCAGTCCTCATAACAACCTTCAGAGGTGGAATCAGATAAGGAAACTAAGGCAAAGAGAGGTTAAATAACTGTCCAAGATCATGTTTTTTAATCGGAGCTGAGAAAAATACCCGTTGGTCGCTGTTGTTGTGAGTCACACAGTAAAGGATGGTTTCCTTCCCTGAGACCCTAAACGGCCACGCCTGTCCCTTCCTCTGTGATTTTGCTGCCCTGGATGCCCCTCCCTCCTTCAGTACCAAGGTCTACACTTCCTTCAAAGCTCAGTTCCAGTCCCCTCTCCCCTCTAAGTGGCTTCTGGAGCAGAGAACTCAGGCAATCTCTCCTCCCCCAGAGTCTCTAGGTACCCTGTGTAGAGTCAGAGCCACCCCTAGCCTGGTCATGGGACTATTTATAGCCTTCGGAGCACTCACTTGCCCACTGCTTACTGTCTTAAGGCTCACTGACGACCAGTTCTACAAGGCTAGAGAGAAAACTTCTTTAAATCTCTCTCCTCAACCTTATAACAGCTTATGATAGCCTGTCTCACCCACCAGGCTGGCAGGCCTTGAGGGCAAATACTATATCTGAATTTTCACTACATCTTTGATACTTCTAATTCTCTTGAAATAATTCTTTCTCAGCTCTGGACCTTTCCCTGGAACGCCCTACCTCATTCTTTCCTCTCCCATTCACTCACTCCTCAGGTATTGGCTTAGAGATCACTTCCTCCCCTAGGAAGCCTTTCCTGACCTCCACCCATGGATTAAGTGCCTCCTTTAGGCTTCCGCACCACCCTCCCATCCTTCTCCATTATAATGCTCTCCTCCCTGTGTCCATCTTCCCAATGAGGTTGTGAACACCTTGAGGGCAGAGACCAGGTCTGTCTTATTACATTGCCTTGTCACGCTAAGTTTGTTTGAACAAATGAATGAAGAAAAGTAAATATTAAATACGTGTTGGTTAAAACTCCAGGCTCTGTTATGGCTCTCAGCACAGGGCTGGGCACCTGATGGATGTTTACGTAAACTTACCAAATGGGTGAAAACCAACAACTCCAGAATTTCTGTGAAGAAGTAGGCTTGG
This sequence comes from Panthera tigris, assembly GCF_018350195.1. Classification (NCBI taxonomy): domain Eukaryota; kingdom Metazoa; phylum Chordata; class Mammalia; order Carnivora; family Felidae; genus Panthera; species Panthera tigris. Next base: position 132,108,880 of record NC_056666.1, on the reverse strand, counting down.
TGGCAGCAATCTGGTTAAAGCAGCAATCTGGATGGTTCCTCTTTTTTTTTTAATTTTTTTTTTAACGTTTATTCATTTTTGAGAGACAGAGACAGAGCGTTAGCAGGGGAGGGACACAGAGAGAGGGAGACACAGAATCTGAAGCAGCCTCCCAGGCTCAGAGCTGTCAGCGCAGAGCCTGACTCTGGGCGTGAACTCACGAACTATGAGATCATGACCTGAGCTGTAGTCGGATGGCCAACCAACTGAGCCACCCAGGCACCCCTGGATGGTTCCTCTTGACAGAATAATGATAAAGGATCCCAGCTGTGACAGTGGGGAGTTAGCGTTAGGCAGAAAAGTGTCCTGGGTCAGGGGTTGGCAAACAAGGGCTTGCCAGCCAAATCTAGCCACTGCCTGTGTTTGCATAGCCCACGAGCTAAGAATGATTTTTGTATTTTTAAGTGATTGGAAAAATTAAAAGAATATCTTGTGACACATGAAAATCATATGAAATCCAAATTTCAGGGTCTAGAAAGTTTCATTGGAACATAGCCACGCCCACTCATTTACATACCAGCTGTGGTTGCTTTAGTGTTACAACAGCGATGGATACCACATGTCCACGAAGTCTAGAGTGTTTACTATCTGGCCATTTACAGAAAAAGTTTGCCCTCCCCCCCCATCTTACTTTTACCCCGAGGAGGAAAAGAAATGTGCTGCCCGCTGGCCACAAGGTGTCAGCATCTCACCACGGTGCTTTCAGACACATGGGCTCCTCTAAGGAACCACAGCCAGGACTACTGGTTCTGGGCCTCAGGCCCTCCCCTGCCCTTGAGCAACTCCCAGTCCCCCTGGGCAGCCAGCCTGGATGTAGTTGCAGAGGACTTGGCGTAAAAGCTGAAGAAAGTTAGGGAGGATCTGGAGCCCGTAGGGTATAGGACTGGCTTGGGAAGTCCAGTGGCTTGATACAGGTTGGCAGGCTTTTCTGGATGTGCTGTTTTTTTTATTTGGGGTTCTTTTTTGGTTTGGGTTTAATCTGTATTCTATAAATGAAGGAAATATCTGAACAAACTGATATTGTTTATTTTATCCGAAACTATCAAGAATAGTTGTGGGACTTTTTCACAACCACTTAAGACTGTGGCCCTCTTCCAAACTTGGAAACAACAAACCCACAGCGATGGGGTGGGGGTGGGTATGCACCGGGGAACATGGGGCCCTGCCAAGCAAAGCTGCTCACAAACAGCATCTCTGGCAGGGTTTCTCCACGTTTCTTTCAAAATCTGGGCCTTGAGGGACACCTGGGTGGCTCGGTTGGTTAAGGGTCCAACTTCAGCTCAGGTCATGACCTTGCGGTTTGTGACTTCGAGCCCTGCGTTGGGCTCTGTGCTGACAGCTCAGAGTCTGGAGCCTGCTTTGGATTCTGTGTCCCCTTCTCTCTGTGAGCTCACGCTCTGTGTCTGTCTCTATTTCTCTCTCTCAAAAATAAACACAAAAAAACCCCAAAAACCCAACCCTCAGCCTTGAAACTTCTTCCAGTTGACGGGAATTTAGCCCTGTGTGCCAACCACTCAATGTGAAAGCAGGCAGAGAATCCAGGAGAGAATGTCCTAAGAGGGAAATGATAAATCCCTCACTAGAACACACCGCCAGAAGCATGAGCTGGTAACTAAGCTTCCCTGAATGTTAGCCGCTGTGCTAAGTGCTTTACTCCCCTCGGCCTCTGGAAAGTGGCACCAAGATTATCCCCATTTTACACATAAGGAAACTGAAGTTCCAGGTGGGAGGCAGTTTGCTGGGTCATTTAGCTAGCACGTGGCAGAGTGGGGAATCCAGCGCCAAACTGTCCATCCTGAGGACTATCCTCCGGCCACCATATGCCTCAGCTAAGGTCAAAGCAAACGGCATGCGCCAAAACACAAGCTCTACCAGGGCCTTCCTTGCCCACCCTTCATCCTCAGGCCTATCTCACAGTCAATTGAAGGAACAAATGAATAAAGTCTTCCAAGTGCTGCAGTGAAGTGCCTCTCCTTGTCCAATCACCTAACTTCCAAGACCTTCCAGAAAGAGACGAGCCAGCTCTTCCAGCTGCCCTCAGGAAATATGAATCACAGGCCTGGTTCTGGGTTCTTAGCACAGGATGGCATGCGCTTCTCCCTTGCTTGTGCTCAGTGGACCGTGGCCACTGCAGGCACGCTGCCTCTTCTTGCGTTTTCCTCCTTCCTTCCTCTGGACTCCCCGTGCTCTTGCTGCTTCCTGTGGCAGGTCCTAGCTGGTCTCCTGTGACGTGGACGTCTGTTCCCGGAGTTGCTTTGTAGTGGCTGCAGACAATACCTAACTTCTAGCCACTTTACTGGATGAAAACTCGTCTCCAACTGGCTGTCACTTGGAGAAGCCATGTGCAGTAACATTGCTCTAGACGGGTCCACATAACCAGATTCTAGCCCTACCCATGACTTATTGGGTGGCTGGACAAATTTCTTCACCTCAAGGCCCTCACCTCCTCGTCCCGTCTTTGTGTTAGCAATTTGAAAGGAAGCATGCCGTCACCCCTGAGCCGCCAGAGGGGCCTGGAGACGCGGCCCACCCAGTCTGGAGCAACTGGGAGACGAAGACTGTCCACTGAGGACACATGCTGAAAGGAGAAGTCTTCCCTGAGGAAAAGATTTGTTTTCCACAGGAGCGTTTTGTGTTAGCAGGGGAGGGGCAGAGAGGGAAAGAGACACAGAATCAGAAGCAGGCTCCAGGCCCTGAGCTGTCAGCACAGAGCCAGACATAGGGCTCGAACCCACGAACCGTGAGATCATGACCTGAGTCAAAGTTGGGCGCTTAACCGACTGAGCCACCCAGGCGCCCCATGAAAGACGTAGCAGTTCCCAGGAAATTAGGTAGCAGAGAGCAGAATCCTGTTTGGCCTCCATGCACGGTCTCAGAATGTTGGTAACAAGACTGAAAGGGTCATGATCAATTCTGGAGCCTCTGACACCACCCACGTTGATTAGCCTGGCTTATTATCTGTATCAAGCGGCTGCCAAGTTTTCAATCATTTAACAATGAAGTAGATACTGTGGATACAACAGTGACCCAGACAGATGGACAGAACTACAACTACAACTACGACTTCTGGGTAGGCACCCCAAGGACAGAATGGGTACCTATCAGCTGCTGGCTGATCTAGCAATTGCTCAGCCTAAGAACACACTCACGCGTACACCTGCCAGCTTTCGGCCTTCTCTGGGGTGCATATGCTCTCAACCTTGGTCCGGCTCAGCTTGCTAAGCCTGGGGTGCTTGTTCTGCACCAAACCTCCTGCCACTGGAACAGCAGTGTGGACGATTACAGTGACAGCTGCTGGGCCCTCTGGGCAAGGAGGAACGACTGTGGCACACAGCCAGGTGATAAACTACACCCACCGTGCACGGCAGGGCTTGTTTGCTGCTAAGGGGGCTTTGCTGTTGTTTACTTGTGACGCTCCAGGTAAGCGGTTCCCACCTGGCCTGACTTGGAGAGCGTGGAAGTTTCTCTGCTGTCGGCCCTGGCTGCCTTTTGGGGGTGAGGACGCTGTTGGGCAAGCACACGGGAATGTCCAATGGTGCTTTTCCACGTAGGACTTGACTGACGCTAAAGGGAGGGGAACAGATTGGGAGGAAACCTTAACGGGGTGCTCTGTGGAGTGAGGCAGATGTGCGCACATAAACACACCTGTTCTAGGGAGCACAAGGCAGTGAGGAGCTAAGCAAGGTAACGGGAACAAAGATAGAAGATACATGTCGGTCACAGAAAGCAAAATCTTTGGCAAATGAACCCACCTCTCTGGGCCAAGGCGTTCTGGCAAACAAAGGCAACTGCTTTATAGGAGCATGCACACGAAAGCACGTCAGAGAAGCAGCCCGTTGGGCATTAAGGCCACCCAGAGCAGTCTTTCTCAACTGGGTGACTTCACCTCCTGGGGACAGTTGGCAACGTCAGGACACATTCTTGGTTGTCTCATGAGGAGAGGTGCTACTGGCATTTAGTACGTAGAAGCCAGGGGTGCTGTAAACATCCTGCAATGTGTCATTCTCCCAATGGAGAATTTTGTGGCTCTAAAGTGTCACCAGTTTGAAGGTGAGGAGCCCCGAGCTAGAGGAGCAGGCTTAGATCTGCATTTTAGGTGACATGGCAATCCCATGTACCCCCTCATCTGAAAAATGGGAACAAGGCCCGGGCTGCTCATCACACAACTTTGGGAAGCTCAAGCCCCAAACGCCCAAGAAAACGTTTTTGCAACAGGGCTCTTTCCCGAGCTCTTCTTAGTTTGAAGACTGCAGGTGACTGAAGCATCTGGCACAGTCACTGGCATATAGTAGGGGCTCAGTAAATTAAAAAGAAAATCATCATAGAAAAAAAAAAAAGGCCCACCTCCCCTCTCTGGACTGTTTTCTCCACTTTCAAGGGCACCTTTTTTGCCTCTTCTATTAAGTTCTACACAGGCAGAGGTAGTGTTGTTAGGAGAGGCTGTGTTGAAAGCACCCTTGAATGACCAGGGATAGGACTGACCATCCCCAGGGGACACATGGCACAGGAGACTGGGAAGTTTTGCCGACTCTCAAGGGGGAACCTTCAGCCCTGCGCAGGGGTCCTGTACTCCCCGCTCCCACGTGGCAGGATCCAGGTGGCAGCCGCCCCGGGGTCTCGGCCCTCAGCTGCCTCTGCTCATCAGAGGTCAGCGTGCCCAAGCAGCTGTGCCACTTGTTGGCACTCAGCCTACGGAAACTGGACGCAGAGTGGGCAACTTGGTGGTGGGGGGGTGTGGGAGGGCCCCATACCGAGAGCGCTGCTTCATCCCTGCCCCCTCCCGGAGGCCTTCCCTGTGACCGGGCCTGTGAATGCTGCAGCGTGGGTACCAAGGGCATGATCCACCCTTGAACTTATCATCCATCTGAGAATGCCAGATGTATCCTTGAGATGTGAGGAGAGAGGGAGAATACGTCGCCACGTGTGTGCAAGTGCTGGAGCAGACGGCAGATGCACTAAAAGCCAGAAGCCCAGAGGCAGAACGGAGAGTGGGCCGGGGCCTGGGCAGAGGAGCGAACACCAGGAGCCTCACTTTAGTGCTTCAAGATCCCCAGCAATCTTTGGACTGCTGTCTCGTTCCAAGGCCCTCACAGCCGGAGGGGCTCAGAGGCCATCTTGTCCAGACCTCCGAAGGGGAGGAGGAGACAGGCCGTGGTGGAGGCAGGTGTCCCGCCTCAGCCGCCAGCCCTCCGCCCACTATACGGCGGTGCTTCCTCATGCTCTCCCACCTCCGTGCCTATGAAGAAAGTGAGAAGATCCCGTCTTGGCACGTGGGGAAAATGAGGCAGAAAGGGCAGGCCGGGCTCGAGACTGCAGTGACTGGGAGCTTCCAGTGTGGATCCTCCACATGTCAGGCCTGGGAAAGAACAGGGCCCGCTTTGGGTCAGGAGAGGGGAAGGGGTGTCGTAGGCCAGCTTCTCTTGTGGGGGGCTGGGCACAGACAGGAAGCCCTTGGGAAGAGCCCTTAGGAGCTGGTCCCTTCCCCGGGCCTCCTGCCTTGTCGCCAGAGGCGTCTACTCTCCCCACCAAGGGCGATCTTGTCCCCCTACCACCACCCTCCACTCCCCCGGTTTCCTCTCTCCCTTCCTTCCCCTCCAGAACAAGCACGTGCCACATTGCCAGCACTTCCCAGGAAGTGTTTAATCCTCATAGAAGCTCAGGGAGGTGGGTTGGGGATCCCCTGCCCCCCCACCCAACACCCTAGAAGCTAGCCTCAAGATAGAGAGGAGCCCCTGGGAACCAGGCTCACCTTTCCTTTCCCTGTTCCCCCCCCTCCTACCACGAGAGGCCAGGCTCTCCAACAACTGCACTGGGCCATCCCACCTCCTGCTTTGCCTCAGTGCCCCCAGTGCCCTCCCTCAAGCCAGCATCTGGGCTCCTCCCCCAGGTGCTGCTGGTGCCCCAGGGTTTTTGCAGAAGGAAAGACACAAAGACAAGAGTTTGGTTCAGAAGAGGCTGAAAGAGGCCACCTGAGGGCGCTTCCACTGGGCGATGCGGGCCCCTCCGCCCCCCCCTGTGGCTAGGGCCCCCCAGCAGTCGGCTCTCAGAGCCTGAAGTTTGGCAATTTCTCTGTTGTCCATTCCAGAAATCTCTCCTCAGACCCCATCAGTCACACAAGTGGGGAGGGGGCAATGTGCGACTTTAGGCTGCTGTCCCTGGCCAATGTTGTGGCAATGAGGGGAGGCTAAGGCTCCTAAATGCAGCCTGTCCTTTGGCAGGAGACGAAGGCCGGTCTTTGGCTGGAATGTAACTGGAGCAGGCACACTGGCTGGTGAAGGGGGCTGAGGGCTATCTCAGGGGTGGGGGAAAGGACAAATGCTCTCGTCTGCAGGGCTCAACCTCCCATACTGCTTGAGCCTTCCACTCCCAACCAAGCTCTCTCTCCCTGCCCTGGGCTGCAAATCAAGGCACATTAAAGGGAAGCAGCAGCCCCAGCTAAAGGCACTAGGAGAATCCCCGTACGTGCTTGCAGCAGGCAATAGCCAAGGAGGTCTGGACCACTGGCGCGGAGACTGCTAAGACAGTGGGGAGGGAGGCGAAGGAGACTTCAGTACAAGAGCCCTCTGAATGGCAGAGTCAGATCCTGGCACTGGCTGAGGAGAGGCCTTCCCCTCATTTCACTCTGGGTCTAGTACGGGAGCCTTGCAGGAACCAGGCTGGGAAGGTGACAGCGGCCGGCGCCCTGGCTGCCCTAGCTGCCCCTTCCACCCTGAGTTCAGAGACTTGGGGAAGACTGGCTCCCTGGCTCAGAGCCCCATCCTCTTCCCTCATATCCCACCAAGCCTCTTGGGGGACCAGAAGCACCAGGAAGCCCGGGAAAGGAGAAGTTAGGGGGCTGGGGCTGCCCTGGAGACCCTATCGCATTGGGCTCACCCCATCTGGGGACCTGCAGGGCAAGGCTGGCCCAGTGGAGGGAGGGGGTCTGGCATAAAGGAGAGCAGACATTAGTCAAGCTTCCACTTCATGTAAACAAGAAGGAGTGACCCCTGCCCGGCGGCGACAGTCTCACGGCGGTGGCGTGTGATTGTCTTGATGTGCTGCCGACTCTCACATCTGGGATTGAGGGTCCCTGAGGCCAGGATGGAGGCTGTTGGGCAGGAAGCAAGTAAGGGTCCGAAGTGCAAACTGGCGCAAGGTTTGACCTGTATTCTCCATAGGACAGGGCTGGGGCATCCACAGGTCCTGCCCACTGCTGGCCTGTGTGGCTCAGGAGATCACGCAATTGCTGGCCTTGGAAGGACTGGGATTCGTTTTGCCTGCAGAGACAAGGGACACAGGCGAAGGAGGACGTTAAGTGAAGCGCTCAGCAGACTCGCCTCCCACTCCTCTCCTGTGCACAGCTCAAGCCTCAAATTTGGGGGCTGGGGTCACTGTCTCCCTGCCAAGCTGCTGATCTGGAGTCAGTAGGGCCCCCCCTACCCCCAGGAAAGCAAAAGGAAAGGTTCTCCCGGTCTGGTCGTCTCAGCTAGATTGTCACTGATTGGGATATCAAAGGGACCTGCCATCTCCTGACCTCAGCGGTGGGGGCGGGGGAAGGATCCAGAACCCTAATCCACAGCTACAGTCAATGACTTAAAAGTCTCTCCAAGAGGCAGTTTGCCAGAAGCTAATACTGTATGCAGCCTCACAGCTCACAAAGCACAACCAGTCGTTCTCTCAGGTAATCCCGCCTGGGCGGCTGCACTTGGAGAAGGTAGCATTAGCCCTGTCTTACAGCGAGGGACGGGGGCCACCAGCTCCCGGAGTCAGTGAGCGCCGGCAGCCGCCACAGCCCTCCACATCCAGCGTCAGCTCCTGCCACTGAGCAGGCGTCCCGGGAAGGGGCCACCAGGGTCAGCAGGCTGACTGAGAGCCAGGTACCGTGGCACAGACCACACGTTCAGGGGGGTGGTTTTGAGAACAGAGGATAAGGGAGCGCACTTCACCGAGGGGAAAGGGGGAGAGAACGCTGTTTTTCTCCTGGCCAGAGAAGCCCGTTTCTCCCAGCCCCCTTCCAGCCATTTTTGCTTCCTTTACAATCCCAAGCAGAGAGGCCTGGGGCTCCTTTGGCTGGATCCCTGCTGTGGGAGCTGCGGGGGAAGCAGGGAGCTGGGAGGCAGCCCTGGCCTCCGAGGTGGCCTCTGTCCTCAGGGGCGCTGGCTGTCTTCCTCCCAGGTGGGAGCTGCTGAGTTATTTCCTGCCGGTCCCTCTCTACACTGCGAGGGTCACCTCCCCTGCATTCACACCACCTTCCCAGATCACTCCAGCTGTGAATTTAATTAAGGTGGCGGCTGCCTCCTCTCTGGGCCATTAGCAAGGGAGACACTGAACAGGTTCGACTGCAGCAACCCACCCCCCCCCGCCCCCCCCCCCGCCCCCAGGCTAACCACCACCTGGTCTGTGTGGACTGGACTCACTCCTCAGGACTTGCTACAGGTCCTGCCTGGCCTCCTTGGGGACCAAGCCTGAGGCGTTTAAGGCTTAGAGGAGGAGGGAGGGGAGCAGGACGACTGTGCCACCCCCTCCCTGAGGGCTCCAAGGGTCAAGGAGCATGGGTCATCTTCCGAGCCAGGCCGTGTCTGATGCAGCTCTGCCCAAGTGATTACTGCTGCTGTCCCGCAGTCCCCTTGCTGCGGCAATGGACACAGCCATCCCGGCTTCCTCTCTGCAGTGGCTTGTTTTATGTGCTTGGCCTACTGAGCAGATGCTGAGTTCCTCCCCTGAGGCAGCAGCATTTTAGAGGCAGGTAAGTGGATCGATCCCTGCATCAGGAAGCAGGGGCACGAGTATGGCTTAGAGGAGCCTGCTTCCTAAGACTGAGCTCTGCCCCTGCTCCTGCCCTCCTGCTCAGAGAAGCCGGGAGCGGCAGGGCCGACAGCCCAAGTTTGCCTGGGTGTGCTTCCCACTCGTTCCAGAAAGCTGACAGATGCCTGCAGAGGTTCTTTGGACACAGGATTCATCCGCATGCCTCGGACAGAGAAATTGGTTTGAGGGCGAATTCTCTGTGTTCCGTCATTCCTTCAGTGTCATTCCTTCAGTGTCATTCCTTCAGTGCCCATTGACTAAGAGCCCACCATGTGCAGGTGTTCGGCGAGACTGGGGAGAATCAGACCTGCTCAGCTTCACAGGGAAGAAAACATGAACGGCCATGGGCAGTCCAAAGGGAAGGTCAAACTTCAAAGGGAGATAACACTGTAGTAAGACTGAAAGTAGGTGTGGGGGAGGAGGAGGCACCTGGGCACCAGCCAAGGACCCGTGGGCTCTACCTCCCTATGGGTTTCAGGACTTCATATTCCCCTTTTCTGGAAGATTCATCTTCTGGATGTCCACACAGCTGTCTCCCTCCCTTCATTCAAGTCTCTGTTCAAATACCCCTTTGTCCCTTTGTCCGAGAGGCCTTCCCAATGACCCTTTATGAAAGGGTCATTGCCCTCCTCTGCCCCTCTCTTTCTAGTACGGTATTCACTCCGTAAGGGCAGGGACTTTGCTTGTTTTGTTCACTGTTGTACCAGGAACTTAGAGCAGTGCTTGGCACACAGCAGACATTGCGTAGATATGTACTTGTTGAGTAAAATGTATGACCAGGCAGCGGCAAGCTACTTAAAGGTTCAGACCAATACTAACAATAATAGCGGCATCAATAGATACTGACCGGGTGAGGTACATGCCCTCACTCACCTAGATGGTGATGAAAGCCCTGGCTAGGCCCAAGAGAACCCGGAGGGGCATAGGGATTATGGCATATGCCGGTGAGAATAAGGATGCTTGCCTCTTTTCCAGAACTGAGCAGGATCAGTTCCTCGAAGGATGCTCACCTGGCTCCCCTCACCTTGCTGTGTGGTTGGGGCCCCGGCTGGTAACCAAGCTTGGGTTTATCAAATCAGACCTTCAGCAGGAGCTGGGGCATGACCCATGCGCCTCAAGAGTGACACTGAATTCTGAAACTCTGTCTTCATAAGACAGCTCTTGAGTAGACTTATCCTGGAACTGGAGGCCCACAGGCCCCTTATGGAGCTCGGAACCCCAGAAGCACTTTCCCAACCTTCTATCTTGGACAGGGGCCCAGATTTCCCAGAGAGATATCTGAGACCTCCAGCTCCTGGAGGCGACACAGAAGAGCCTGAAGTCCCAAATCCAGGAGCCCAGCAGCCACAGCACTAGGAACCAGACCACATTGCCAGCTATGGTGGCTCACCCATGCATGAATCACGGGAATCGAGGAGAGTTCTAGAAATGCAACTGTTGCTGCAGTCACCTCAGAGAACTCTGGGAAAAGCGCGGGCAAGAGGACTTTGGAAGTTGGTGACCTAGAGGCACTCTGGGCTGTAAATGGCCACTCTCTTCTTCCTCTCCACTGGTGGGATACCAGGGGGACAATCCATTGTGTAAGAAGCCTCTGGCCCCTTCCAAAACATCTTTAAAGATGTAGGGAAATGGCACTAACCCTAACTTTCCAGAGATAACCAGGATGCTTTGTGCAAGGCCCTGGGAGGCAAGAGATCACAATGCCCTTTCTCACTGCATGACCATGGACATAGAGGCTTGCCTCTCTGCACCTCCTGTCTGTGAAACGATGTCATCAGCAGGATGGTTGTGAATTCTGTGTGAAGGCACTTAGCATGTATCCACCCAGCATCTGCTCAGGGAACGTCTGTGCCTTTCTTCCCTTAACCATGGTCAAGAGTGTTGGCCATTTCCCAATGATCTTCCTGGAGGGGCTGGGAGTGGCCCCAGGACATCACCTGGAACTTCTTCTCCTAGGCTGGTAGCCTCATGAGAGCAGGGCTTTGTCCAAGTGTCATCATAATCTGCTGCTCTGGGGACTCCCCACATGGACCCAGGACACTTGTTTAAAATGCAGATTCCTGAGCCCAGGCCAGTGGTAGACTCCTATGTTGTCGTTGTTGTTGTTTTTGAGAGACAGACAGAGCATTAGTGGGGAGGGACACAGATAGAGGGAGACACAGAATCTGAAGAAGGCTCCAGGTGCTGAGCTGTCAGCACAGAGCCTGAAGTGGGGCTCAAACTTGTGAACCATGAAATCATGACCTGAGCCGAAGTTGGATTCTCAACCGACTGAGCCACCCAGGTACCCCTCCTCACTGGGTTTTAATAAGGCTCTCCAGTGAATGCTGCTCCCTGAGATTGGGATCTCTGCCCAGAGGGCCTGTCCCAAGCTCCTGGATGGACACTGGTGGCAGGCTTGGGAAAAGGTGCTAAGTGCATCCAGCACAGAAACAAGGTCTCAGCTGAGAGAAAAACCAGAAGGAAAAGCAGTTTAGCTTCCACCAGTAGAGGGCACAATGAGCCTTCTCACCATGAGGCAAGGGGGTGGGGGCTGCAACCCCATGTACCCCCCCACCTGGATCCCCAGACCTAAAGGAAGGAATTTCCAAAGGTTCTCCCAAGGGCCACACTTGGGCTTGCAAACATTTGCATGCTGTTTGACAACTATATACTTCACCAAGCAATTTTACAGGCTGCCAGCACTTAGCTTTCTATTTTTCTCTTCCACCCACCCTGTCCATCAGCTCAGGCTCTCCCTTGACAAGAGGGTGGCAGGGAGAGAGCAGACAGAATCAGGAGCTCAAAGGGACCTCAGAAACCCTCCCTGGCTTAACTCCTCCTCTTCTCGAACAGGAAACCGCCCCAGGGAGGGGAAAGGATATGTCCAGGGCATGGGGAGCAAAGTACTGGGAGCTGAGATCCCACATTGATATCTATTCTGATGATGTTCTGCATGTTCACTGTAGGAAAAGGATCCTTTCCTTAGATGAGGGCCCTAAGCTAAAGTGATTCCCCTCCAGGTGACGTTCCGAGAGTACTGAAATTACTAGTCCCAACCTTGGGGGCCCCATGCCGTCAGGAACACCACCCTCCGGCGCACAGAGTCCTAGTGACTTAGCTTCTGCCTGAGACGAGGCACTAGGACAGTCCAGATGCAGCCAAACATTTGGGAGGCTGGAGGCCAATAAAAGGGCCTTTGGGGAGAGGAGTCCGGCTTCTCGCCTCTGCCTTTGAGGGAAGCAAGCAGCAGGGAGAGGAAAGGTCTCATTAGCAACCTGAATTTCAGGCCCTTGGGAACTGGATACTCAGCCAGGTGGGCAGAGGCTGGGCTGCGGGAGGCCAGTCTGGATTTCTTCTGAAGGATAGAGAAGGACCGGCGTGATCCTCCGGGCATCCCTGGGGCCTTCCTGACCATGTGCCGTGTGTCGGGCACTCAGGAGAGGACCTTCCCCAGGGTGCACTTGCACGTGCTCGGCTGGCTCCCGGGCACCGCGTGCAAACACTCAGAGGGCAGCAGCAGTGACCATCTAAGTCTCCAAGCAGGGGAACTGGCTGCTGAGACTTAGGAAAGGCAGCAGGGAGGAAACGCAACGGGCCTTGCGTTTCTATGGAAACGGCACCTCAGGGTGAGGGGCTGAAGGGAGAGGAAGCTTCAGCTTCACTTCCAGCTTCACCTCCAGTTAGGACTTGGGAAATGGCCCTTTTGTGCTGGGCTTGCCCCTCCTTCTCCCTTCCCTGCCAGGTGTTCACCATGGCAACCCTCCCTCTAAACAAGAGGTGCAAAGCAGCAAAGCATCTGGTGTTGGGGCGCCGGGGAGCCCAGGAGGGAATGGGATGGGGGGGCAGCCACCCCTCCCTGACAGGACACGGGCCCTGGCCTGGGTTTGAGTCCTGGCCCCACTACCACTTACTGTGCCCTGGGACACCTAATTCACCTGTCCGAGCTTCCGCCAGCCCCCTCTGTGGTTGTTGTGAGGGCCAAGTGAGAGGGAAAGCATCTAGCGAAGGGCCTGGCACACGCGGGTGCCCCATAAATGCTTCCCAGCCAAGTGGAAGTATGGCACTGGCGTTCCTGCTGTGCCCCAAATTTGTAGTGACTCCCGGGCCTGTCTTAACTTTAAGAACCACAGACTGAGTGTCAGTTTCTGTAGCAGGGCGGGGGAATCAGCAGAGGGGAAGACAGCTGTGACTCTTACACTGAAGCCACAAACAGGTCAAAGCTGGGGGTGCGGGGGCACAGGAGTCCTGGAGGCACTCGGGCCGCCCAGGGCAAGGTCCCACCATCAGCTACCTGGCCAGGTGGGAGGCCAGGCTCACTGCTGCAGTGAGAAATCCCGGCCACAGGAGAAATCCCAACACGGAGCCCCCTTCGACTCAAAGACGCTGCCACGAGAAAAGGTACCAGCAGCGGTCCCGGCTGTCACCACCAGCCTCTGGAAAGGCCATACCGGAGACTGCTCTGGAGAAAGATAAAGGCCCAGACCTCTAGGGATCCCAGAGAGACACTGCCAGCAGGAACGATCTCTCCCAAATGCAAGCAGCATGGCAAACACCACTAATCAAATAAGCACAGGGAAGAACCAAGTCAAACTGTTTAAAACAGAAAGGAGGAAAGTGGGTCAGAGCATTGGTGGGGCACAGGGAGGGCGGGTGTGTCTGCCCAGGTTGGATCGTGAGGACAGGTGATCTGGCAAGGAACACATTTTCGAGAACGAGTCCTAGACTCAGAGGCAGAGGTCAGGCGTGGGTCAGGCCACTCAGCTGCGTCGTGCCTGCTTCTTCCCTGACAGAGGAGAAAGTTGCCGAGCCTTCAGTACTAGAAACGCCGGCTCTCAGACTACTCCACGTGCGGCACTGCTCTGAGCACTTTGTCCTCAGAACGGCTGAGCGAGGCAGGTGCCCTCCCGGCTTTTAGACAAGAGGACGTGACCCCGGCCCGTGGTGGTAGGCTCGCCATCACAAGGCAGAGAAAGGCCAGGGCCGGGTGGGAACTGAGGACCGTCTTGGCCTCAGAGCTCCCGCTCTCTGCATACAGCAAGCTGCCTTTCCGCAGATGGGAGGCGCCGCTCCCGGACGAGGCCCGGAGGCCCGGGAGCACCGGGCACAGGGCAGAGGGCAGAGGGCTCACCTGAGATGTCAGCGCTGGAGCCCTCGTTGGACTTCTTCCCCGGCACAAACTCCACTTCCGCAAAGGTCTCGGTGGAGAGGGAGCCGGCTGTGCCATTGGGTGCCGCGGGCCTCTTGGCCCGGCGACTGAAGAACCTGTTGCTAAAGCGCTTGCCCTCCTTGGCCGGAGTGGCCTCCCCGTTGGCGGCTTCTCCCTTGCCGTTTCGGACAAGCGCCTCGCGGGGTTTGGGCTTCGGGTCCGTGTGCAGGTGGGAGATCGCCCTGCCGTCCTTCCGAATCAGCTCTCCAGAGGGAACGGGCTCCACGGGGGGCAGCACCTGCTCCAGCGTGACCAGGTCACTCAGGAAGCTCTCCAGGCGCCGGGCCGCCTCGCCGCCTCTGCTGCCCTCCTCCTGCCCCTCGGGGTCGCCCCTGGCATCCTGCTGCTGCCGGGCGGCCCAGCGCATCATCTCGCCCGGCGGATGGCGGCTGCCTACCACCAGGGCGTACTTGGGGTTGATCAGCTTGCGAGCCACGGTGGAGGAGTAGTTGGGGCCGAGCCTCCCGGCACCTCCCGCCAGGCTCAGCTCCTGGTACAAGTTCACCTCCTCAGAGATGGCATACAGCTCCCGGAACTCCAAGTCAAAGGCTCCACGTTCTGCCCTGTCAGGAGGAGGAGAAGGTTCCTGTCCACGTAGGAGGAGCTCCAGGTGAACCTGGGAACGTGGGGACAGAAAAACACGACATGTGGGCCCAGCCCGTGGCCTCGCCCTGCCAGCAGCCCCTTGGCAGTCCCTGTCAACACCCCACTGCCCCTGCCCCAACCTGATCTACCGCTGAGGCCAGATGCCTTGCTGGCCGGTGGGAGACAGCTCCTGGCCTTCTCGCTGGGGTGCTCTCCCTCTACCGACCCACATCCTTCCTCCCTCTTTTCCAGGTCTTGGCCTCAAATGCAGAAAGCAGGCAAGGGCATGGGAAGTCAGGCCTGGATTCCAACCTGGTTTCTTTTTTTTTTTTCCTAGATACATATTATTTATTTAATCATTTAATTATTTAATTACCTATCTATCTATTTATATTTTAAAGTTTATATCCAAGTTAGTTAGCATATAGTGCAATAATGATTTCAGGAGATTTCTGTGATTCACCCCCTACGTATAACACCCAGTACTCATCCCAACAAGTGTCCTTAATGCCCCTTACCCATTTAGCCCATTCCCCCCGCATACAACCCTCCAGCAACCCTCAGTTTTTTCTCTATATTTAAGAGTCTCTTGGGCGCCTGGGTGGCTCAGTCGGTTGAGCGCCCGACTTCAGCTCAGGTCACGATCTCGCGGTCTGTGAGTTCGAGCCCCGCGTCGGGCTCTGGCTGATGGCTCAGAGCCTGGAGCCTGCTTCCGATTCTGTGTCTCCCTCTCTCTCTGCCCCTCCCCCGTTCATGCTCTGTCTCTCTCTGTCTCAAAAATAAACGTTAAAAAAAAAAATTAAAAAAAAAAAAAGAGTCTCTTATGTTTTATCCCCCTCCCTGTTTTTATATTCTTTTTGCTTACCTTCCCTTATGTTTATCTGTTTTGTATCTTAAATTCCACGTATGAGTGAAGTCGTATATTTGTCTTTTTCTCACTAATTTTGCTTAGCATAATACCCTCTAGTTCCATCTACATAGTTGCAAATGGCAAGATTTCATTCTTTTTGATTGCTGAGTAATATTCCATTGTATATATATACACACCACATCTTCTTTATCTACTCATCTGTCGATGGACTTTTGGGCTCTTTCCATACTTGGCTATTGTCGATAGGGCTGCTATAAATATTGGGGTGCACCTGCCCCTTTGAAACCACACAACTGTATCCCTTGGATAAATACCTAACAGTGCAATTGCTGGGTCATAGGGTAGTTCTATCTTTAACTTTTTTGAGGAATCTCCATACTGTTTTCCAGGGTGGCTACACCAGTTTGCATTCCCACCAACCTGGTTTGTACCCTTGTATGCCTTGTAACGTGGGGCTCATAGGACATACAGTCACAAAGGTACTGTGAGGCTCAGTGTGATACCATGTAGAAAACATTTAGTTCAGTCCCTGGCACACACATTTTAATAAGTGATAATGGAGCTGCTGCTATTGTTAATATCATTCCAATAATTCCATTATTGGCTCCTTTCTAGGTTTTTAGAGCACTTAATGTCTGCAAACCACTACACTTTAACCATGTAAGAGGACTTACGACATTTGTTGATTGTTTCCTGTGCCCAGGTCTCTTTCCTCACCCAGATTTTAGTACACTTGGAGGGCAAAGACTGCTGAGATATAGTCTCTCGTGTTCCTGGTAATTTATTTCTGAATCAGAATTTGGGAGACATTGCCTCCACACCATACCCTTACCTTTTTTTTTTTTGGCATGTGAAAAAAAAAAAAAAACATTTTTTTAATGTTTATGTATTTTTGAGAGAGAGAGAGAGAGAGAGAGCAGGGGAGGGGCAGAGAGAGAGGGAGACACAGAATTAGAAGAACTCCAGGCTCTGAGCTGTCACACAGAGCCTGATGTGGGCTTGAACTCACGAGTGGTGAGATCATGACCTGAGCCATAGTCAGACGCTCAACCAACTGAGCCACCCAGGTACCCCCTGTGAAAATTTATTATTGTCCTGTTTTCACTAGCAGGACTTACGATCTGGTCTTTCCTACTTGCCTTTGTATAAAGGCCAAAAGAGAGACAGTGGCTACTTTGACGACCTTAAAGTGAACACCAGGAAGGTCACCGACAGCATGACCTTTGTGACCAAATCCAGCAACCAGAACCTCATCGTTTTCCTCAATAAAATTCAAACAACTACCACTGGGCACAAAGGCTGTGATTTTTTTTTTTTTTTTTTTTTTTTTTTTTTTTTGCCATTCTTGACCAAATGGACCCTGACATACTTCCTGATGGCAGAATTTGGCTACTTGGCTTCAACCCTTACTTTTCCCAGTACGATTCCCTTTACGTGGGAAGCACCTGCAAAGGCTTGGCCTTCAGGGCTGTGCCCAAGTGGGCTTCTTTGTCCTGTTCACAATGTCACTTCTGATCTCCATTGGTGGCTATGGAGCTTTCTGGCAGAATGCAGACTGCAATGTTTACCCATCCTGCTGGTACCACGGGCCTGGGCAAAAGAGACCACACCCTCACATTTCTTTCCCAGATCTGGTCCATTCTGCTTCCTACTTGTCCCAACAACTAGCCTCAAAATGCAACCCGTTGCTGTGGACCATGAAAGGCAGACCGTTCTTGATGCCCAGTAAGAGTTGACCCTCTTTTTGGAATAATCCGGTATCCAGAAATTTTGAAGGAAGGGACTGGCCAGGAGGCTCTTGTCATTAGATCAGACAATATGTCTTAAACCCATGTCTATGGAGACTCCAGCCCAGTCTTCCACATTGTATATTTGTTACACAAAAAAAGACCTCCTGGATCATTCTCTGTCTTGGCCCAACTCACCTGTAAGATCCAGTGGCTACTTTTTCACCATCTACCATTAGGAACTTTGATGACAGGGTCCCCTTGACCTTCCCCATGGGCATGTAGAAGCCAACACCTGTCACAGAGCGGACACGGATGTTCTGTTGAGAAGAGAAAGGCACTGTCATTCAGGCTGGGGGCCTCTGAGGTTTTGTGTGGGCAGAGAAAGAACCCTCTTGTTCATGGAACCCTGCCTATTGACTCCTGTCTATACTAGACTCTACTTTCTACAGCCTTAGAACTGGAACCCCATTTGAAGAGCAGGAGGAAGTTAGCAAATTTTGCTTTGAATATGGATGAGCCCAGAGTAGTTCCTTCCTGTTCCAAAAGCTCCCCAGAAGAGAATCACAGTCCTAGCTTTGACCCTGACAGTGACTCTGCAGCGTGAGCTCCCCAGCACTGGGCCAGAGCTGCCTCTTTAGCCTCAACTGTCTTGAGATAAAATTTAAGCTGGGCATATAATTTAGGGTTATCAATTCACAGGGCAAGGCTTTAGACAGAAAGAAAGGGTTGAGGTCTTGATGTTCATCTGTGTCCCTGAACTGGGGAAGAGGTAGAGGAAGAGAGAGAGGCAGTCTCTATCTCACCTCCTGCCCTTCCTCCCCACCCTTCACCCTTACCCCCATGGTACAACTTACCCGAATACGGTAGTCAGCAAGCTCCAGGCCCTGACACATCTCCAGGAAAAACTTTACGCCTGCCTCATCCAGGATGATATACACCGGGACCCGGCGCTTAGACGCAGCATCCACGATGTCTTGGAAGATATCACCATCAGTGAAGAGGTCCATGACCACAGCAATGACCTGGATGTGGAAGGGCACTGGTGAGGCACGTGGTGACTCCACAACTACAGGGATACAGTGTGGCCCAGAGAGGACCAGCGGGGCCTGGGTAACTGGTGGCCAAGAGTCAAATACCCCATCTGCACCACTCCTGGGTTCTCCACGTCCCTACCCATCTCTGAGCACGTCTGAGCCCGGAGATGGGCCCTCTGCTCTGAGAAATGCCTGGGGGTCCAGGCTGTGCTACTTGTACTTCTCCCTGGACAAATCTCCACCATCCCACCCTGGGCATTCTCCGGCAGCTTTTCTGAAGCCAGATCAGGGCAATCTAGGAGGCTGAGGAGAGATGGTCCTAGTGACCTAGGGAAACAAGTAGGCGGAAGAAGACGAGGTCACTGAGAGGCACGGGATGGACTGTAGATCTTTTCACACCCACCTCCTTGCAGGCCTGGTTTGTTTTGATCTCCCTATAGCTGTGCGAAGTTCTATGTTCCCCTTGGTGCAGACCCAGGCAGGGCTCCAGGTAGCTCAAACTCCCCTGGCCTCCAAGTGGCCAGGTCATGCGACACGACCCTCGAGTCAAGGTCACAGCCCAGGACTCTTGGTTTCTAAAAGCTAGTCCTGGAAAGTGAGGCTTTCTGTGGCCCGAGGCAGAACTGCCTTTCTAACCTTAGCTTCCTCCATTTTCCTATGCAAACCTTTCTCCGCACCAGCTGCGGGGTTTTCTTGCTGGCCCCAAGCACTGTGTGTGTGAAGCAGGGGAAAGGGCATGCTTTGGGGTCAAGAGATCTGGTTATAACAACTTCCTATATTTGTGACCCGAGCAAGTCACTTAACCTTGGTGAGCCTCTGTTTCCTCATCTGCAAAGTGGGGATACCCTGTACCCTGTACTTTACGCATTTGCCATGGAGATTAGAGATGACATCCATGAAGCATCGAACACAGTGCCTGGTATGTAGTAAGTCCTAAATAAATGGTAATCACTGTATGGTTGAGGGAGGCTGTCAGTCATAATCGAAAGCCCCAACTCTGAAGTCACACAGAACAGGCCTAGTGCACCACCTCCACCACTGACTTATCAGTGCCCCAGCTAAATACTAGCACCTGCCTCTAAGGCTTGTTGTGAGGGCTTAGGGAGATGAACCATGAGAGCACTGAGCACAGTACTGGCCCATGGTAAGCTCAATGAGTAGTACCTTTCATCCCACCACCTTCACAGGCACTCTACCATTACCTCTGCCTCTAGAGACCATCCCCCCGTCCCCATCACACCATTCACACAATATTATTTAAGACTATTCTCAGCTCCTACATTTCATACTCAATCATCCATGTCAGTTAACATTTACTGAGCTTCACAGGCAGAGGGAGGATCCAAAGACAAATTATAATCCCTAACTTCAAGGGTTAATCCCCTCGAATGATAAGACGTTTGCACAAAATAACTAAAACATGAGGCGAAATGAGATAAATGCCTTAAGAGATGTACAAATGACATGTGATGTGAGTTCAAGGTTGGTGGGGCTAAGGGAGAAGGAGGGGTGGAGGGAGGCAGGGAAGGAAAGAGATTGCATGATTACTTCTAGCCAAGGGAGAAGAAAGGCTTCATCAAGGAGGCTGAGACCCGAAGAATGGGCAGCCTCGGAAACAATGAGAAATGAACCGGGAGGAAAACCAAGCAGGCAAGTGGGCAGAGCTGCCGTGCATGGGTACGCAGGTTGTGCACTGCACATGCGCTCTGGGCTGACAGAGTGAGTGGAAGATGTGCCTGCCTGAGGAAGGGACGCCTTTTCCTAATCTGCACAAGACTTCCATGTGGGCCAGCAGAAGCCTACAAAGTGGGCATTTCAGGCAAAAAACACAGCATAAACAAAGGCACTGAGGACAGAGACTAACATCACTGAACACTTTCAATGTGCTGTGCACAGTTCCAGATGCTTTAGGTAAATTTAATTTTTTTTTTTACATTTATTCATTTTTGAGAGACAGAGAGAGAGCACAAAAACAGGGGAGGGGCAGAGAGAGAGGGAGACACAGAATCTGAAGCAGGCTCCAGGCTCTGAGCTGTTAGCACCAAGCTCGACGCCGGGCTCGAACTCACAAACGGGGAGATCATGACCTGAGCCGAAGTTGGACGTCCAACTGACTGAGCCACCCAGGCGCCCCTAGGTAAATTAAAAAAAAATTTTTTTCTTTAATGTTTACTTACTTTTGAGAGACAGAGCATGAGTGGGGAGGGGCAGGGAGAGAGGGAAACACAGAATCCAAAGCAGGCTCCAGCTCTCAGCTGTCAGCAAGCACAGAGCCCAACGTGGGGCTCGAACCCATGGACCGTGAGATCATGCCCTGAACCAAAGTTGGACGCTTAACCCAGCCACTCAGTCGCCTCTCTTCAAGTAAATTTTCTAATTTGATCCTCACAATGAGGAGGACTGTTCTCATTTTACAGATGAGGAAGAAAATGCAAAGGGGCTAAATAATGTGCCGAAGGTCATACAGTTAGCACGTAGCAGAACAGGGATTTGAACTCAAGTCTCTCTGACTCCAGAGTCTTCCCTTCACTGCATCATACAGGCTTTATAGAGATGGGACAGCTGTAAAGTGTTTTAGAGACATCACATCAAAAGCTGGTTCTTTAAAAATACCAAATAAGAGAGACAAACTTCTGACAAGCTGACAAAAACAGGAAATGCAAATAAAATCTGAGTGAAGAAAGAGAAATAACTATACCAATATTTACTTTTTAAGAAGTCGTACTGTTTAAGAAATAGTAAAAAATGGTAAAAAGAATATTAGGACTATTTATACTGTGATGAATTTGAAAATGAAGGTGACATGGTTAATTCGTTAAAAGCAAATTAAACATAATACAGCACAATCCAGTAAGCTTTATCCTAGAGATGTAAGGAGGATTCAACATCAGATAATCTGTTGTTTTAATTTATAACATCCATGGGGTCGAGGAGGGAAATCACATATTAATAGTTTTTTTTAATAGTTTTTTAAAAAGTATTTGATAACATGAGATCCCTGCTTGTGAATAAAATTCTCAAAAAAACCAAGCATAGAAGAAGGGACCTTCCTTCACTTGATAGAGGCTATCTACAAAAAAGCCACATGAGATGTGCTGAACAGAAAAACTTTAGATACATTCCCTTTAAGTCTCAAGAACATCAATAATACTGTCACCACTGCTGTGGAGAAAAAAGTATTGGAGGTGCTGACTAATGCAATATGATGGAAGGAAGGACAGAAGGAAGGAAGGAAGGAAGGAAGGAGAGGAAGAGAGGAAGAAGAGACAGAAGGATTAGAAGACACAAAACTACCAGCATGTGGAGATGATATTTTTACAGAAAACCCAGTAAAATGCAGAGGAACACTATTAGAATTAACAGGAGAATTTAACAAGATTTCCAGATACAAGAAAAACTTACAAAGACCAATAGCATTCTTCTGCTACAGTGTCATTCAACTAAAAAAAGGAGAGGGGAGGGGAAAATAAGACCAAAAGTGCAGTTTAGGGCATGTGGTCGGTCAGTTAAGCATCTGACAGTTATGCATCTGACTTCGGCTCAGGTCATGATGACCTCAGGTTTGTGAGTTTGAGCGCCGCATCAGGCTCACTGCTGTGAGTGCAGAGCCTGCTTCGGATCCTCTCTCTCCCTCTCTCTCTGTCCCTCTCCCTTCCCCACTCACTCTCTCTCTCAAAAACAAATAAACATTAAAAAAAGAAATTTAGAAAATTCTATTCAAGGATATTTAAAAATGTGAATAAATGAAGAGATAAAATTGTGTTCATGGATAATATGATTCAATGTTTGAAAAATCTAATTCTCCCCATATTAATAAAATCCAACGCAATTCCAGTGAAAGTCCAGTAAGTATTTTTGAAGAACTCAAATACTTCTACGATGCAGGAAGGCTAAAGATCTACAATAGCAAGGTCAATTTTGAAAAGAAAATCTAGAAGGGACACTTCTACTACCAGATAGTAAGACATACTGCTGAGCCATAGTAATAAGCATCGAGGTGCTGAGGCAGGAAGGAACTAGAAAACAAACTAATGGAACAGAACTGAGAGACCAGAAACAATTATGTGTTGTAAACATATAAAACTTTAAGTCTGATAGAGGTGGAATCGCAATTCAGTGTCGAGAAAGGATGTTGCTACGCAGATGTTATTGGGAAATTGGCTTACTATGGAGAGAAAAAGTGTATCCCTGCCTTACGCTATATATAAAGGTGAATTTCAGCTATGCTAAATACCTAAATGGGAAAGATAAAGCCAATAAAGGAATTGATAAGATAGGTAAGAGTATTTCTTTTTAAGTTTTATTTAAGTAATCTCTACACCCAACATGGGGCTCAAATTCACAACCCCAAGATCAAGAGTCGCATGCTCTTCTGACTGAGACAGCCAGGCTCCCCAAGAGTACTTCTTAAGAGTCTAAAAGCACAAGTCAAAAGGCAAATGAAATTTAAAAAATAATGCATTTGACAAATTAGGATTTTCTATTCATAGGAGAATGCTGTAGACAAAGGTAACTGGCTGGTGACAGGGAAAAGATACTGCAATGTTTATGATCAAAAGGAATTAATACTCTACAAGGGATCCCTGCAAATCAGCAAGAAAAAGACAAGGAACTATTTAGAAAAATGGGCAAAGGGTAGGAACAGGCAATTCCTAGAGGAGATACTTGAATGGCTAATAAGTATATAAAAAGAAAGAGACCTCATTAGTAATCAGAGAAAAATTCAAATTAAAGCAAAGAGATGAGAGAGGGAGAGAGAGATACGGCTTTACAACTATAAGATTAACTAAAAATGAGAAATCTGGATAATCCTAAATGTTGGTATGTGAGGAAAGGGGAAGCTTCATGCACTGCTGGTGGGAGGGGACCTGGGTGCAGCTATTCCCTAGAGCAGTGGGCAGAGCTTGGTGGATTTAAGGAAAATTTAAGTGGTGCATAACTCGAGTCAGCAATGCCACTCTTGGATCTCTTGGATCTGTGCAACACTCTATAAAGGGCAGGAACAAAAGTATTCACTGCAGCTTTCTTTGGGATAGCAAGGAGTTGGCCACAGCTTCGATGTCCATCTCCAGAAGAATGGGTAAGGAAAATGTGAGGAATGTACATCGCGGAGTACTAGGTAGCCGACAGAGGCAACATACTAGTTCCAGTGCAGAATCTGGATAGTTCTTTTGGAAATGGATAATTTGATTTAAGATGTCAGAGGATGAGATCTACAGCCTAATACCAACTATATAAATAAAAGTACACTACACAAAATAACACTGCATATGTTTTATATATATATATATATATATATATATATATATATATATATATATATATATATATAAACTTTATTTATTATTGAGAGACAGAGCCTGAGCATGGGAGGGGCAGAGAGGAGGAGGAGACACAGAATGTGAAGCAGGCTCCAGGCTCTGAACTGTCAGCACAGAGCCCGATGCAGGGCTTGAACTCACGAACTGCGAGATCACGACCTGAGCTGAAGTCGGACGGTTAACCAACTGAGCCACCCAGGCTCCCCAAGGCTGCATATGTTTTTCAAGGATACAGACATGTGCAGGGACGTATTCTGAGCACATTAGAGTGGCTATCAGTGCAGGGGAAGGAATGAGGGAGAAAATAAAAACAGGAAGGGACTTTCTGTGGATTGATGATGGCAGCTCTGTACTGAAGGTCCAAAACACACACACACACACACACACACACACACACACCAGTTGGCCCAGAGCAGTTCAGAATGGTGAGTATAACAGGGTTGGGCTGGATCATGGAGGGTTTGAACTGGACGCTTCAGGCTCTGCTGCATCAGAACACGCTTCCCCCCATCTTGCAGGGCTTCTGATACCTTACGTCCCAAGTGCCATCTGAGGCCAGAGGCCGTTGCTCATTTCCAAGCTGTGCACAGTGTCCAGCTCAGAGGCAACCCTCAATGTATCGCTGGGGAGCGCTTGACTGGCTCTAAGGTGCTTCGGGATTCACACTCTTGCTTTCCTTTCGTAATTGCAAAAGCAAGCAGGGAGCTGGAAGCCCTCATGGCAACCCACCCCCACCTAGTGGAGGCTGTGATGTGAACGGACCACCATTCCCGAGGCCCCCCCCCCCCCCCCCCCCCCCCCCCCCCCCCCCCCCCCCCCCCCGCTTTCAGGAGGCTTGGTCTGCGGCACCCTGGTGAGAGCCAGCCATCTGTGTCACTACCAATTAAACAGTGAAATATCTGTAGTGGGAAGAGAAATCAATTGCTCTCTGACTTCCTGCAATCTCGTTGTGGAGGAGAGGTGATAATTACCCTCCGCTTTGGTCCCTGCGGGCACTGCCTGACATTCAGCTTCAACCCCGGGAACACCAGCTCCCAAATCTCTCTGCCGTGGTGTTTAACGGGCCACGTGATCCTCCGCACCAAACCCAACTTGGAGACTCCCGGTGCCGATGGAAAATGGGATTTTAAAAGAAGAACGTCACAGGCTCAGAACCCGGGGAGGCAGATTTCATCAGGAGAGAAAAGTCACCTCCGCCCCCAGCAGGTTCCCAGTGTCCTTTCCCTGGTTACCCACTGATGTGCAGCACCCAGAGAGAGAGGTTAATTTGAGGTGGCAGGAGTTTTTAGAAGCTGTTGCAGGCACTGGCAAAGAGGCTCTGAGGCTGCAATACTGCTCATCAGGCGTTTGGTTAGCTTAACATCTCCTCCTCCAATATCCTGCCTCAGCGTAGGGGCAGGGGATCACGGAAGGTTAGGGAGACTCAGAATCTCCCTCTATCTGTCATTTGCCTTTAATTAAACTGCCAGCTTTTCAGATGCTCTGTCTGGATTCCCTAATTACCGTGAGATAATAAAACTCCAAAAAGGACCCGACCTTCACCAGGCACTCCAAGGCAGCTCCTCTCAAGACCCCTCCTGTGTTTGGATGACCCAGTCTAGCCGTGTGGTGTGGATCTCACCAGCCTGCCCCACGGGCACTTCCAAAATCAACATTCTTTGAGTCACCCTGGCCAGAAGCCCGAGTCTACTGGCCTCCTCCTCCTCCCCACTGACCACATCCAGTTGGTCGCCAAGTCCAGCAGGTCCTACCTGCTCCGTGCACCTGCTCCGGGTCAACTACTTTCTGTTCCCACTGCACTGCTGCTCCCACTCAGGCCCCCTCGTTTCCTACCAAATTTCTGGAACAGCTTCCTAACCAGTCTCTCCTACGAGTCTCTGTGCTCCAATTCATTCTCCAGGGCAGGGATTTCCCCCAGACAATGGCCTCATGAACCAGTGGGTCCCAGAGCCCTCCATCCTCCTTAGCTCAGCACTTGAAGGGCCTTATGATTGGCCCCTTTCTTCGTCTCCAGCCTCATCTTAGGCCACCTCACCTCTGTCCTTACAGTTACCCTAGCACAGGGTTTCCCTACAGTGTCACTATTGACCTTTTGGGGCCCATATTTCTTTGTTGTGGGGGCCGTACTGTGCATGGCAGGATATTTGGCAGCATGGTGGTAGTAGTGTCATTCAGAGTGGCGACAACCAAAAATGTCTGTAGACACTGATAAGTGTCTCCGGGGGGCAAAGTTGCATCTCCCTCACCGCCCCCCCCCACTCTCTTTTGAGAACCTTTACACGTATCAGGCAGTTTTGAGTTCTTTTGTTCCTACTCCTTTCATACCCCTTTGAAACTCCTATGCAGCTTTCGAGGCTCAGGCAAGAATTTCTCGAACTTCTCCCTACCCAGCAATGCTTGCCACTCCCTGCTTCCTGCCCACACTGGATTCCAGGCAAGTCAGAGGTCCGACACTTTGTTGTAACATCTGCTGACCGGCTCTGTCCCTTACTGGGCTGTGGGCTCCTGGATGGCAGGGACCATCTGATTTCCCTCAGAATCTCTACCCTCGGGGCCGTCTCAACACCAAGTCAGTTCTCCGTGTTTGTGGAATGAATATCTGAATGTACTTGTGGGGTGCAGATGTAGCTTTATAGTTATCTCTTTTATTTCATTAATGACAAGGCACTGGGGTGGAGGAAAAAAATAATACTGGGCAATAGTCTTGGTTAGATCATCTTGCTGGAAGGCAGAGTTAAAGATCTTCCTCAAGGGCTGCGACTCCTGGGTGGCTCAGATAGTTAAGCATCTGACTCTTGGTTTCAGCTCAGATCATGATCTCATGGTTCATGAGTTCAAGCCCCAAGTCAGGCTCTGCACTATCAGTGCAGAGCTTGCTTGGGATTCTCTGTCTCCCTCTCCCTCTGCCCCTCCTCTGTACTCTCTCTCCCTCTCTCTCAAAATAAATATAAATAAAAAATAAACATTAAAAAAAAAGATCTTCCTCAGGGATGCAGAGAAGGGGAAAGAAGTTGGAACCTTCTAGGACTGCCACCTCAGCGACAGCTCAAAGGTCTGATCTCTTTGCCTCTGTTCTACCCACCCAAGATCTTAAAGGAGCAGCCAGTCCGTAAGTGAGGACAGTTCTCAACCAAGGGGTAGAAGTCTGCACCAAGTACATCAGGCCAGGAAGCAGGGCTGCAACCAGCACGTAGAGCAGCTACCTTCATGGAAATTACAAAAGAGAGCCTGTCCTCCGCGTAAATGAGATGCAGGGCCCTAAGTGGAGCCTGGGCTGCGTGTCAGTCCTGCAAAGCCTCTCGGTTGTACCTGCGTGCCGGGCACAGGCTGCACCTCTGTACTTAGTCCCTGCACTGAAGGACATTTCAGACACAAAGAATCTCAGAGGTAGAAGGAAACTTCTACAGTTAGAGCCTGGCTCCAAGGTTAATTTACTCTGTTGGGCAGAGATGGGACTAAAGCCTGGGCCTGACCCCAGTCCTGAGCTTCCCTACAGCACTAAGCTGTCCCCGGCCCTCTCACCAAGTGATGGGGACAGGGCAGCTCTGGGCACGGATCTACTCTGGCTGGGACCCCAGGCCACCTGCAGTCACACAAAACCAGGATGCTTCAGTAGAGTGGGACAATGCCACTCTCTCCCTCACTGCTTCCCGCCCCCCCCCCCCCCCGCCAGGCTCTGCTGATATGGAGATGTAGGCACTGGGCAGGGAGGGGCACAGGCCAGGCCTGTTCGTTGCAGGGGTGCCAGCTGCAGGTCATGTCCTTCTGGGGAGGGAGGAAGGAAGGAAGCCCACCAAGGCACAGAGGTCGTTCAGGTTCCCACTGATTACATGAGAGCCTGGGGCCGGACGTTTACCTCCCAGGGCTGCTGGGAGGTTCAGATGAGGTCATGCTCACAAAATCCCACCAAAAAGCTGCGTGGTTATGAGGGGTCATTAAGCTCACTATAGGGTGAAGGGGGCCAACTCCCACACCTAAAGCCCTAAGGTTCCTTGGGGTAGGGAGGGCAGCAGCTGGCCCTCTGTCTGGCAGCCCAGGGGAGTCAGTTTGTCTGGGAACAGTGAGCAGTCCTTCCCTTTCCCGTGAAGGGTAGTGCTGGGTCGGGCAGCCAGCAGTCTCCTCTGATCTCCGCAGAGGGACCAAGGTCTACAAGGCAGTGGTTGTCAGACTTCAGCGTATAAAGGATCATCTGGGGTGGGTTAGGGACGGGGATGTGCCTGTTGAATGTGCAGGTTCAAGGGCCCCATCCGCAGAGATTCGGATCCAGCGGGTCCTTAAATAATACATTTTAGCAACACCCTTCCCCTGCAGGGGGTCTGAACGCAGGTGGTGGATGGCCTGACTGCTGTTTGCAAGAGGATCTGCTCTCTGGAAGCAGAAAGTCTTACTGGTTGTATGGCCTTGAGCGAGTCATTTCATCTAAGCACCAGTTTCCTCATTTTGAAACGGGGAGGTGATGCCTTCACCGGGTTGTTCTGGGTTTTTAGTGAGATAATGTGGGCGGCTCAAGGAGCTGGGCGCTTGGCCTGTTGTGAGCAGTAGGTAAATACTGGTGCCGTTTTCTCTCCTCAGAGACTGAACCCTGAACAAAGGGGCCACCACTTCAGAGGAGGGGTGACAGAGGAGAGAGTCAGTGAGGGGCGGGGGCCGAGCTCCCAGGGAGCCGGCTGCCAGGAGCCGCCCGCAGGCTCAGACATCAAGGTGGAGATGTTTTTCCTTTGCTCAATACCATGCCCAGCAGGCCCAGCCTGGGGTGGTGATTAAAGCCTAGACAACACTACACTTGCAGAAAGGTCAGAACTTGAGCTAATTGAGGGGAAGGGCAGCTCAATTAAGTGAAGAGTCTGTACAGTGCACTGTTCCTCGAGCAGTGCTGGGTGTCTGTACTTGCACACGGACCAGCGGGAACACCATAAGCAACAACCGCCTGA
The DNA here is from genome assembly GCF_018350195.1 of Panthera tigris. Classification (NCBI taxonomy): domain Eukaryota; kingdom Metazoa; phylum Chordata; class Mammalia; order Carnivora; family Felidae; genus Panthera; species Panthera tigris. The sequence goes on along the minus strand of NC_056666.1, from coordinate 132,080,397 downwards.
GTAGGGAGGACCTGGAAGTGGTCCCCGGGAATCTCACGGTCATAGGGGCTAACGCAGCCCTGCAAGCGTGCCGTGGCAGGACAGAAACTCCCTCGGGGATGGCGGGGGGCGGGGGGGGGGGCGGCTCTCAGCGCTCTGGGTACACCAGACTTATTGTTGTCATCAAGGCTTCAACAGGCTCCTTTGGAATTATCACCAATTCAGCACACCTAGGGTGTGAACGACTGAATAAGAAAGCTTTGTGTTGAGCTCCCTGGGGTAAAAGGAGAGCAGAGCCAACAGGGGAGGCCTGCACAGAGGAACACTGCCTGGCCTCGCCCTGCCCCACCCTGGGCTCCAGATTCATTCTGCTAAATCCCTGGTCCAAGAGTGTATTGCAGGGGGAGAAGCAGACTTTGGAGTCAGGGATCCCACGCTGGCAGCGAGACCTCTGAATTCTACCCCACGGTTCCTGTGAGGAAGTACAGGAATGCAGAGATTCCCCCGGATGGCCAGACCCTGCCCTTTCTCGCTGAGCACACGGTAGGTGCTCAGGGTCAGCTTGATGGGATACAGCTCACTCAGTCCCTCTCCCTCCTGGCAGGCGGACCCAACAACACAACCCGAAACATGTCATTCCTCTGCTCAAACGCTGGCCCCAGGCTGCCTACAGAATTAAGCCTTTAGCCCAGCTGAAGACCCCTCACGTGCTTCCAGCCCACTCCCTCCCCTGACAATAAACTCCCACCACACGAGATGCTCTACGTTCTCCAACCACACCAGCAACCCCCCCACCCCCCCCCCCCCCGCACAACTCATGCCCTAACTCATGCTGCCACCACCGGAACGCCCTTTCGCTGTTGAGGGCCCTAATTCACTCTTCCCAGAGGCCCTCCCAGGATCCTTTCCTGTCCTCAGTCCCGAGGACGGGCGGTGTTGGCCCTCCCCGAGATGCTTGTCTGCTCAGGCCTGTGTCTGTCCTGAGCACCAGAGGGGTGGGGACAGAGACCTGTCATTCCTTCCAATCCAGGACCTGACACTGAATGTTTCAACAACACCTCCGGAGTAGGGGGCTCCCCTCGGGATGCTGAGGAAGCAGTCTGGACCAGAGCCCTGGCCTACCAAGAGGGCAGAGCCAAGACCAGAAGGGGCCCTGTTCTCCGCCTGGAGGCCAAGTTGCCCCCATTCCGCCAGCAGGGCATGTGCGCTTTGTCAGCTGAAGCTTCCCAGCTGTCTGTAGCCATGTTACATTGTTTCAAGCTCACTAATTAGTCGTCATTAGCACCAGGCTCCCTGGATGCACTGGCAGCCGCAGGAGCCCAATTCCACCGGGCCAGGCTGCCTCCTCTCCCAGACCGCCTGGCCTCTGGGCCAGGCTCTGCTCCCGACCCCGCAGGTCAGGTCTCCCTGCTTGTGCCACTGGGACTCATTCCCCGTTGATGTGACCCTATGAGACCGTCTCCCTCTCAACACCCATACCCCAAACTAAGTTGATGAAGGGGACAATACAAAGGAGACCCAGGCCGGCTCTCCAGAGACAGAGAAAAGACTGTACCCACGTGAGCAAGGTCAACTAATTCAGCCGTGAAGAACCATATGTGACCCGCTAGGGAGTAAGCATAGCAATTCTTCTTAAGATCCTAGGCCAGCTTTTCCGTGCCCCACGGCGGGCTTCTGGGATGACTTCCCTGCATTAAGTTGGTGCTAATTAGTGAAAATTATCTAATACAAGCTCGTTTTAACATTAGCTTAAAGCTAAACATAATTAGGAAGATAAATCAGCTGCTAAAAAAAAAAAATTCCGGTGAAGATACACAGATGATTTTTAGGATCGGCTGCTGGCCTGGGTTGCTGGTCTGGAGCTCTGAGTGCTAGACAATATGTGGGTGGAGCCAGGCAGGACTGGAAAGTACCTGTTGAGGTATTTCTTGATCGATCCAAGAAGGCAAGGCAACCGGAACTGGCAGTTTACCCGGGAGGTTCTGAGCAGCAGAAAGGATAACTTTGTGGCCACTGCCAGGTGATGCTACCTGGGAGGGCTTCCCCAGAGAGGCACATGGAGAGTGCAGGGAGGGGTGCGTTGGGGAGTGCTGTCTGGAGGGCGTTGGGGTGCAGGGAATGAAGTGAATCCATGCATTCCCTGGCCCCCGGCCTTGCACGACCCCACCCTTGGCCTGTCCGCCCTCCCAGACTGGCTGCTTTGGCCGTCAGTTCCTGGGAGGCCTCTGCTCCCCTGCAGCTCCGTGGGAATCAGACTCGGTTCCATCCAGCTCCGCTAGCTACCAGCGGTGTGACCTTATCCTCTCTGAGCCTCAGTTTCCTCATCTGTAAAATGGAAAGTTGCGGGCTTGTTGTGAAAACTAAATGAAATAATATATTCTAACAGAGCTGGCACTGCATGTCTGACATTTAAGTGCCCAAATGACAGCTATCGACCCCTCCCCCAAATGCCCTACAGTTTGTCTTTTTAGCTCCATTAGACTTAAGGTCAGCGTCCACGTTTTATTCCACTGTATATTTCTTGAACCTGGCATGTCGTAGGTCCCCAGTAAAACATATTGAATGAACAAATGTGTGCACAAGGGAGTTAAGAACACTCATAGTCTGTCCTCAGAGACCCACCAAAAGGTAAAGCACCCTGATCCCTGCCACCTCCCCAAGCATCTGCTGACTCACTGCTAGAAAAGAGAACAAAAAGAATATTTATCTGGAGCCTCCCACATGCCCAGGCAGTACTTTGAGGGGCCCAACAGAGTGATGACCACCATACAGGCAGTGCCAGGAAGAGCTTCCAGATAATTGGAAACTTGGGCCAGAGAGACTAATAATTAGAAAAGCCATAGGCTTTATTCCAGGGCTCAGATTCTGGGATCATTAGCAAGTCCACAGACTCCACGGATCTCAGAGAAGGAAAAGCCGGCTAAAGCTGACTGGTCATAGCACCTGGGAGGCGAGGTGCGGTGGGGGAGGGATCTAGCAGGGATCGCTAGAGTGACTCAGAGAGGTGGGGGTTGCTCAGGACACCGCCAGGAGCACAGGCAGGCAATCAGCCAGGACCCACCCCGCTCGATTGCTCTCTGCCCTGCTCCCCACCTGCCCCCCCAGATTGGAATCCTGCCCAAGAACAGGCTCTGCCTTGTACACTCTGAGAAAAGGGAGGTGGACCTGGCCACCAGCCAAGGTGAGGCAGCACGCTAGGGATGAGAGTGTGGAAGGACTAGGGGTGCTGGCTGGGAACCCCATCAAGGTCTCAGCTTGTCAGTGAGGTCACAAGTCCCAGGGGGCCATTAAGAGGACAATATAGGACAATGGAGTATTACTTGGCAATCAAAAAGAATGAAATCTTACCATTTGCAACCACATGGATGAAACTAGAGGGTATTATGCTAAGCAAAATTAGAGAGGCAAAAATCATAGGCCTTCATTCATATGAGGAATTTAAGATACAAAACAGATGAACATAAGGGAAGGGAAGCAAAAATAACATAAAAACGAGGAGGACAAAACATAAGAGACTCTTAAATACAGAGAACAAACTGAGGGTTGCTGGAGGGGTTATGGGTGGGGGGATGGGCTAAATGGGTAAGGGGCATTAAGGAGGGCACTTTTTTTTTAAATGTTTTATTCATTTTTTTTTAAGAGACAGAGTGCGAGTGGGGGAGGGGCAGAGAGAGACGGAGACACAGAATCTGAAGCAGGCTGCAGGCTTTGAGCTGTCAGCACAGAGCCCGATGCGGGGCTTGAACCCACGGACCGTGAGATCATGACCCGAGCCGAAGTCTGCCGCTTAACCAACTGAGCCACCCAGGCGCCCCAAGGAGGGCACTTTTTGGGATGAGCTCGGCATTATACACAGGGGATGAATCACTGGAATCTACTCCTGAAATCATTGCTCTATATGCTAACTAACTTGGATATAGATTTAAAAACAAACAAACAAATATAAAATTAAATTAAAGAATGGAAGAATATAAAAAACAAACAAACAAACAAACAAACAAACAAACAAACAAAAAAGAGGACAATCTAGGTCCCTGGAAGCTACCTACCCTCAGCTTCCAGGTGACGCCTGCCCCAACATCTCCAAGTGGAGAGAACCTTCTCACCCACTCGGCATAGGTCAGAGCACCTAGCAGCTGTGTACTTGTCCGTCTCTACGGAGCTCAACTAGTCTGTGAGCTTCCCAGAGCCTGGCTGGCAACAAATACACTTTGCTTCTGAAAGTTTTAGAGGGAAGAGGTGACCCCAGAGGGCAGTACCCAAGGGTAATGGCATCTGTAGCAGAAGGACACAAGTCTTGAACTCAAACCTGGGTGGAATCCCAGTCAGCCTCTTATGAATTCTATGATCTTGTACTTTCCCTGCGCCTCTGGGAAGATAGCGCTTCCCTTGTGAGGTGTTGAGGAGTGGATTAATTAAAGGAAATAGCGTAGCACCTATCTTTCAACAATGTTAGCCCCTCTTAATAGAAATCCCTTTTATCTGCATACATTATTCATCTTTTTCAAAGCGCTGTCTCATAGTCTTGCTTTAGAGTCTCAGAGCAATCTTGTGAAAGTTAGAAGGCAAGAATTATCCCCACTCAGAGATGCAGAGACAGAAGCCCAGCAAGGTCAAATGATGTGCCCAAGGTCACCTAGTGGGCAAGGACACAGACAACTTGGGCAAGAATGAGGACACTCTGGCTCCTGGATCCCAACTGGGTACTCCTACCCTTGGCTGTGGCCTGGTCTCCTGAGACTGAGCCTGATAAACCTGGATCTGTTCCCCACAAGACCAAGAGAAGGTCATGAAGAAGGCACCCCTTTACTGAGGCCCCATCTTCGACCTTTGAGCTCCCTGGGAAACACCCGTCCTCAGAGGTTCAGGGACACAAATTGTCAGATTTCAGAGGAACCAAGCCTAGGACTCCTTCTCCTCCAAAGAGAGAAACATGGTCTGTCCCCCTGTGCCCTACTGCCCACCTAGGAAAGCTTTAGTTCTGAGGAATATTTCCAGACTGCCCTCAGGCTCCTTGGGCTGGGTCTCACAGCCAGCCAGCCCCTCTGGATGACAGTGCGAGGGGAACACCCTCGGGGATCCCCCGTATAGGAACCAGGGCACCTCTGCACCATCCTGTCCTGTCTCTGGCCATGGCAGATCCTAGAGAAGATCTTTGGCTGAGGACTCAGCTGCCACAGCCCCACAAACAGCTGCTACCAAATCAAAGCCAACAGGTAAATGCAGGGGGCTGGGGGACAGTGGGAAGCCGGTCCTCTCTCACTCTAAGGAGGAAAACGGGAAGTACACCTGCACAGGATGCCCAACCCCAACAATGAGAGGTGACTCCTAACTCCCCTAACTCATCTGCTGGCTGCGGCATCCCCACTTCCTGGGAGGAAATTCGGCCACAAGTCCCTCCCTTGCTCTGTGAGAAGACAGAGAAGGCAGCAGTTACTTTCCAGAACAATTGACCTTTGTGGAATACTTAATTGGTATCCTTAGCTTTCACACAAATTTCTTGTTTTTCAAAACTAACCAGAAATCTAGGCATTATCCTCCCATTTTGCAGGTCAGGAGCCCCAGAGCAAGAAGTGCTTTACCCAACGGACACAGCCAGTAATTGGCCAGATCTGGAGAGAAACCAAGACCTTTCAACTTAGGAGCCTGTCCTTGACCCTGACATGAAGCTGGGTCTCCACTGCTCAGAAATTCTGGCTCCCGGGATCAGTGACTGAGCATAAAGGAGAGACATTCAGAATCCATTCAGAATCCAATGGCCAAAGAGCTCAGGGCTTGGCGGGGATGTCGGGACAGGCTGGGGCAAGATCCCGGAAAGGCTGTGAAGCGCTCAGCCAGCCCCTGGAGCGGCAGCTGCACCATTATCCACCAGCCTCGGTGGGACAAGGAGCTTCCCGGGGCTCTGAAAGAAAGCCCGTGTGGAATGGTTATGTGTAAGGAAGAAGGGTCGGTGGGGGGGGGGGGCAGACTTCTTTCTTTTTGTTTTTGCATCTGCTTCACGTCTATATCCCAATGCCAAGCATGGGGCCTGGTACAGAGACAGTGCTCAGTACTATCTACCTGATGAACTTGAATGAGGGAGGCACCGGCTGAGGCCAATAGGGGAACAGTGGCCAACAGTGGGCTCTACCCAGTGGCACAGGCTGCCACCTGCAAAGGCGAGGCTCCTGGCACCACGAGCCAGAGACCCCAAGACTTTGCCACACCCCCAGGTCATGTGTTCCCAGCTGTTCACCCCCATCAGCTGCCCAGACCTCTAACCAAGCTGCTGACCTGGCAAACCAGACATCTCCTGCTCTGGTGCCTTCTCCCAAATCCCTCTGCCCCTCCCCCCAGGTTAGAGCATTCTTTTCTCTGCTGCCAGACAGTTTATGACAATGGGGATTAAAGGAATCCCCTGGGTAACGTGCAGTTCAGCAGGGGACTTCTCTAGACACTTGCTTTGCTGGAGGGATGGAGAGAAATGGGTGGCCAGCCACTCATACACATCACTGGCCCTCTGTGACTGCTGAGGCCCAGCGAGGCAGACCAAGAGGAGGAAGGTGGACTCTTGGCTCTTCCAAAGCTCTGGGCCCCCAGGGATAAAATGGGCTCTCCCAATGCGAGCCGTGTGCCAGACACACAGGCGGGACAAACAAGGAGCCACGTCTGAGAACAAAAAGGTCACTTTTGGATTGAAAATTTGATAAAGTGCCAAGAAAGGGGTGGCGCCTGGGCCGGGCCCTGAGGGAAAGGGGACAGAGCTGTCAGCAGGCAGGGGAGGGTAAGGTCAGGCCTGTGGCTCACGCCCCTCTGTCCCCCACCAACCAGGCAGGTCTGGTCCTCTTACTGTGACAGGAATGAAGAGTTGCTGGTTAATCAAAGCTGCCTAGGCCACCAGCCTCCCTCTCTTGGGCTGTGTTTGTCATCTTCCCTGACCAGGTACCTGGGGAGGCTGTATAATCTCCTTGTCCTTGGTCTAAAGATAAGTCCTCTCACCCTTCTGGACCTCAGAGGCCTCATTTGAGAAATGAAGATAATATTCTGCCTCACATGATGATTGAGGTTCAAAGGTTGTGGTGGGCAGTGAAATGCATTTGGATGCGGGGCCCAGGAGTGCAGGGCCAAGGGTCAGTCCTGGAGATTGGGGGGGCCGGTAAGTTTTCTATTCCTGAAGCATAGGCAATCTCTCTAAACCCACCCAGCAGCCTCAAAAATGGACACCACCGGGCACGTGGGAGCCTGGGTGCAGAGATGGGTGTGTGCAGGTACAACCTCAGCCTTCCTGTTGCGTTCAGACACGCTTGTAGCCAGGCCCCGGCATCAAAGGCCCTTCCCTAACCCGGGCCTGGGTTTCTGCCCCTGCTGCCACGCCCGCTATCAGGCACTCATCCAACTGTATACTCTAATGATGGTTTAGTGGACCATTAGGCTACTTAAGAGCAGGGGTGCGTTTTATGTGTCTGTTTTCTACTAAAGTGCTTAGCACACAGTAACCTGGAGATATCTGTCCCATGACCGGATGAACACTCTCCTCCCAAATCACTAGCCCATCCAAACTGCACCTGCTTGGTCCTCTCACTTTGCCCTTGTAGATAAGAAGCAAAAGTTTCCCGGTCCACACACGTGGTCTTGCTCGAAGTCGACCGTGCCCCCCCCCCCCCCCGAGCTCTCTGCAGTTACGATGAGATGATCGCAGCAGTCCACACAGTAGCCATCTCCCCTGGGCATCTCTGCACCGTGGGACAGGCTAGGGACTCATTTCTCAGTCCCTGAAGGCAGCTTTTCAGCCTGTAGTTTAAGCAAAGTCCATCGTTCAGTGGCACTAAAACAAGCAGATCACTCAAGGGGAAGGAACAGCAGGGAACAAAACCCCACCCCAAAGGTAAACAGGGCCAAATGTTTGAATGCCAGCTATCTAGCACAGCCCCAAGGGCCTTCTTCCATCCACAGAGGCCTAGAGAGCAGGTAATTTGCTGCTTCCAAGGCGGTCCTCCCAGTTTCCCGGGCCACACCTCCACCCACTGGGCTGTGTCCTCACTGCCTCTGCCTCCCCCCCCCCCCGCCCCACCTCCCATCAGATTTTCAAAGTGTCCCCTAGTTAGGCTCCTTTCTCCATATCTCTGAGGCCCAGGTTCGAAACCCTCACTGGTCTTCGGCTGCGGGCATGTCCCGGCCACTCCCGTCTGTCATTCAGGAGTAAAAATGACAGCATCTCATGAGGTTATTCTGAAGATTAAATGAGATAAAATAGGAAAGCGTCTGGGACACAGTTGGACGTGCATCCCCTCCATAGTCGCCCTCATCTAATCATCTCTGGCTGTCCCTTCTGGCCTCACAGCAGGCTGACTCTCCCTGGAGACAAAGGAAACTCCCTGCCTCAGGGTGAAAAGGAAGGGGGAAGAATCTAGTGCAAACAAGCTGGGGTGAGGGTGAAGCAGACAGGGGTCAGAGGGTGTAGCCTGTAGAGCAGAAGCCAGGGATCTGGGTCTTTCCATAACCAACAACATGGCCTTTGGGCAAGCCCCTTTCCTCCTCTGTGCCCCAGTTTCCTCACCTGTGAAACAGGCCAACCTCTCTGGCCTGCCTATTTCACGTGGTCTTTGAGAAGAAGGTGCTGCACAGACGTGGGCGACAGTGAATACGTGGGGTCCAGAAGGCCTGGGAGTTGGGTGGACACAGGCAGGGTCAGAAGCTGCCTCTTCCAGGGGGTTGGTCACCTGCTTTGGACTCAGATCCTCGGCCCAGGCCCTACACAGTACTTAGCTCCCACCAGGGTAGCCCTTTCCTCCTGCCAGAGCTGCTTTCTCTTTTGAAGGAAAAATCTCTCATTCCTGCTCCTAAATTCCTTAACGGAGAAATTGCCCATTCCAGTGTCCTTCTCTTTCCCCTTTTCAACTCTGCAATTCACCTCCTTCAGGAAGCCCTCCTAGATTAGGCACATCAGGCTCAAAAACGCTTTTTTCTTCCAGCATGTCCCTCAGCATTTAAGTTAACTCTTGGAGGGCAAACACCACAGCTTAAATCCTTCTATGGCTAGTGCTTGGCACACAGGGCACTCAGGAAATAGCGACTAGTTAAATATGTACATATTGGATGTGTTCACAATTGTTAAAGTTTCTGTTGTTAAATATTTAAAGAGCTAAGAACATTGCATGACACAGGAGACTCCTGACATCCCAATGGGACCAGCAGCCCCAGTGGGCAGGTGTCCTGTCTCTCCCTTTGGTAACAGGGCACACACCCCCAGGTTGTGACGGGGCTAGCTCCATTCAAGCTGCTTGGTTTAATCCTGCTGCAATGCCATCAGACAGCAGGGCAGAGTAGCACAGTGGTTAAGAGCAAGGACTTTGGCTTTCAAATCCTGGTGCAGCCACTTACTAGCTGTGTGGCCTTTGGCAAATACTGCTCTGAACCAAAAAATAAAAATAAAAAAATAAAAAATAAGGAAAATACCCATCTCACCTAGTTGTTGTGAAAAGCAAACGAGAAAATGAAAGCAAATTAGTAGCAGAGGGGCTGGCCCATATCAAGCGCTAACAAATCAAGGCTTTTAGCATCCCATCATGACACCTGACCCCTTACTCCAGCTGCAGCCTGCTGCATAGCACTGCCATTCTGGTCCTTTCTCCTCTTCTCAAACTGGCTTTTCTCTTTTGCAGAATGCAACATACAAAGAAAGCTCAGGCAGATAGGGAGGAATTTCTTAGGGAGTATGGGAAAGTTAACCCTTCCTTCCTTCTTCCAGGAAGCATCCCCCTTCCTGGAAGAGAAGCGCCGGGACTGGTCTTTCTAGATTAGTCTTCCCTGCCAGGCCACTTCAGCCTCCAGAGGTAACAGGACTCCAACCACATCCATTGAGTTGAATGAGAATGGTGAACCCAAGTCACTCCTGTTGTATATTCTGAATTGGGCACTAAAGGCTGCTGTGTTTTTTTTGTTTTTTTTTTAAATGTATATTTATTTACTTTTTGAGAGGGAAGAGGGGCAGAGAGAGGAAAAGAGAATCCCAAGCAGGCCTCCGCACAGTCATTGCAGAGCCTGATGTGGGGGCTCTCACGAACCGTAAGATCATAACCTGAGCTGAAACTAAGAGCCGGATGCTTAACCAACTGAGTCGCCCAAGCACCCCTAAGCTGCTGGTGTTTCTTAACAAATCTCTGTGTGTGTGTGGGGGGGGGTCAGATATAGCAAATAAAAATACAGAATGCCACATTAAATTCGAATTTCAGATAAACAAATAACATTTTAATATCAATATGCCCCATGTGATATTTGAGGCATATTAATACTAAAAATTATTTGTTGTTTATCTGAAATTCAAATTTAATGGGATGTCCTATATTTTATATTTTATCTAAAAACCCAACCAGGTGCCCCTACCCAAGGGCACAGAGTAAAGATTAAACTTTTCTCCCTGCCCCACAACCTACTGGCCCATCAGTATTCCAACCGGCCATTCTGAACATCCCCTCCTTTCAACCCCCAAGCAGAGTAGCCACAATAAGTGAGAGCTTCCCCCCACCCTCAGCCGTTGAGTCCAGTCAAAGTGTCCAGCACAGAGCCAGGCACAGAACAGGTGCTCAAAATACATGTCTTCATTCATTCCTGGCTGCTTGACTTCTAGTACTGGTCCCCAGGGGGTGTGAATGCCAGGCCCTTGTTGACTCTGGGGGGCCTCCTAAGAGCAGCATGGCTGGGGTAGGGGTGTACAAGTCTCACTGCCCAGTTCCTCCGGATGACTGAAGACCAAATGAAAAAATGGCCTAAGATATGTTTTGTAAATCCCAGGGCATCACATGGGTTATTATCAAGACTTTGGAGTGGCCCACTTTCCCACAAAACCCTACAGCCCCCACCCTTCTCTACAGAGAGGAACCTGACAGGGAAGTAAAAGCACAGGGCAGAGGAAAGCCAGCCCTCTGGACACTGCAATAATGATGACAAACCACTGTCCAGCGCCTTGTAATTCACCAAGGTTCACATCCATCTTCTCTAGAGGCCTCACCAGTCCCCCTGACTTAAGGGAAGGTTCTGGGCCCATTTTCCTGGGGGTGGTCAGGAAGTCCTGCCCCAGGCCCTGCCTCTGATATTGGGCCTGGTCCAAGGGGCTGCACTTGGTGGGGGCGGGGGAGCGGCCTACCTTCTGTGCCTGTTGGATCATCTGCCTGACCACCTCCTTGAGGTGGGGCGCCTTCTCCTCCTTGGGGGGGTGGGTAAAGAGGGTGACGCGGTTCACGCCACGGTAGACGCGGGTGTCGGTCCAGCCCAGGTCCAGCGGGGGCACCTCGGTGTCGGAGAGGTCGGGCCAGTAGGCGAGGGACTCTCCGGGCTCCGCAGAGGCCTGGGCCGGGGCCGGGGCCTTGGCCTTGGCCTTGCTCTTGCCCCGAGCGGCGGAGGAGGCGGCGGCGGCGGCGGCGGCGGCGGCGGCATCCTCGTAGGGGCTCCAGGCGGCGCGGAGGGCCTGGCGCTCCTGGCTGGAGAGGAAGTCCCGAAGCCGCTCCTTCTTGACCCGCTCGCGGTAGGCCTGCTCGCCGCCGCCCAGCAGCGCCTCCAGCGCGGCCCGCCGCCGCTCGCAGTAGTAGAAGGCGGCCTGCGCCTCGGTCACCCTCTCGTTCACGTGCGCCTCGTCCAGGCAGCTCAGCTGGGACTCGGCCATGGCGCCTCGGCCGCCCGTCCCGGCCCGGGCCGCGGCCCCGGTCCCACCGCCGCACCTGGAGCCGAGGGGCGGGGTTGCCTCACCTGGCCGCGAGGTCGGCCAATCGGCGCGGGCCGGGGCGCGGGCGCGGCCGTCGGGTGGGGAGGGGCGGCCGCGCCCTCCGCCAGCGGGCCAGCTAGCCCGGCTGGTGGCCTGGGGGGTTCCCAGGGGAAGCGGCGGGGCCTAGGCCTGCTGGGCCGACCCGGGTCCGGGGCTCCAGGGTGGGCAGGGACCTACAGGGGCGGGCGGCGGGTGGGGTGGGGGGTGGGGGTGGTGTGTGTGCTAGTTAGACGCACGTGAGGCCTCTGGCCCGCTTCTGCCTCCTGGCCCCGACCCTTCGGTGGCGATCTAACCCTTCCCGCCGCCTCGCCCGGCCGGACACGTAGCAGGCGGCGCGCGTTCATTTTCCCCGCGGTTATGGCCGCGAGCACGTGCTTTGGCCGGGGTGCCTCTGGGGCGGTGGATCTGACCACTCCCCTCGTTGAGGGTCTGGGGGCCCTGTAGCCAGACGGGATGGTGACGGCTGAGGGAGGCAGTCGGTGTGCAAAAGCAAAATGCTAATAAAACCCCCAGCTCCCGACGCACATGCATGTCCCAGTTCTGAGATCAGAGGGCTCCAGAAGCTCTCAATACAGCACCTTCACCACGATAAAAAATTCTTAAAAAAAAAATCCAAATACTGCAAGGATGTAAGCAGCAGCGATCTAATCTCCCCCCATTTTAATTTGAAGTGATGTGTGTGTGCGCGTGCGTGTGTGTGTGTGTGTGTGTGTGTGTGTGTTTGGGCAAGACAGGCTGCCAGAGGCCTGATTACTGTATTAGTGATTTCAAAGTACATGTTTGAGCTCAAGGAAAAAAGCCGCGCGCACGCGCACGTGCACACACACACACACACACACACACACACACACATCACCAGCAGCGGGCTGCTCTGCTGTTTCCCATTGGATTAAATACAATCTTCTTAGTCATTAACATATTATTTTGTTCATGCACTGCTGTACAATTTGATTCTCCACATTCAAAATATTTTCAGATCATAGCAACCAAAGGTTCACATTTCTCCCATTTTATAGCACAGCATCTCAGAACTGGAAGAAGCATTAGAAACTAGTCCAACCCCCTCATTTTACAGCTGAGGAAATTGAGGCCTTGAAGCACGGGGTTTACCAGGCCTCCCAGAAAAGGAGAGGCAGTGCATGGGGACTATTGGGTTCTCTGTGTCTCAGAGATCTTTGCCCTACATCTCAGCCACCTTCGCCCTTTCTGCTTACAAAATGACAGAAGGTTCCTGAGGACCTGATTTTAAACCCCTGGGTATTTGAAGAGGTTGCTTACTATTTCTGGGCCTTCCTTTGATGGTGTGAGAAAATGAGGGTTAGATTTTCAAATATCTGCCACTGTTGTGACAGTTGGTCATTGTGCCACCTGGTGTCAGCCCAAAGATTGGTGGTGTTGGGCCGTGAGCTGCCTATCACCTTGGCACCCTTAGGAATTGCCCAGGCCTCGCTCCTGGCAGCATTCTACTCTTAATTAATCTTTAAACATATTTCACCTTTAGAATGGAGAGCATTTAGTTTGCTTCCTAGTGATTTTGAGGCACTAAGAGATGCCAGACTGTGCTCCAGGGGCATAGGGGAGCTGGGGGGGGGGGGCGTAGGTGGGAGGAACAGGGACACCCAGGAGGATAGCACAGGTGTGATGAAAGTACTTTGATCAACTCAAGCCGCAGTGCTTTGGGCACAGACATTTACTCAACGCCCGCCATGGGCCTGGCATGCAGTATGCACTTAGCACATAGTTCTTTAAAACAGAATGAATTAGGGCCAAGAGAAAGGTATGTGCATCGCGAGCTGCAGGGACTATGGGGGAAGGAATCATTAATCTGCCCAATGAGATGTGGATAAGAGTGGCTTCACTCAGCAGGAGGGGATTTTGAATAGAGTCTAAAGGATGAGATTTCAAGGGGACAGAGGGAGTGAAGACACTCCAGGCAGAGGGAGATGGCCAGAGCATCATGCTGACATCAGGCATATGTGGCTTCAGGTCAAGATACTTAACCCTCAGAGCCTTAGTGTCCTCCTCTGCAAAATGGGATAACAATGCTGACCTCCTGATACCTCCCAGATTGTTGTTGGGATTAAATGAGATCTAGTACTGACTTAATTAGCTTTTGTGTCTGACTGGTAGCAAAGGGTTTCTTTTATTTATTTATTTTTGAGAGAGACAGAGACAGTGCGAGTGGGGGGAGGGGCAGAGAGAGAGGGAGACACAGAATCCAAAGCAGGCTCCAGGCTCCGAGCTGTCAGCACCGAACCCGACGTGGGGCTCAAACCCACAAACTGCGAGATCATGACCTGAGCCAAAGTCAGACACTTAACTGACTGAGCCACCCAGGCGCCCCTAGAAAGGGGTTTACAACAGTGCTTCTAACTCCTGGGCATAGAAATCACCTGGGGTATCTTGTGAAAATGCAGATTCTGATTCAGTGGGTCTGAGGTGAGGCCTGAGATTCTTCGTTTCTAGGAAGTTCCAGGTTATGCTGGTAGCGCTGGTTCACAGACCACACTTTGCATAGCAAAGGTTTCAGAGTCCAGGGAATAAGAGCATGAACTTTCAGGTCAGGGCGGAATTGGAATGGAATCTCACTTCCTTGGGATAAGCTGTGTGTCCCTGGGAAAGTCACTTCCCTTTTCTGAGCCTTGGTCACATCTTCAGTGAAATATGTGCAATAAAATGTCCTCCCTTACAGGCCTTCATGAAAAGGGAAATAAGTGAATGGGTACATATTGCTTAGTGGAGTGTCTAGCCTAGCAGACAAGCCAGGAAAGGGTAGTTAGCGCTAAAGTGTGGGAAGATGGGACTGGAAAGAGAGGGACATTGGAGCCCAACTGTGGGGACCTTGATTTTTTATCTTATTCTGTAGCTAGAAGGGAGGCACTGAAGGTTATTAAGAGACGGATATGGTCATTAAAAAACAGCAGCAATTACTATGTGCCAGGCACTGTGCTAAATGTTTTATGGATCCTCCAAATGAATTCATGTGACCGTATTTAAAAAATTATTAGTATCCCCATTTTATTTATTTTTAAAGGTTTATTTATTTATTTTGAGAGAGAGAGCAAGCACGAGTGTGAGTGAGTGAGCAGGGGAGGGGCAGAGACGGAAAGGGAGAGAGAGAATCCCAAGCAGACTCTGGCTGTCAAAGCAGAGCCTGACTCAGGGCTCGATCCCGTGAACTGTGAGATCATGACCTGAGCAGAAATCAAGAGTCGGACCCGGAGCCATGTAGACCCCTCTATTATCTCCATTTTATAGGTAAGAAAACTGAAGCACAGAGAGGTTCAGTAGCTTACTCCAGGTCACCTAGTGAGTAGGAGAGTCAGGATTCAAACCCAGATCATCTGACTCCAGAGCTTGCCTACCCACCCACCTTGCTATACCACCTCAGTTGAGAATATTAGAAAGGGGCATTAGAAAGAGACAGTGTTCTCCTTGCTTAATCATTTCTTCACTCAACAAATATTTGCTGAATGCCTAGCATGGTGTTATGGGTTAGAAACCATTCATTCATTTACAAATCCTTACTGAGCCTTACAAAGCACAAGGCTCTGTTCTAGGTATGATGGTGCAGCTCTGAGCAAAACCAGGTCTTTGCTCACGTAGAGCTCCTGTTGAAATGCAATGATTAAGAGCTGCTTTGTGTTGGGGCACCCAGGTGGCTCAGTCGGTTAGGCGTCCGACTTCAGCTCAGGTCATGATCTCGTGGTTCGTGAGTTCAAGCCCCACATCGGGCTCTGTGCTGACAGCTCGGAGCCTGGAGCCTGCTTCAGAATCTGTGACTCTCTCTCTCTCTCTGTCCCCTCCCTCGCTCATGCTCTGTCTCTATCTCTCAAAAAATAAATACACGTTAAAAAAAAATTAAGACCTGGTTCGTGTTCTCAAGGAGTACAAATGTTACGTGATATAAGTTGGAATTGGACAGAGGTTAGAATCAGAATAGAATATTTTAGTACTAGTTCATACTGGAAAAAATCTTTCCTAGATGTAACTGATATGAAGCACACTGTGGTCTTTTTGTAATATTCCCCTTTAGGGACCAATGACTTATTTATTCAACTAACATTTTTGAGTTGTGAATGTGTCCTAGATAACATGCTCGCCACTGGGGATTAAAAAAGAGGATTCAGACATGATAGCTAGCTGTCCTGGTGGCTCTGCCTTGTTTAGCTGGGAGTCAGATCCCCACAGCTCTCTTTACGAAGCAGGGGATATTGGCTGCTCTCAGAGACGGCATTTTACCATATAATCATCTCATCTGATCCGCCCCTAATCTGGTGAAATAGACTGTGAAAAAGGATTCCAGAGGGGTGTTAACGATGAATAAACTGAGGCCCTGGACGACCTGTTCCAGGTTATCAGCTGGCAAGTGGAAACTCTAGGGCACCTGTCCTCGAAGCCTGACCCCCAGGCCTTCAAACACTCCGTGCGTTTTCACTGAGATTTTTAAAAAGCCTGAACCGTGGGGAAATTGATTCCTTTTATGCACAGGTTCTGTCTACTTTGTGTCTGGGGATGGTCGATGAGGCGGTGACACCCTAAGAGAAAGCCTCTGGCCCTGTACCAGTCCCTCCTTCTTGGGTCTGGAATTTCCCTGAGCTGGGGGGAGCCTGTCAAACTGGCACTTCCAATATCGGAGGCCACTTTGCCCAAGGTGACTGTGTCTTCCTGAGAAATGCTGCTTCCTCCTCCAGCAGATGCTGCCTCCTCCCATCTTGGCACTCGTTCACCTTCCTCTCTCCCCAGGGCACGCTGCCGGCTGCCGGCTGTGTGTGCAGCAAAGATACGACACCTTGTAGTTAATGCTAATTGTAACTGTGTTCATCTGTGTGCGTGTCTAGCCCTCCTGTGTAATTCGAGTCCCAAAATAGCCCACTTCATGATAGATCAGATACCATTCTCCAGGGTTGACTTTTTTCTCCTCGGTGGGAATTTGTGTCATGAGTGCCTGTTGTAAAACATGGGGGACTCTTCATGGGCGCCTGGGTGGCTCAGTTGGTTAAGCGAACGACCTCGGCTCAGGTCGTGATCTCACAGTCCGTGAGTTCGAGTCCCGCGTCGGGCTCCGTGCTGACAGCTCGGAGCCTGGAACCTGCTTTGGATTCTGTGTCTCCTTCTCTCTGCCCCTCCCCCCTCTCAAAAATAAACATTAAAAAAGACCCTTTGGGGACCCTTCGTGCCTACTGCCTATGCCCAGAGAAGATGAGAGAATGAGAGGAG
Source organism: Panthera tigris (assembly GCF_018350195.1). Lineage (NCBI taxonomy): Eukaryota > Metazoa > Chordata > Mammalia > Carnivora > Felidae > Panthera > Panthera tigris. The sequence continues at coordinate 132,063,461 of NC_056666.1, read as the reverse complement.
GCGGCTGGAGCTGGCACCATGGAGAGGAGGATACAGACCCTAGGACTGAGCTAAATGAACAGTTTTCACCCCTGACCAGCTCTGCTGGCCCACAGGAAGGAACACAGCGAGGCCTCTCCCCGGCCAGTCATGACTTACTGAAAGCTTCATCTTTTCATTCATGAATGGTTTGCTGAGTACTGATTGGGCACTAGGCAAGTTCCTGTCCTCCCAGAACTTCCAGACTTGGGGACTTTGTGTCTGCAGCCTTGGAACCATATAGGCTCCTCTCCCCAATCACTCTGCAACTGCCCCCACTTTCCCAGACACTCGGGTTCCCTGGTTTATCCGCACCTCCCTGCCACTCCTTCCCAGGCTGCTTCATCCACCCCTCAAAGGCCGGTGTCCCTGAGGGCTCATCTCTGGCCTTCTTGTCCTTTGGGCCACCCACGCTCCAAGGGCGGTCCCACCTCTCCCTGGCTGGAATGATTTTCATGCTTCCATCTCAGCTCTAGAACAGTCTCCATGACTCCATACCAGCTCATCCGGCTGCCCGTTGGTCATCTCTACTTGGACGTCCTCCCAGGCACCTCCACCTCCAGGGAAGTCTCCAAAGGAACCCACACCACTTCTCTTCAACCCCCTTCCCCCACTGTTCTTTCTGGATCTCTCTCCTCCAGAATGACACTACCATCTGCCTGGTTGCCCAAGTGGGAAACGTGCATGGGTCTTGACTCTTTTCCCTCTCTCACTGCTACCAGGCCAGAAGAGGCTTCTTCTGTTCTCTCTTTAGTCTTCTCCACTCCATCCTCACTGCCACCCAACCCCAGCTCCCCCAACCACCCCACACTTTTGCGAGAGCCTCCTAACTCAATCTTCTCTCCCTCAAATCCCTTCTAAAATGCAAATATAAAGGATAATTTCCCTGCATAAAACTCTTCCGGGGCTCCCCACTACCCACACACTAAAGCCCAAACACCTTGTGGCCATTTATGGCCCACCATTATGGTCCAAACCAATTAGATTCCTTCTATCTACTCCTCCTTCCTTGACATGTGGTGTCTTGGCTTAGGGAGCTCCCCCTGCTGAGATGCTTTCCTTTCCAGGCCACCAGCTACTTTTCTGAGTCTTCAGTTTGGTCACTCCATCCGTGGTTGTCTCCTGGCCCTCCAGGTCTGGGCTAGCGCCCTCACTTCATGCTTAGCCTCAGTTAAACTCAAATTCTATATGGTAATGGTTTGTCTCCCCCCACAGGTGGGAGGTTCCTTGAGGGCAGGACGGTCTTCTTCATCAAGGAGTTCCCAGGTATTGTACCTTAAATGCTGGACTTTTGCCCTGGTCCCCCCACTCCTCCACCACGATTTTACTTCAAACTGACTGGGAATACCTTCTTAAAACTGGATAGGATCTTCTCATTTCCCCTGGCATACAGTAAGAACATAACAAGAAGAGCCTGGAATGCAAAACGCGATTTCAAATGAATAGGATCCTTCTTTAGCCATTCTGTTTCACAGTGTGACTCTGTGTGTGTGTGTGTGTGTGTGTGTGTGTGTGAGAGAGAGAGAGAGAGAGAGAGAGAGAGAGAATCTGATATGTGTGATAGGTACATGACATGGTGGGCATTTTTTTAAAAGTAGGCTGTATGCCCCAACATGGGGCTCAAACCCATGAACCTGAGGTCAAGAGTCATATGCTTGGGGTGCCTGGGTGGCTCAGTCGGTGAAGCATCCGACTTCGGCTCAGGTCATGATCTTGAGGTTTGTGAGTTCGAGCCCCATGTCGGGCTCTGTGCTGACCACTCAGATCCTGGAGCCTGCTTCGGATTCTGTGTCTCCCTTTCTCTCTGCCCCTTCCCCGATCCCTCTCTCTCTCTCAAAAATAAATAAACATTAAAAAGACAAAACAAAAGAAATTAATCAATATTAAACGAAAGGAAGAAATTTAGGGGTGACTGGCTGGCTCAGATGGTAAAGCATATGATTCTTCATCTAGAGGTCATGAGTTTGAGCCCCACGTTATGCATGGAGTCTACTTTATTTATTGTAATTAATTCATTAAAAATTTTTTAATGTTTATTTTTCAGAGAGAGAGAGAGAGACAAAGCGTGATTGGGGGAGGGGCAGAGAGAGAGAGAGAGACACACACACACACACACACACACAGAATCCAAAGCAGGCTCTAGGCTCTGAGCTGTCAGCACAGAGCCCTACACTGGCCTCAAATTCACAAACAGTAAGATTATGACCTGAGCCGAAGTTGGATGCTTCACCGACTGAGCCACCCAGACTCCCCGCATGGAGTCTACTTTAAAAAAAATCTTAAAAAAACAAATAAAAAAAATCTTTAAAAAACAGAGTTTCTAGAGTGGCAAATTCAGTTCCTCAGTCACACAGGCCACATCTGAAGTGCTCAATAGCCAATGGGACCAATGGCTATCATACTGGATAGTACAGATATAGAACATTTCCATCATCACAGAATATTTTTTTAATGTTTATTTGTGTATTTTGGGGGGGAGAGAGAGAGCACGAGCTTCGAAGGGGCAGAGAGAGAGAGGGAGTGAAAGAGAAAGAGAGAGAGAGAGAGAACGATAGGGAGACAATCCCAAGCAGGCTCCGTGCTGCCATTGCAGAGCCCAATGTGGGGCTAGAACTCATGAACTGCAAGTTTATGACCTGAGCCGAAACCAACAGACAAACCGACGGAGCCAACCAGGTGCCCGGAAAGTTCTTTTACATGGCATGGCTATAGGAACTCAAATGCAGGGACAGCTACTCCAGGGCTGAGAAGCTAGGAAGGCTTGTGCAGGGAGGTGGACCTTGGGCTGGGCTTTATAGGACTTAAAACACACAGAGGAGATGGCGCAGCATTGGATGCAGCGGCGACTCCCAGGAGAAACAGGGAAATCGTACCCTTCTTATTTGCATGCCAGCTCTAATAGGGACCTGGCACTAAGGGAATGTTGAATGGATGAACGAATACATGAATGAGTAAATGAGTGTAATGATCAAGGCAAATACAGGCGAAACTAACAAATTAATTTGGATTACGGTGTGTGTGTGTAAGTGTATTTGGTCTTGTGTTTGTGTGTACATGTGTAGGTGTGTACACATGTGCACATGTATATATGTGTGCGCGTGTGTGCATGTGTGTGTACATGTGACTACACACATGGGAATATGTACATGTGCACGTTGCAGGGGTGGGGGAAGGACAGGGAGAGGCGATGGGCCAGAAATACAGGTTGCCTCATGAACGTTGTTGAATCTCTGAATTCCAGGGTGAGTTTGAACTTAGCTCTGTCGGCAGCTGGGAGCCACAGATGGTGTGTGAGCTGGGAAATGGCGGGATGTGCCTGGCAGAGTGCAGGGGACGGGCCAGAGGCAGAGAGAGCCCCTGGTGTGCTCCAACAACATGGGAAAGCCGGCTGCTCCAGTTCTAAGGCTGGGGAGGGGTTCAGAAGGAAGTCACGGGAAGGGATGGGGTTTTCTCTCACTTCTTCCTGGTAGTGGCACAGAGCTCCTGAAGTGGCATGCCCTGCCAGGCGGTGCAGGCAGCGTGGGGCGGCTTGAGCAATCTTCACCCCCGTAGGGCACGGAGCTGCTGACGAACCGCCTCCCCCTCCCAAGAGCTCGCAGTGCCGGGAACTGGGGTGTGTCTGAAACATTTTTAGACGAATTTTAAAACAGCTCCGGTCCCAACCAAGGGACCTGGGCTGGAATGACTTATGTAGTGTTTGTTCATCCCTGTCTTTGGGGACTAGACCGCAGGGCACAGGTGCTGAGCCCAGCCACCTCTCCAGGGCAAGGCCAGAAGAGCCGTGTCAGGAGACAGTTTGGCAGAGGAAGAGTTACTCTCTGAGGGTGGAATCCGGGAGGGCTTTGTGAAGGAGGTGGCATTTTCCCTGGCCCTGCAGGCTGGCTAGGACATGGACAGGGGGCAATAGGAAGGGTGGGGGACTCCAGGTGGGGGACCTGCAAGCTGAGTCAGCAAAGGAGGAATCTGCAGGGTTCAGGGCAGAGAGTAACCCAGAGGTCCTGCCTCCCTCTCACCACCCCGTCTCTGGGAGGCAGCTTGAACCTCAACCCAGAAATGGTGGCGGGGGTGGGGGTGGGGTAGTTTTTAGTAGAGAAGGTGCCTGATCTACGTGGAGTGATGTGTAAAGAAGCAGAGAGCCTGGAGGCAGGCAGAGCAGCCAGAGGAAGTAGCAGCCCCATTCTCCCTTCAAGAATCCCTCCTTTATTTGGCCCAAACCCTCAGCATTTTGTCCCTTGCAGGCCACTGTTACAGGGCAGCCGTCCCCTGGAAGGAGGCGGGCAAGGTCTACTCCCAAAGTTGATTTACTACCTCAGCAGGCTATCGGTGTGATAGGTGCAGAGAGAATCACCCTGAGGAGGGCTGAGTACAGGACAGGCAAGTTTCAAAGGAGAGGAGGCCTTTGCAACAACATGTCGCTGGGGGTGGGTGGGGCGAAGAAGGCTGTTTCTGCCACAGTGGAAGGTGCAGTGGGGCCGCCCTCTATTTGCTAGGCCCTCACCAAGCAGTTCCTATAATTGTGTTTATGTCTCATGACACTTAGTGCTTTTGTCTCTGGTTCTCTAGCTTAGCTCTGAGAGGTCAAGTAACTGGTCCAGGCTCACACGGTCAGTGGCAGAGTCTGGACAGAGACGCGGGTCTCATCCAGAAAGCTCGTGCTTTCTCCACTTTTCCACACTGCCTGCAGGGGAAAGCAGGGGAGAGCTAGAGGGGAGGGGGGACTGGGGTACATGGTTCAAGGATGTACTTTCTCTATGGGACTAGGAAGTTCTAGAGTGCCCCGAATCACAGCTGGCAGCTGAAAGGCCACTCGCCCTGACACCCTACTCGTTCTCATACCCTACATACAAGGTACGGATTCCTCCTTCTGCTCCTGACCAGGAAGCGGGAAACTCAGCTGTTGAGTGGGTGTGGAGAATGTTCCCTGATCTGACTCCAGCACCCCGGGCCACACTCAGACATAGCCCTGTTCTTCGTGTGTATATGGCAGGGGAAGAATAAGGAGCTGCCAAGACTTAGAACTGGAGGCAGGGTCCGAGGAAGAAGGTGGAAAGCAGACCAGCTGCTGGAGGTGGAATGGGTAGGGTCCAACCTCTCTTTTGGGGTCACAGGGGCCACCTGTGACAATGGACAGCAGATGGTGGTGGTGGTCCCAGGGAGCCAGCTGCCTTCGGGGGCCCCAGCAGGAGGCCAACGGAGGGTTAAGGGGGTGAAGCACAGACGGGGAACGGAGCGGCAGCCCATGACCACAGGCAGGATGGCAGCCAGTGCTAAGAGACTCCAGCAGTGGGGCTCTGGATTCTGGAAGGGGACTGGCATGAACTAGACGGGGAGGGGAGAACTTGGGTGCCACAGACGTCCCGGCACTTGGGCCTGGCTGGGGATCTCACTACAGGAATGAAAGAAGAGGCTGGGGCCAGGGCTCAGATCAAGGGCAGGATCAAGTAGCCAATCCTAGAGGTTTGTGCAGAGCCCCACAAGTCTAGGGTTGGCCCCAGGGGGCTGGGCCTGTGACATGGCTCCAGGGGAGAGAAAAGCCAGCAGAGCCCAGGGATGGGCCTTTAGCCAGCCAGGTACCCTAAGGCGACACACCCATTATGGGACTTCCTTAGGAAGTCTAGGTTCAGTAAAGGACCCAGGGAGCCCCAGGGACTTGTGAATATCAATTTCAGAAGCTAAATTACTGTCAACAGAAGGGAGATGTCCATGACTTTCATCTGTCCTACTAGAGACACAGGCTTGCTAGTTTCTCTCTTTTATCTTAAACACAACTCAGTCCATTCCTTTTCTGCGCCCGTCTTGAGTCATTCTTACCTAAAAGAGTCTGAGGATCAGTGTCTATTTAGTATATGCCATCTGCACGCATCAGTGGTTTAGAGCAAGAAGAGACCTAGCCCCTCCTTTATTTTACTGACAAGGAAAACAAGGCACAGAGGGGTGAAGAGATTTCCTGAAGGTCCAGTGGCCCAGAGTCCAGGCTAGGGACCCCCCCGGCCAATGCTCCCTTTCCCCTGCATCCCCCACCTCATCTGGACTTGCCATGGTAACCAAGCCTCCTCCAGCGTGGGAAGCAGAGGCTGCGTAGCTGTTACCTAGCAACTCCCCATAACCAGGTCAGAGCAGGGGGAGGGAGGAACCATGTGCTGCCCACCCTGGGGAATTCAGTCCCGCTGCAGTGGGATTGCCCACGTCAGAACATGGCCACAAATGACCCTGGATAGAGGCAAACCCGGAAGCCCCTGAGTGGAGAAGTCTCACGCCAACATCAGTGATATTGCCGGGATTGTGGCACAGACCTGGCTGGCCAGGGCCTCTGTCCCCAGAGCAGACACAGGGCCTCACTATGTACGGTTCTGGTTTCTGTGAATAGCATGGCAGCTGTCCTCACTAACATGCTGGCTTAATATGCACGTGGGAATCCATTGCGGAGGGCTGATGGAAGCGTGTGTGTGTGTGTGTATGTGTGTGTGTGTGTCCATGTAGGCATTGCAACTTCGAGGGGAAAGCCGAGGAGCTATGCTGCCTCACTTTGCCTTCTTGTTCCTTAGTTATCCCAAGAAACGTTTATGGAATGCCCTGGTCGTAAGATTTGTGCATCTTTTTCTAACATTTCCCGTAGATTAGGTCTTGAAGGCCATTGCCCACTGTCACCCTACCCCACCCACTTCCTCCTTTAGGGCAGGGCTCTGCCTGGGTTCTCAGGTTCTGCCCCCTACAGGGTCCCTTCCATTGGTCTAAGGCAGTCACGGTGGTCTCATTCTCTTGGAAATGGCTGGTTTAGGAATGACATGTGATCTAGTCATGCCAATGGGATCCGAGGAAATGGCTGCCATATGACTTCTGGGAAAGGTTTTCCTCACAAATTTAAACTGACATTGTCAGTTCGCACAGGATGTCTGGTACTGCAACAGCCACTAGGAAGAGACACCCTTGAAGTTCAAAGGATGGCATCGTTGAACCATTGAACTCAGCAAGCCAGGAACTGCCCTACCTCCAGCCTTGTATGCTATATAAACTCCTCGTTGCCTGAGATACTTCAGGTCAGGGTTTCATCCTCCTGATGGATACTCTTGCTTTCGTGGCCTCAGGCTCAGTCTGAGTGGGGCGCTCAATAGATGCCTGGACAAGGCTTGATATTAAAAGTAAAAGACCCAAAGGAGACAAATGTCCCTCTTGCTGAGTAAGTCAAAGATATGACTCCTTGGTTCTTTGTCTCCTAGGTTGGAACTAAAACGGAACCTGCAACTACAGGACCAGCTTCTTGAAGGTTGAATAGACTTCTTCCTGAAGGGCCTGAAGGCTTCTCTTACACTGCCAGTGCCTAGCACACTTCATTCATTCATTCATTCATTCATGCAGTGGTGCTGAGTCTGGTTCCTCTCTGCTCGTGAGAGCCAACTGTGCACATCTAATCCCTGCTCCGGATTCACTGATGTCTTGTTGGTAGTTTGAAATCAGCCACGGTGGGGGGTTCTTTTTTAATTTTTTAATAGACTTACTTTGTTTTAGACTACTTTTAGGTTCACCGCAAAATTGAGCAGAAGACGGAGTTTCCTTACACTTCCCACACGTGCGTAGCCTCCCCCGTTATCAATCACCCCCACCTGAGTGGTACACTGGTTACAGCTGGTGAACCTACATCAACACATCATTATCACCCAAAGCCCATACTTTACCTCCAGGTTCACTCTTGGTGGTGTGCATTCTATGGGTTTTGACAAATGTGTAATGACATATGGCCACCATTATAGTATCACAGGGAATAGTTTCACTGCTCTAAAAATCTTCTGTGTTCCACCTCTTCTTTTCTTCCTCCCACCTCACCCTTGGCAACTGCTGATCTTTTTACCGCCTCAAGAGTTTTGCTGTTTCTAGAATGTCATATAGTTGGAATCATACAGTACATAGCCTTTGCAGATTGGCTTCTTTCACTTAGTGCTAGGCATTTAAGGTTTCTACATATCTTTTCATGGCTGGATAGCTCATTTCTTCTTAGCACTTTATACTGTACCATTGTCTGGATCTCCACAGCTTAGTTATCCACTCACTTACTGGAGGACACCTTGGTTGCTTCCAAGAGTTGGCAATTATGAATGAGACAGTCATAAACATTCATGTCCAGGTTTTTGTGTGGACATGTGTTTTCAGCTCCTTTGGGTAAATACCAAGGAGCATGATTGCTGGATCATATGTTAAGACTATGTTTAGTTTTGTAAGAAACTGCCAAACTGTCTTCCAAAGGGGCTGTACCAGTTTGCGTTCCCACCAGCAGTGAATCAGAATTCCTGTTACTCCACATCCTTACCAACATTTAGCGTTGTCAGTGTTTTGGACCTTGGATTTACAAAAAAAAAAAAAAAAAAAAAAAATGCTTATTTATTTATTTTGATAGAGAGAGAGCATAAGCAGGGGAGGGGCAGAGAGAGAGAGAGAGAGGGAGAGAATCCCAAGCAGGCTCCATGCTGTCAGCACAGAGCCCAACGCAGGGCTCAATTTCACTACCATGAGATCATGACCTAAGTCAGTATCAAGAGTTGAACGCTTAACCAACTGAGCATCCAGGTGCCCCCGGACCTTAGATTTTCTAAGAGCTGTGTCATTGTATCTCATCATTTTAATTTGCATTTCCTTAGTGACATATAGTGTTGAACATCTTTTCATGTGCTTACTTGTGATCTAATATCTTCTTCAGTGAGGTGTCTGTTCAGCCCTTTTGCCCATTTTTCATCTGGGTTGTTCATTTTCTTATTGTTGGGTTTTAAGAATTCTTTGTTTATTTTGGATAACAGTTCTTTTCTTTTCTTTTCTTTTCTAAGTAGGCTCCACACCCAGTGTGGAGCCCACTGTGGGGCCCAAACTCACAACCCTGAGATCAAGACCTGAGCTGAGATCAAGAGTTGGAAGCTCAACAAACTGAGCCACCCAGGCGCCCCTGGATAACAGTTATTTATCAGATAGGTTTTTTTTGGTAAATATCTTTTCTCATTCTGTGGCTTGTCTTCTCATTCTCTTGACACATGGTAGGAATATTCACAACACAGAACTGGCAAATGTGACAAATCAGGGCTTTCCTTCAGAGAGCAGTTGTTAAACATTTATCAGTATACCAATGCATGTCTGCATCAACCATTTATTGGGTGAACTGTTTGTGCACTCAAAAATGTTCAGGGGCTCCTGCGTGGCTCAGTTGGTTAAGTGTCCAACTTTGGCTCAGCTCATGATCTCGCGGTTTATGAGTTCAAGCACCACATCAGAGCCTGGAGCCTGCTTTGGATTCTGTCTTCAGATTCTCTGCTGCCTTTTCCCTCCCTGCTCATGATCTGTCTCTCTCTCTCTTTCTCAAAAATAAATAAAAACTTTTAAAAACTTAAAAAAAATGTTCAGTCCAGTGAGGGAGGCAGGCTCAATGAATCACTGACCATATTACAGAGTTCTGAATATCGGGATAGAAGCACAACAAGGATGCTATAGGAAAATGAAGGAGGAACATCTTCAGCAGCCGTGAAGTTGGGATGGCTCCCCAGTGGGCCACTTGAGCCTTGAGCTAAGTATTTCAAAGTGAGTAGAAGTTGCATGGATCCAAACTGCCCAATAAGGTAGCCACTTGCCACGTCTCACTATTTAACTCACTCACACCAGCCACATTGCAAATGCTCAAGGGCCACAAGTGTCTGGAGGCTGCCACGTTGGACAGAGCAGATAGAGAACTTTTCCATCATCATCACGGAAAGTGCTATTGGACGGCACTGATCTAGACAAAAAGGTGGGGGAGAGGCATTCCAGGCAGAGGGAACCGAATGGGAAAACCCAGAGTTCTGAGACAACATGACTCATTCTGAGGGGAGATGGGCATTGTGGCTAAACAAACAGGCGGCAGTCAGATCACAAAATGTCATTAGTGTCAAGCTAAGGAGTTTAAACTCTAGCCTGAAAGCTGATGGGAGCCTCTGGAGGCTTTTGAACAGAAGCCTGATGTCATCAACTTTGCATGTTAATGGAAATGGCAGTCAGTGGGCTGGATTAGAGGGGGCCAACCCAGAGGTGGAGAGACCGGTTCTCAAACTATTGCAGTTGCCTGGGAGAGAAGCAAGAGAGGATTGAAATGAGGCAGTGGCTGTGGCACAGATGTGGACAGAGGGCAGTGTAAAGAGATGTGGAGGACCCACTGGGTGATTGTGTCTGTCCCCTACGAGATGCTTCGTAAATAGTTGTTGGTTTAATGAGTGAATCAGAGCTGAGCCCAGATTGTACAACAGGGTACATGTCCCCTGGCATCCTAAGTGATATCTATTGCACAAACAGGTACAAATGCGTTTCTTTTCAGCTGAAGGAGGAAGGGGCAACAGGGAGAGAGGCAAACAAGAGAAATGGTGGGGAAGGTGGCTTCCTTTGTCCTGTGTGATGGAGAGAGGGCTCTGGTGAGAAGGGAATGAGCTGTGAGGGTCCCTTGACCTAGGAAGTGCCTCTCTGGGGGTCAGGGACAAGGGCTACTCAGAAGTAGGTACAGGCCATTCTCCACGCTTCCTCTTCCACGACTGCCTTGCCACGTGGACTGCAGGGCAGATTTGGTTTCCTGAAGGACTGGGCCATTTCATCAGCAGACAGGTGCACAGTAGGTTGGCAGCATCAGGGAAGACACTTTCTGCAGAAGATGTTCAGGGACAATGGAACGTGGCCAGAGTAGGAGACATTAGCTGACTGATGCTTAAACACATGAGAGATACCAGCCTCCCTCTCTTGGACTCTAGGAAGTAACTGGAGATCTTGAGGGCCATTGGCTAAGAGCTACTGTAACTTGGGCATCAATGTGAATATCACTTTGTTTGTACCTACAGGTCCATAAGGCCCAGGACCTTTGGGTTATAGAATGAATGCTAGGTGACATGAGGCAGGTTTCACTTGCTCATTCATGAAGCAAATACTTGTTGAGCCTTCTGTGTGCCAAGCACAGTGCTACATGCTGCACCTACAGTAGTTCACAAAACAGAGATGATCCCTGCCCCCAGGGAGCTTACAGTCCAATAGTCCAACAGACTGGTATATGTGCTATTCAGGGAAAGCACCAGCAACCTCAAGATAATCCAATAGGAAGGGTTCTTTTAGATTAAGGCCAAGAAAGGACAATTTGAGAAAGTGACGTTTAAACTGAAGAGGGAACAAGAGGTATGAAGGCTTTGGGGACCGATCTTTGGGCATCTGGAGGCCAAGAGAAGGCCAGTGGGTGGAGGCGTGGCAGCCAGGAGGGGAGGGGTGCAGAGGAGGCTGGAGAGGGAGGCAATGCGAGACCTCACGGGGCCACATCAGGACTTGGATTCAAATTTAAGCACAGTGGCAGGGGAGTGACGTGATCAGACTTGTGTTTTACAAAGATCACTCTGGCATCTGTGTGAATGGACTGGGGATGAGAGAGTATGCAGGGAGAAACGTGTCAAGGCTTATTCAGTTGCCTAAGGCAGAGGTGATGGTGGCACAGCTGTGGTGTTGGGAGAGACGTGGAGGACCCTGAGTAGGATCGAGACAATATGTTTTCCTTGTGACCTTGTTTTGGTCTACACAGGCTGAAGTGTTAACTTTAGACAAGGCAAACAGCAAGTATTTGCTCATGCCAATCAGTGCCCACTGTGACCTGCTTCGCTTTGGGTGAATGAGATCTGACAGTGCCCCCGTCACATGGGCCATCCCCCTCCCTCCGAGCAGGACCACACCCGATGCGAGTCCATTTTATGTTCAAAGAATCCTGAGAAAGACGTTTCACAACTTCTGTAACCTCTGCTTCTCTTTAAAATAATCACTACTGGGCAACCCCTGTTTGTATTTCATCTGGATGCCTCTCACCCTAAAGTTGCTTGATTCTTGGTAGAGATGAAGATGCTGACAAAAGTCACCCGGCCATCAAACAGGAATGACGTCATAATGACAGTTCTGAGTCCCGTCTCTGCTCAGAGTGACTTATTTGTGAGCAACACAAAGAAGTGCCCGAATATCCCGAGAAAAGGGATCTAATTAGATTTTTGTAGCTTTTTAGCTGCGAAGTTCTTTGCTCTTGCTACTTAAAGTGTGGTCCGTGGACGGAGTAACATCACCTCAGAGCTTGGGAGAAACGCAGGGTTGAATCAGAATCTACATTTTACCACATTCCCTGGGCAACTCACCGGCACATTAATTTTGAGAAGCGCTGCCTTAGATCAGATGCCTAAGGCCATCTGAAAGCGGGTGGGCAGTGGCAGTTACCAGACATCTGACATGCAGGGAGCCTCAGCAGGGCGTTAGGAAAACCGAACTGGTTCAGCCAGAACTAGACTTTCTCTGGAAGCTCCCTGCCCCCAGGTCATGCAGAGCATTTCAGCTGAAGTCAGAGACAAGGTGTTGTTTCCCTGATTGTGTTGTGGCTGGAAGGAGGGCCGAGTGGACTCCAAATGCTGTCAGGTAGAGAGCAGCTTCTCATGCGTTCCTCCAGGCAGCACCAGAGGCCCAGGGACATTGCTTCCCAACCCCCCCAATATGGATAGTTTGGTCCTTGTCCTCTTAGCCTGGTCCCTAAGGGCCTTAGCTCCCTGTGGGTGGTTAGGATGATTCTTGCTTCCTTCTGCATTGAGCCACGTGATGTGCAGGGGCAAGGCTGTTTTAGCACCTCAATTAAAGACTGGGGGGGGGGGGGACGGGAAGCAGAACATCCAGTTCCAGGGGTTCTGGAAGCCCTGCCCGCACTGTGCGGTCAACCTCTGCAGGCCAGTGACCCCTGCCCCTGGAGGGGAGTGTGACACGGACACGGGACACAGCCTGGCCAAACAAGGGCCCTGGGCGTATCACTGCTTTCTCGAGACGTGTTTCAAGGCACAAAATCCAGGCCAGAACCAAATCAGCTCCCTCTCTCTTCACTGGGGCTGGTCCTCCCACATAATCAGACAAATGGATGAGGTTTGTGGGCTGTTTAAAGCATATGGTTTGTAAATACTGTAAAATCAAACATCACTTTTGGCTTTTATTTACTGTAACATGTTCACATTACCTAGCACCAAAATAGCTCTTAGGTCTTCTCTGCCTTGCTTTTCTTTCTCCCTGTTTGTTCCTCTTCGTTCCTGTGGTGTCTTGGTCCCTGCCTTCCGTGGCGTTCACGGCTCTGCTGTAACTCCTCCTTCCCCACCTGCTGGATCCCTCCTTCCCCTGGTTGTCAGCCGCCGGCCTGCTGACTCTACTCCAACGTCTTCCTCGCCTGTCCCACTTACCATCTTGCTCCCTTTCCCTCCCTTTGTGTCTCACGCTGCTCCTTGATCTTTTGAAACATCTCTGCTACCTTTTCCTTTCTGTTCTTTGATTTCTAAAGGCTGCGAGCCAGATGTTCCTTACCGTCACCTGACTCCCCCTGCCTCTCTCAGGCTATTTTCTCTTCCCTCCCAAGACTCGCCACAGAGTGCCTTCTTTTCCCCTTTTTCTCTAAAGACAACAGAGGGATCCCAGAATCGTAGCATTCAGAGTCAAAGGGACGCAGCCTATGTTACCCCGACAGTTGCTTCTGAGCCAGACACTCTTTCTTCTCCTTTCACCCTCGATAACGGCTGCCCCCGTCACTCCTTAGAGCAAGAAGAGCTGGGGAAGAAGACAAAGGAGCAGGCACACTTCACCCCCCATCATTCTCCCTCACCAACACGTGCACCAGCCTGTCACTTAGGCCTCATCACACACACACACCCTCTTCTCAGGTCTCTCGGCGCAGACGGGTTTGCTCCCAGGCTCCACCAAAACACTGTTTCCTTCTCTAGGGTCCCTTCTCCCCAGCCAGGCCAGCCTGTGCTCCGCAACCCCAGCTGAGCCCAAGGAAACATAATTCTATTTTGAGGTGGCAGGAGAGACAGGGGCAATGGGGTCCCTCTCCCCAGGTGCAGCTCTTGGGTCGAGGCTGGAGAGAGGACGCCAGCAATGACTCTACGGCCAGATCCAACAGGAAGTTCCCGTCAAAGCTGGCTCCCTCCCAGGGTCAAGTTCAGTCAGTCAACCGATCAACAATTGCTAGTCAATGCTCTTGTGGAGTGGGCTTCCCTCTCTGCCACTGGGCAAAGCATCCTCAGGACAACGGAAAACCAATAGAGACCCAAAGAGACACCCTGGGAGTCGTAAAACAATGGCTTTAAAGTCCCACATTCTCAGCCAGGGCTTCTCCGAGCACTTTACAGAATGTAGATGCTGCTTTCTTGGTATCCGGGGAAACAGAGGTGACACCCAAGCAAGCCAGTGGGGATTTGTGAAAAACCCCCCATTTGCCAGTGCTGGGCTCCTCACGGTCTCTGTTTCTCAGGGCTGAGGAGCACTCCGGCGAGGGAGGCAAAGGTCCCCGCTGAGCACGGGGCAGGAGGCCAGCCTCGCCCAGGCCTCCAGGCACCCGCTGCTCCAGTCCCGTGTGGCTGCTCCTCTGGTCTCAGCCCGGCAGTGCCCACCCTGGTCGCACAGGAGGGACGTTGCCCTGCAAAACCTCAAGGGGAGCGGGGCTCGGAGGTAAAGCCGAAACATGGCCCCACCGAGTCCGGCTCCACCCTGTTGTTCTGGGTCCAACGCCGGGATGTGGATCTCTGCTCGGCTAGTCTCAGTGAAAGTCCCAAGACCAGGAGGCAGCGGTGCCATCTTAAGGACAGGAAGAACTTCGGTTTCATGTCTCTGCGCCCCCCCACCCCAACTTTCCCCCTGCCTTCCACACACCCGCTGAGGGGAGAGCAGAAAAACAAGTACGAATAGAATTCTCCACCTGACTTCCTTTGATATCAACTAATGAAACGACCGCATCGCCAATAAATTACTATTATCGAATGCACGTACACATAGGCGCGTGTGTGCACACGCATATACACGGATGTACACGTAGTTCCAGCTGTTCTCCCCTGCCCCCTCTCTTGCAGGCAGCTTCAGACGAAAGCCTCGGGCCCCACCGGAAGGGGCTCATCGCATCATGGGGGCCACGTAGTTGGCGGGGAAGAGGCCGAGCTTGTTGTGCAGGCGGCCGGTCCACCAGGACGGGTTGGAGCTGTCCAGCACCTCCACCACCTCTCCGCAGCGGAAGCCCAGCTCGTCGTCCTCAAGGGCCTCGAAGTCGTACAGCGCCCGGGCCCACCGCACTCGCTGTCGGGGAAACACAGAGGGGTCCTGCCGAGCCAGGGCGGCTGGGCTGGCCTTGGGAGCCACGGTCACACGGAGGAGGCTCTGCGGCCAGACAGAGTCCTCCGTGAGCAGTCTGCCCTGGAGGCTGGCTTGTGGCTCTCCAGAGACGCCCCAAGCCCCGCCGGAGCTGCAAGCACACCTCGCTGCACGATATCAGAACTCCGAGACTCAGGACTTTGACCCGCGGAGATGTTATTCTCCGAGGCCCCAAGAGAATCCTGGACAACTACTCTCCCTGCATCGATAGGTGGTCTTTTTATTGTCTTCAGGGGACAGAGAGGATGGCAGCGTGCCCAAGCTGACAGCCCACGGTGCTAGTGCAACCGAGGCAGATGGATCGCAATGAAAAAGGCGACAGATCTCCCTCCGCTAGAGCCGGAGCCAGGACAGGGCAAGGCCCTGCGGCCAGACGACGACAGACCGGGATCGGCTCTGCCCCGGGGACACCTCTCCGCCCTCACTTGCTGGGTTCCCACCACCTCCGTTCTGAGCTCCCAGCAGCGTGTCTCTCCTGGAGGACCGACCATTTCCCTAAGTGCCCCTCTTGCCGCCTTCACTGAGCCCAGAGAGGGAAGGTTCACGTACCCCGGCCACTTGGAGCTGAACTGGGTCTGTGTGTCTCCGGTGCATGAGGGCGGCGTTCATTTCGCTGGCCATGCCCACGCCACAGTGCCCGTCGTTTATGTCAAGGCTGGTTCCCCGGCGTTCCTAGAAACACATGTGACGGAGGACCCTGTCACCGCACCACATCCCTCTCAGACCGCACCCCCCACCGCCAAACCCTGCGCCTTGCTCAGATGCCATGGACACAGCCAGTGTTCCAAGAATACTTGCTGCTGATGACAATAAGCCCCAGCTGGTGGGGTGAGGTGGAAGGATAGCAAAGGGACCTTCGGCTGTGAAGACCATGCCAGATTTCGTTCATTCAATCAAAGAATATTTATCAGGCACCTGCCCCGTGTGTAGTACTGTCCAAATCACCGGGGATTTGTAGCTGGAAAGGAAAGGTCCTTGTCTTCATGGAGGGTCAGTTTAGAGGGGAAACCATACACATTTAAGTGTAAAGAGAATGTCTGAGTCTGCCAGGGTAATCAAGGAAGGCTTCCTAGAGGAGGTGATACTTGGCCTCCAGCTTAGAGGAGGAGAAGGATCAGCCAGGAGAGGGCATTTTAGGCCAAGGAAACATCATATAAAAAGCCCCCAAGGTATGAGAGAAAACACAATCGATCATTCTGGTAACTAAAGATAGTTGCTGGAATGTGTGTTTGCTCCAGGAGTGGGGAGGCTGGGGGGTGGGGGGTTTGGGGAGAGTCTGCAGGAGAGAGGCTGGGGAAACAGCTCACAAAGGGCTTCGTATGCCCTACTGAGGAATTTAGGAACGATGTTATCTGGCTGTATTGTCCGTCTCGGTAAGCGGCCCCAAATCCCATCTGGAACAAGGCAGGGGATAAATAAATAAATAAGCAAGGCTCTATTGTGGGTGTTAAACTGCTTTTCTTGTGGATCTCCACCGCCAGATGGGTTAAGGGGCTGACAGGAAAATGGAGCAACGGTTCGCCGAATCCTCAGGGTAGGAATGTGCGTGCGTGCGTGTGTGTATGTGTGTTCAGGCGGGGAGCCAACGAATTCACAGAGACTTCTTTGCCAAGAGCAGTTCCTACATCACGTTACCATATTTCTGCCATTTGGGAGGTCCCGGGTCTTTATGAACTTCGTCAGCCCTGATGAGGCCGGGCCTCAGATGGCCCTCCCCCGCCCACAGTCCCAGGACCACGACAGACCCCCAAGCACGGACGGTTGTACGTACGTGACACTGTAGGGAATTTTCCCACACTAAGTGGCCTGAGCCTCCCCTTCCCTACCTCGCTGTGCCCACGTCATTGTTTGGAGGTACCTGATGAAAGTGGGGGTGCTGTAGATAGCGCTGCTGCTGTGGCGGTGCCGGGGGGTACTGCGAGGGAGGGGGCGCTGGATGATCCGACAGCTTCCGGTTCATCGACGGCCGGATTTCTTCTCCCCCGGGCCCGCTGAGGTGTGGGCCTCCCTGGGGCCTCCGGTCCAGGCTGTTGCCCCGGTGACCCTGGGAGAGCACGAAGGTGATGTGGTTCCATCCTCCTCCCCAATCTCCCGGCCCCAACCCACCCTTCTGGCAGCTGTTTCCAGACTTTGCTGGAGAGACAGCTCCAAGAAACAGCTGGCGGGGGGCGGGCAGCCTAAACACAACCGGTGACAGTTCGGGCCCTCGCAGTTTCAGAAGTGGCCTCTACGTTCTCAGATTCTCCCAGGTTGGGGATTTCGGGCCTTTGGTTCACTTTCCACGTGCTACCCAGTAGTCCCTTCCTAGCGGGCTTGTTTTTCTCTGTGTAATCAGGCTAAATATTCTGTTTCACTGACACAATGCCACCCCTCCTTATCTCGTGTTGCCACACCACGGGACAGCCTGCCCTCCCGATAAGCTCTGCCATTGACTTTGCGTGATTTTTAACTGTCATTTATAGCCTGGTGATAGAGACCCACACAGCAACCCTCTTGCAGCACCATGGAAACCAGGCCTGCCGCTGGGCATGCTGGGAAGGAGCAAGGCTTTTTGCTTAATGCGGCCATAACCTTGTGACTCAGAGGTCCTTTCTTGTTATTTTTATTTAACAATTACACAGGGCCCTGGGCTTCACATATGCCAGGCGCTATTCTAAGTGCTTTATTTGTTTATTTATTTATTTTGTTAATTAAGAAAAAAGTTTATTTGTTTGAAGAGAGAGAGAGTGTGTGCCCTTGAGCGCAGGGAGGGGCAGAGAGGGAGGAGAGAAAGAATCCCAAGCAGGCCCATGACGCTGGGATCATGACCTGAGCTGAAATGAAGAGTTGGATGCTCAACGGACTGAGCCACCCAGGCGCCCCTCTAAGTGCTTTACGAATATGAACTCGTTTAATCTAGTTTAATGCACTTTTATGCTAACTCTTTTAACTCTGCATGCACATCCTAGTAAATTAATACCTCTGTCTGTTTCTTGATTAAAATAACTCACAAGGTCTTTAGTTAACCTTTGTTTCCTTTCTGAACTTTTATGGGCACTTGTTGGGAACACCCTTTTTTCCTAGAACTGTCACTTCTCAAGCTTACAATTAACCAATTACCTGAAATGGTTTTCTCTACTTCCCCAGGGCATGTGTTGCTTTGAAAGTCTCAATGCCTTTTCAGATAACTTGTTTTCTGGGATTTCAACTATTCCAGAGAAGGCTTCTTCGTATAATACCCACCTCTTTCTTATAACCATGTCATTTCCTTTGAAAGATATTTTATAATGTGTGTGTGTGCGCGCGCAGGGGGAGGGAGGGGCGGTGAATTTACCTACAGGAGGCAACTTAACTTTTCCTTGGTGTTTACTATTGTCCAGACCCTATGGCAAGTGCTATCACTATACTGTCTTATTTAATCCTTACAACAGTCCAGGGGGGGAGGTATTCTTTTCTCTCCATTCTACAGATGAGAAATCTGATCCTCAGAAGGGTTTTTTAACTTGGCTAGGCAACAAGGACAGTTAGTGATGAAGTCAGGATTTAAAGCTAGGTTTGTCTGATGCATTTTCTATTAAAATGATACTCTAGAGGCACCTGGGTGGCTCAGTTGGTTAAGCGTCTGACTCTTGACCTCAGCTCAAGTCATGATCACACAGTTTGTGATCATACGGTGACAGCACTGAGCCTGCTTGGGATTCTCTCTCTCCCTCTCTCTCTCTGCCCCTTCCCTGCTCTCTCTCTCTTTCTCTCTCAAAATAAATAAACTTAAGAAAATAATTTATTAAAATATTTATATTTCATAATGTTCTAAGAGCAAGAATTCCAGGTCAATTTTTTTCCTCCAACACCCCCACCCTCCTTTCCTGGGACAAAGCTCTCCCCACTGCCTTAGTCCTAGACTCCAGGCTGCTCTCCAACATCCCTGTGTGTGGCCCCCTGGCCTTCATCTCTGGGCAACTCCTAAGCTAGGCTGAAAGCTATGATGTAGTAGTATTTATAATAACAAAATAAAGTATCTACAGGTAAGAGCTGATGTTTGCTGAGTGTTGTTTGTAGCATTGTTAGGAATGACGTAAGGGGAGGGGATACATTATCTTCTCCAACCTTCACAACCATCCTGTGGGCTAGGTATCACCACCTTCTGGTTTTACGGGTCAGTAAACTCAGGATTGGACAACTTTCCTAAGTCACATGGCTAGGAAGTGTTAAGACAGGGTTTAACTGAGATCTGACCTCCAGATTTGAGATTCTGTCTTCCAGAATACTCAGAGGACATGCCCATCAAATGCATTGCCTTGACGGGTCACATAGGACTCATGTTGCCTAAAATCTCCAGACTTGGGCTGATCGGGGCCTGAGGTGTACCTGATCCTCTCGGGTTCTATCCCTCAGAAAGATCTGCTTCTGTTTGGAGATGGAGGTCGTCCTGTAGTAGTCCACCAGCTTATTTAGAGATGGAAACTTCTCTGTCCACAGGAAGTAATTACCCTTGGTGTCTCTCATGACCTTGAAGTGCTGAACATCATCCT
Organism: Panthera tigris; assembly: GCF_018350195.1. Taxonomy (NCBI): domain Eukaryota; kingdom Metazoa; phylum Chordata; class Mammalia; order Carnivora; family Felidae; genus Panthera; species Panthera tigris. The sequence goes on along the minus strand of NC_056666.1, from coordinate 132,043,752 downwards.
CATGCCTACAGATCAAGGAGAATCCACATTGTATATTACATCACGACAATGTCCCCACCCCCCAGGACTGACTGCCTCCAGGGATGCTGGAGTTCTGTTTGGGCAGGAAATGGAACCGCAGGTGCCTGCCTATCCAGTGGCAGGTGGGGCTGGCTCAGTTAAATTCTAAGGGGAGATTTGTGGGAGGGACCGTTCAGGACACAGGCTGCATTAGAAAGGATTTTTACATCAGCAGAAGATAATCTATTTTCTGACACTGGAGCCGACCTTTCATAAGAAAAAAAATGTTTCCAGGGTGCCTGGGTGGCTCAGTTGGTTAAGTGTCTGACTTCGGCTCAGGTCATGATCTCACGGTTTGTGGGTTCGAGTCCTGCATCGGGCTCTCTCCTGTCAGCGCAGAGCCTGGAGCCTGCTTCAGATCCTCTGCCCCTCTCTCTCTCTCTGCCCTTCCCCAGCTCGCACACTCTTTCTCTCTCAAAAATAAATATTTAAAAAAAAAGTTCTTTAAAAAAAAAAAGGAAAGAAAAAAATGTTGTGAGTGCTTTAATGACTACAAGGTTAAGGACTCTTTACAATGTTTGTTTGAAACGTGGCAATCCCTGAGTTCTGTACTACGCTAAGAACTCTGACAAGACTCAGAGGGGAGGGCTTTTCACCCCTGTGACCTTTCCATTATCAGAAATACTTTGAACCAGCTCCTTTAAGCCCATAAACTAGCTCTGGACAGTAAGAGACCACCTTGAGAAATTTGTCACAATCGGTTCTCTATATAAAGGCGATCTCTTGGTCTTGGTTTACGTTTTACATAAGTAAGGTTACAGAAGATTTTGAACTTTTAGGGGAGAAAAGTTATATAGCGATGTGGTGTTTTCATTGTAAAGGACCTCTGAGATCGGTTAGCCTTGTCTCCATGTTACAGATGAAGGAGGACGCTGGTTCAGAGAGATGGCGGGGGCTTGGCCAAGGCCACCGTGAGTGAGTGGCGGAGCTGAGGCAAGAACCTCGCTCTCTGATTCCAGTCTAGCGAACTGGGCCTGTCACACCGTGTACACATGCTAACTTCTTTTAGATCGGCACCTTTTAGTACCAGCTGGAAATATTTGTACCAGGATTGGAGAAATTGGATTTTATTCACCTGGAAAGGGGGACCTTGGCCTTTACTAATAGCTCAATTAGTAACAGCTCAATTTCTCAGTGTTTCTCCATCACCAAGTCCTTCTCTTTTGGATGTCAAGTTTATTTGTCAAACAGACATACATTTATGTCTAAAAATAAACTAATGATATGAATTGCCTGATCCAACAGAAAGGTCACGAATTTAAAGAGAGTTGGAGAGTAAAGATACCTCGGAAGGTTAGTGCAGGTTTCTTAAGGATGGAATCAGTGGTCCATGTTCAGAGGGGACAGGAATTATGACTGATCTTCAGTCTCTTATGTGCTGGGCTCTGCTCAGAGCCAGGTGAGCCTGCGCAGTGACCTCTGCTGGACTGCTCTGGGGTAGAACTGACTTTGCAATCACTGCATGGCCTTCCCCTTGGAGGTGGCCCCTAACAGATGCTTTCTTCACTCTAACACCACATGGCTTAATTCATTAAGTCATTACTCCTCACATCTGTGCGTGGAGGAGGAAATATTCTTGTGATATAATTATTCATCTACCACCTCTTAGTCAAAGAAACAGAGAGAGAAACATTAACCCTTGCTCTCTCATGAGCTGAGAGGACTGGATGTCAGGCTTGCAGCTGGTCATGTGCGCCCATGGAGAGAGAGTGGCTGCACCAATGTGTCAAGTTCAGAGAGGGGCCGAGAAAAGGATGTTACTCAGGGCTCCAGACTCTAAAACCTAGTGTTTCAGACCCTTAACAAATGCTAAGTGATAGGACTACAATTAGCTCTTAATTATCTTTGCATGACAGAAAGCAGATGTATGAATAAATGAAAATGATTTGCTTTGGAATATATTATGCTACATTTCTGCAAGAGATATAATCATGATTATGGCGATATTCACAAGGAGCTGCACTGGCAGAAGTCAAGGCTGACCGTTTTGGAGAATTCACCTTAGTGGAGGAAATATAAACCATAATTTCTAGCTGAAAAGCCACAGTCCACTTCATGCAAACCAAAGGCACCAAGAGATGCCCTTCAATGTAACCATTTCCGGGGTCCAGTCTGTAATCAGGGCCCTTAAGAAAGAGATTTGGTTGTAGGATTTATCAATAGAGCACAATTGCATTAAAACCTGACAAATTTAGAATCTGTGATACATCAGTGTAGGCCTGAGCTAAAATTTACTACTGCCTAAGCTGTGAAAAAAAAAAAGTTTTAGTTAAGGAAAATTAAGAGTTTAAGTAAGATTGCAAGGGCAAAGCTAATGAGACCAAGCTATTTTTGAGCACTTTAGAGGAATACGTGCATATGAACGGTTGACCCGTTATTTGTAAGTCCTTCCTACCTATTCCTTAAAATATCCATTCTTTCTAAAGAGTAAAGTGGCCTCAGTTCATTACCTGAGATTGGATTTATGCGCTTAAAGCACTAAAGCTGTATGCCTTTCAAAGCGTATTGAACAATCTGAACCAACATTTCCTGTCAATGAACTTGACAGGCGGTCCCACCACACACGTCTCCTCCTGCATGGAAATCAGTGTTAATTTATGCACTTTCACATGTGGCCACCACGCCTGATATGGGACTCGCGATTCCAGACAGGCTGACCACACGCAGTGTGCTCAGACTTGGGGTTTCTGAGTGTGGGGCTGTGTCATGTTTATGCCTGGACTGACTCACTTCCTCCCGGGCACGCACACGAGTGAGATTTTGCTGCTACCGTCCCTCACCCCAGCCCTCCTCGGCTCCCATCTGCTGCTGTCAGCTTGCTGCGTTACAGTGTGTTGACGTAGCCCTTCTTTTTGTGCCACCACGTACAACTACCTCTGTCCCCTACAGCAGTGACTTGGGATTTTAATTGTCCTCGGAGCCTTCTTCCGACATATATCAGTAGTTAAAGAAAAGGTTCAGATTTAAACCTCAAGACAGATGTGGACAACTGGGAATTCTCCCTTCCTTCTCCTGCCCCACTTCCTTGCACAAATACTCACTGAACACCTACTGGGTGCAAGGCACTGTTAAAGGCACAAAGATGAAATAGAATAAAATCTTGTCCTTCCAGAAGCACTTGGGCTGGAAGGGGAAGCAGATGAACATCTACATAATTTGGCCACAAACCAGCGTACTGAAGAGTTATATATATATGTCATGGGAAGGAAATGGACGGCATCCCAGTTGATAAGATGCCTGGGCCCCTTGGCCACCATGCTCCTGAGCAATAAATAGGTCACATTCAAGAGGTCACCTCACGGCCTTAGCAGTCTGGGTTGGGGGTGGCCAGTACCTGACGGAGATGGAGAAGTCCCCTGGGGAGCTCTGGCTGGCCCGGATGATGAAGAAACCAACCTCCTTGCCCATCAGTAAGTTCTCTGCCTGGTGTCGGGAGAGGCCTTCGTGAAACCATCTATTAGATGAGATAAAACCAGAGGATCTTGGTGAGTTGCCAGAGCGATGGAGGGGAAGGGGAGAAGGGATGAGCCAAAGGGACAGAGGCCGGGGACTCTGGTCAGTAGAGAGCAGAAAGAGGCCGAAGGGGGGGCCGGGGCCTCTAAAACCAAACACGTGCTCTAGGCGGTTTGCAGGCGAGGCAAGTGAGTGTTCCCCTGACGCACCCCCTTTGTTCCTTCCCTCTCTCTCGCTTGGAAAACCTGAATCATGGAAATGTGCCACTGCACCAAAATGGGACAGTGTGGGAGTGACTCACTGCGGGAAGCGGCCGCCTGCTGGCAGCTATGTGAGGGATGTCACTAGGAAAGAGCGCTGCAGGGACAGATGATGTGCCAGCAAGACAGGAGCCCCTTCAGGCGCTGGGGGACCGGAGCTGGGGAGCCGTGGGCTCTCCCCCAGGCTGAGAGCTCAGTGGGCCCGCCTGAGAGCCCAGGGGCCCTCATGATCCGGGTGGCATGGAGCAAGCAGCGGCCAGAGAGCAGCGTCTACACAGCCAGCTCCGGGGCCCTCCCCCAAATCCAGGAAAATAATCTTTATGGTGGAAAAGAAGAAACAGGGGGGAAACTACACTTTCAGGGGAACAGTCAGGGTGGCAGGCAGCCTCTAAGTGTCGCCGCAGGTGGCAGAGCGCGTGTGAAGGCCAAGAGCTGCCACAGAGGCAAGGCAAACAGTAGCTGCAGCCTCAGGGCAGGTGGCCAGAAACCTCTCGACCACACAAGAGCGAAATGAGTGTTTGCGATCACTCAGCGGCCCTAAGTGGGACTGGCCCCATTTCCTCAAGGCGGCTGCTCCATTGTTGCCCCTGGAAGGCTAGTATGTGCGTCCCCCTAAGGTGAATGTCCCACACTCTTTGGATTCCTTTGTGAGCAATTCTCTACGCTCTCTGGAATTTAGGAACCTAGACTCCAGACAGGAGCACCTTATTCCAGACCTGGTGCTGCAGGCGAAGTTTCTTTGGGCTCTGAGGGGCTAGAAGCAGAGGGTTTCTGGTGGTCACCTGCCTAGAAATCCTGCCAGGATATCTGTTGTGCTTTGCTGCAGGGCTAAACAAGGGACTGCCCACCACAGCTTTTGCCTTGTGCAGGAAATGTAATGGGGCCGGGCAGAGGAATGGGCCACGCTCCTCAGCAGCCATACCTCAACGGAAATATTTTGGAAGAGGCAGCCAGCAGTTAGGAGATCGTTTAGAAAGTACACACTTATCCTCTGACGGGAGCTTGACACGTGACTTCAAGACTTGCAAAAAACGTCCACACGCTATATGTTAAACGAGCGGGCAGGGTTACGTTATTACGCATCATTCCAAAGCTATTCACTTGTTCATTCAACAGTTTTTATCAAATATCTACTATGTGCTGACCTGCTTCTGGGCACTCGGGATACAGTGGTGAGCAAGGTGGACAAGAGCCCTTGCTGCCACGGAACTTATGTTCTACCATGCTGAGACAGCGGGACCCACCAGTGGACCCAGTTGTTCACTGTGACCTTGATAAAAAGGTTTCAGTAGGAGGAGAGAAGTTAGAGATAAGAGTGCACACAATTCTTTTGAAGAAGGGGAGTGGTAGCTGGAAGGGGACTTGGGATCAAGAATTTTTTTTTTTTGTTGTTAGACGGGAGACATTGCAGCATCTTTGTGGATGGGAGTGACCCAGCAGAGAGGAAGAGAGAACTGATGTGAGACAGAGAGAGAGGGGAGAGTTTCTGCCAGAGGCACAGACGATTCTTCCCAAACAGCTGCAGGAAAGGCAGTGTCCCAGTAAGTTGCAGGAGGTGGGTGGATGCAGTGAGTCAGGTGGGGGGATGGGCAAGAGGGGCTTTTCCGGTGGCTTGATCGTCCCAGTGACCCTGGAAGGAAGGCCCTGAGTCCACAGTGCGGTCGGGGAGGAGCTGGAGGCTTGAGGAGCGAGAAGGTGTGAGGGGGTCATTGAGGAGATTACAGGGCAACATCAAGGGCTGAGGTCAGTGGTCATTCTGTCGGTTCAGTGGTCAGTCCTGGTTCACAGGGTTGCCAACACCGCTTGGGGTTTCTAACAGCCCTCTGCTCTTTGGGCTAGACTGTGACTCGCGGACCAGATTAGATTTCTATCTAACCTTTGTGGTCGATTCTTGAGACAAACGAGACCCAATCTCAATTTTTCTGTTTCCTCCTTAGGAAGGGAATTTCCTCTTCCCCCCACTCTGTTCTCACTGGTTTGAGCACGGTTTAGGGAAGGCAAGGAGCTGTGTGGGGTCCCTGGTGAGGGTGGAAGAGGCTGGGAGAAAAGACTCGCTCTGAAGAGGCAGCTTCTGACACGGGTGGCCAACAGCGCCCCCGGTGGAATTTGTGGAAACCCTGTGATTGCGGTTATAGATGAGTTTAGCTTATAAACCTAAAATAGGCGATACATGCACATGGTATAAAATTCAAAAGGGAATGCAGTGAAATGCAAATCTCCCTCCCACCCTGGCCTTCAGCTTTGTGATTCCCTCTCCAGAGGCAACCGGTTTTGACAGTGTCTTGGGTATGGATGGATAATTTTAGTGACTGCTGAAAAAGTAAGGGGAGTGTGAGTGGGTAGGCCCGTGTCAGCAGGCTGGAAATACTTACTCAGGAAACTGGATGTCTATAAAATTCTTGGGCACATATCCTTCTTGGCTCCCAAGCTCCGCCTTGAACCACTCCTCTTGGTTACTTAAGATCTACATGGAAGAGAAGGAAGGAAGGACAAAGATTGTAGGGAGGACAGTCTTGGCGTCCTCCAAGAGGCAGAAGAGAGGGGCTGCGGGGCAAAGAACACCCTTTCGGATTTAGAGGGAAATAAGCCAGAGAGACAACACAGGCGCTCCAGTGGGAGAGCAACAGGTTTGTCTCTAGAGTTTGGCTTCCTTGACCCCGAGCTAATTTCTGTCCCCTAGTGCCATCCACACATGGGACGCCACCGTGGTGTGACCTCCCAGACTCAGCATTCAGGGGCCTCTCTGCAATCCTTTCTCTTTATATGTTGGAAACTCGTGTGTCCCAGATCTCAGCATCTGAAGCTCCTCATGTGAGCAGGTGTTGGGAAGCCAAGAGCAGCCACTCCATGGTTTTTTTCTTCTCTGCTAGGTAACCAGGAACCTTTCAAAAATTTAATTTGTTCCTTTTTTTTTTTCCCGACAAGCAAATTAAAACTTAAACATCCAGTGGGGCCAGCTTTGAAAACAGTAACTGTCTGTGTTCACACTCCATGTGAGTGTGAGAGCTTGTGAGAGCTTCACAATTTGGACGTAACTCAAGATGTTTGGGACGCCTTTTCTAAACGTGCTTTTAGAGCCAGATCACAAGCAAAACCAGAAGTTCGGTCTCATTACTGTATGGTCCTTCTTTGACTGTGACCCCAAATGCTATCACTTCCCTTGATTACTCATATGACTCACCACTTGGCTCTATGTGGCTTCTGGTTATTTCAGAAAATAGTAGTTTCGCTATTAAAAGACAAATATTTGCCTCCATCCCCCACTGAGAATGTTTCTAAAGCGGGCGGCATGGACTTGAACAATAATGAAGATGGCAGAGCAAAAAAATGAAAAGAAGCTTAACGGTGTCATTGAGCCACTGAATTAGCCACGCTGGAGCCCTCCTGCTTCAGGACTTTGTATGAGAAGTAATAAATTTGCATTATTGTTTAAGCCGCATTTAAGTTTCTGTTTCTTGTAGCTGAAGACTCCGTAACTGATAGACATGCTACACTAAAGGAGAAAGCAGAAGGTGAGCAGGAAAGACTGCCTGGAGGAGAGGCCCTGGGGTTGTCCAGGCAACGGAAGGAGTTACCCAGGCAAAGTCAGACGGCGGCGGCGCAGGAACTTCTGGGATGAGAGGAAGTGAGGTGCATTCTGGGAACGAAAGGCTTCCGTCCCGCGGGAGTTTAGATTGTGGCCCCAGGGGCCGTGGGGATACCAGAGGTACAGGCCCTTGTAGCCCATGTTGGAAAGTCTGGGCTTCCGTCTTGAAATTTATGGGGAACCACTAAAGGATTCTGAGCAGGGACATAACACAGCAAGAATTAGAGCCAAGAGAGAGCCCTGCATCAGAACGTGAAGACGGATTGGGGGGGGAAAGTCTGGGAAGGGAGTGCAGCCATCCCAGCGAGGGGCGAAGGGGTATTTTAGAGGAACCTGGAAGCAAAGTGTGCGGGATTTCGCGACTGTTCTTGGAACCAAGGGAGAAGTGGACTCCGGGAGGGCTCCGGATTTCGCCCTTGGGAGACCGAGTGGGTGGTGATGGCTTTGCTAATACATGAAGAGAAGCAGGTCTGAGGCAAAACCCATGGGCTTCAGATTGCATGTGGGTGCATGTGGGTGAATCCAAGCTGCCCCCTGCGTCTGAGGAGAAAAGCTCAGTGAGCCGTTGGAGATGTGTGTCTGGGCTGGGCAGAGAGGTTGGGGCTGGCATTGGGGATTTCAGAGTCGTCCTATGGCAGGTGGAGTTGAAGTCTCAGTCCCACGGGTTTCTCTGTCCCAGAGAGGAGCAGAGATGAAGACGGCGAAGTAACTGATATTTCGAATATCACCCCCGGGGTGGAAGAAAGGGGCCGGCCCTCTGAGTTTGGAATTGAGAAGGCTTGGTTTCCAGCTTGGCCCTGTCACTCGCTGTGTGACTTTCCGCAGGTCAATTAGCCATCTGATAAATGGGGACAGTGACAACCAGCTAGCATCTCCCGAGCTGATGTGAGGATCAGATGAGCTCTGGTACCTCGAAGTCCTTCAGAAAGTGCATCCTGAAAGGGGCGCCTGGATGGCTCAGTGGGTTAAGCATCTGACCTTGGCTCAGGTCGTGATCTCGTGGTTTGTGGGTTCGAGCCCTGCATCGGGCTCTGTGCTGACAGCTCAGAGCCTGGAGCCTGCTTCAGATTCTGTGTCTCCCTCTCTCTCTGCCCCTCCCTCCCTCTCTCTCTTTCTCAAAAGTAAATAAACATTAAAATTTTTTTAAAACACAATTCTGCAAAATGTGGTATTCTTGGGAGGGAGACCTCCAGCTCTGAAGGACATAGTAGGGTTTATAAGTTCTTTAAAGCATTATATGTGTATGTTTTGAATTTAATCACCTGTTCTGAAGAAATAAAAGTGTGTCTCATATTTGAGTTCTAGAATTGCTGAGGACAGAAAACTTTATAGTTTCTATCATCAAATATGACTGCTGGTATCACTAAGGACTCGTGGGTATGTGTATGCCGAGAGGGGGCGGAGTGGGGGGAGCAGAAAAATCTAGGTCAAAAAAAGCACTCGGAAACCCGGCACCGGTGCCCGGGATTCACACAGAGAACACAAGGACATTTCACTCCGTGCCTTCACCCCTCAACGTATGGCTTTGGAGTTCCTTTCTCCCATCACATGGGAGTGCGATGTTTGGGCTGGGTAGCAAATGTCAAACACGAAGGTGAGCAGGGATAAGGTAAAAGAGGCCATGTGGAAATTGGCTCATCACGGTAAGAACCAACTATGTACTTAGTTCTCTGACCTGAAACCAGCTGTAATTTTAGTAATTGTGGCTCACACCCATCTACCTCCTGTAGCAACTGAAAGATTATCCCACAATGGCGGCCATTTCTCCCCACCACCTGGTGCTCCGTCTGCCTAAGATCGTGTTCCCAGAGAGGTGAATTTACAGGCTTTTTATGGCGTATAGAAGGCAAGGTTTTAAAAGAATCTCATTTTCTGCAAAGAGGAGTGTTTGGGGGGAGGTGGTTTCCTTCTGCCGTTGTTGGCCCAGGGCCCCATACTTCCTGTTCTTCTCATCTCTCTGTCTGTTCGGTTCCCCCTATCTCTTGTCCCCATCATGAAAACTCGAGCAAGGGGTTCAGCCTGAACACATGAGGTTTTACACTTCACTTTACTGTATGTTAATTCGGATAATGTTGCCTACGAGAATAATTTTCTGGGTTACATGGCCTGAGAATAAGTTAGACGTGGGAAGAGGACAAAATGTACAGTTGGGAGAATTTTAAAATTGGATGGAATTATAGCTCTTAGAGGCATAGCAGAAATCTGAAGTATTGCAGTTAATTACATAGGATTAACTCTTCATGCTTTCAGGTCACTGTTTTAGTAGGAAGAAACAGGGCTGAGTTAGACACAGTACAGAAGCAGGTGGAAATGGACTGGGTCGTTTTTTTTTAAAAAAAAACAGCGGCAGATTTAAGAGGGAAAATGTTAAGTCTGGGGCTGCACAGAGCTGCAGGTCCAAGGGGTTGAGGCATGAACATAAAATTATCTGACTCCTAATGTTTCCGTCACAGGAGAAGCTGGATCGAGCCATTCGGCCAGAGTTCCCCGTCCACCATCTTGTTCATCGTCCTTTGATCGGCATCTAGTGAGCACCCGCTGTTTGCGCTTAGGTGCTGGGAATACAGAGATGAAGAAGCTGAGGCCTGTGTCCTGGGGAACTCACAGTCTAGAGGGGGTTAGCTGGTGGTGAGCTCGTCAGGCATTGTTTGTACCTTTTAGTGAAAAAGTCTGTTTCGTCTTTTAGCACGAAAAGTCTAGGATGAAAGAGCATCCCAGGAGTAAATTGCTGGGGCGGTCAAGAGCTGCTTTGGAAAGCAATTGCAAGATCTTGGGGCTTTGTACCCATCTCTGGAGCGGAGGGGCAGATGTTGCAGTCATACATAGAGACCCACGGGCAGGGCTACCGACCGCCGTGATAGAGACATGCTGTGGGGTTCCGCCAACAAGCCCCTCTCCACTTTTCTTTCCATCGGCACAGCTGCAAGGGACAGAATTTGAAAAGGACAGGTTTGCCCTCCCGATGGAATTCTACACGAGCGTGCAGAAATGCAATTTAACAATTCACGCAGTTTGCGCTGAGCACCTATGTGGGGCTGTGACTCGCGTGGGGGCGCTGCTGGGAAGACACAAAGATGAACCGGCTTGGCTCTGCTCTCAGGGAGCTCATAGGTGGAGGAAACCACCACTCATTCATTCACCAAATATTAGGGAGGGTCAACTTTCTGCTGTTTTGGACACTGAGGCAGACCTGGCCCCTGCCCTCACAGAGCTTTGGCGAGTGGAATAGCCAACACATGCACGGGCGGTCAGGATCCCACAGGGTAAGGGCAGTGATGGGAGGTGGGTGTAGTGTGCGTTAGAGCACAGGGGTTTGGCTGCTCATAAATAACCGTCTCGGGAGGGGAGATCAGCAGCACCTTGAATGACGTGTGTTGCCGTGCCGTGGAAGAGCTAAAGAGGGAGTGACTCATTTTGCTGGGGCCATAGGGGGTGTGGAGGATTAGTGAGGGTTCCGAGGCAGAGGTAGTCAAATATGCCTGCGGAGGAGAAAGGCATTTGGAGTGCGGGGAGAGTGCGAGAAACTCGGTGTATATATTGCAGCGTGACCTGGGCATTACATACGCAAGGGTGTGTGTAGGTGCGCGTGCGTGTATGTATGTGTGTGTGTGTTCACGGACGAGAGCTTGGGGAGGTTGGGGAGCGGGTTGGGCCCAGGTGGCTTAACTTTCTATCAACTGGTAATGGGGAACCGCTGAATGTTTTTGAGCAAGGAGGTGATCTGACCTGATTTTTTTTCCCAGAAAGATCCTCCGAAGACTAGTACGTAGAATGATTGAAGGAGTAAGAGACAGGAGGTGATGAAGTCAGTCAAGGGGCTGTGGCGATGGTCTGAACGGTGGCAGGAATGGGCAATACTGGAATACGGCAACCATTCACGGAACATCCACTTTGAGGTGGGGCCATTACCTCTAATCCTTCCCCAAACCCTGCAAAATAGTTACGGTCCCCGCTTGCAGATGAAGGACAGTGAAGCTCAGAGGGGCAGGGGACTGATCCAGGGCCACACAGCTAGTCAGCTTGGATTCGAACTCCCAACTTCTCTGGCTCTAAACTCCTGCTCCTTTTTACTTCATCAGACTCCTCTCTCGTGAGGCAGGGGATTGCTTGAGAGATCTCAAGAAGAATATTCAGGACAGAGTAATGTTGAGGAGCGAGGCAGAGCTCCAGTCAGATGCAGAAGAGGGACAGCTAACGGTGTCACCTTCTACAGGCGGTATAGTAGTGTCATGCTATGATACATTAAGGAGATCACGGGTGGACTTGAAGGGAGCGTTGAGGGTAAGAGGCAGTTTCCAGAAAGTTCCAGCAGACTCAGTGGGAGGTGAGGAAGTAGAGGCACCAGCACAGGGAACTCTTCCTGGTGTTGGGAGCCAAGGAGAAGAAAGAAATCAGGAGGTGGACTGAGAAGCAGAGTTGAGGAACGTTTTTTTCTTTCTGCTTTTCTGAGGAATAGGAAACTCTTGAGCAAGATATTGGGTTCTGTTCGCAATGGGAGATGAGGGGTGGGAGTTGGCCCGTTGGCCTCTCTTGAGCGAGGACCCTATATAGCGGTTGATAATCACATGGTCACAATATCCCAGAGAGAAGGGAGGGACTGCTCACCGTGCGGCAGATGCCTCTGTGACCTTGGTAAGATCCCACAGAAGTGAAGGTCGCCTCTTCCTGGGTGGGCGGCCCAGGTGACGTTTTGACCTTGAGAAGCTCCAGCATAGAAGGCACGCCCTTCACAGCTATATTACTAGAGCTTGCAAGGTGAGAGCGGTTAGAAGGACGAATACTGGGGGTGTTCAAGTCCCAAACCAAGTGACTTTCTGAGTCACCCCGTCACGTACTGACAAGGCTCTCACTACGGCAAATATACTTCTTAGGGGCGAGACACTGGTGGCCTCAGTGTTGCTGTGCAGGCTGAGAAGGCCCATGTCGGCTGCTGAGGAGTAGGAATCAGGATTTCTGAGGGTGCTCTGTGGCCAGGCCGGTGCTGGGCGGGGGGTGGGCATTAGCGTCACAGACTCCCCAAATGGCCTGCAGAAGGGCTTCTGCTTTTGCTCAAAATCGGGGTTAAGATGTGAAGCCCACAAGTGTGATGCATGGAATGTGGAAGTCCAAGGCCACTTTGTCTCTGCACGTAGCCACAACAACTCAAGTGTGGGTGTTAGGCAGGTTTTAAGGCGTCCCCGAGCGGCCGGGGTGTGCATGGCCTCCATTGGCCCACGTCTGTTCCAGTCATCTTTTCCCGGCTGTCTCCAGCCTGCACCCTCGGTTGAGTTTTGGCGACACTGAACCTCACAGTGCTCACTGAAGCCATGTGGGCTTGCTTACATCTGAGCTTCCGGTAAGCGTCCAGCCACGTTCCCTGCATTCCCCGGCCACAGGTGTTGCTGCAGCTTCCTGCCACCCCATCTCTCGAGTGGGATCCCTTGTTCCCTCACCTGTGCTCCCTGAGCACTTAGACGAGAACATCTGTAAGAGCCCTTTGGATGGATTTCTTTCCCTCTCCAGACCACAAGTATCTCAGGACAAGGATGGTGACTTATTTCCATCATGTACCCTGGTAACTGGCACCCGAGAGCTCAGAAGGAACGCTTTTGATTGAGGTGAATTTCTCTTTTTTGAAAGAAACCACATGCAGTTTTGAAGAAACAAAGGCATGGGGGGAGCACCTGGATGGCTCAGTGGGTTAAGCATCTGACTCTTGACTTCGGCTCAGGTCATGATCTCACATTGTGTGAGTTTGAGCCCCACATCCGGCTCTGCACTGTCAGTGTGGAGCCTGCTTGGGATTCTCTCTCTCTCTCTCTCTCTCTCTCCCTCAAAATAAACAAATAAACTTAAAAAAGAAAAGAAAAGAAAAGAAACAAAGCCATGGCTTGTTCGATGAACACAGTGACCAGACCAGAGTAACCCAAACTCCCCCGCGGCTCCCCGGGGCCCCACGTCACCTACCTTCAGAACATCTCCGGTGTGAAAGCTCAGCTCATCCTCGCCGGAGGCGGTGAAGTCAAACTTGGCAATGGCTTCCATGTTGCGATGGGAAGCTGGAAGACAGGTAGTGTGTTTATTGTGCCTTTCTGTCCAGGGAAGGGCTCAGAGCAGCGGGCACCTAGCAGTCTTAGCAGGTGGTAGGCGCTTGGCCGAAGGTCTCCGGGCCTGAGAGGAAGACCCAGGTTCGCAGGGAGGGCTTTTGTTTTTGTGGACTCGCTGCGGGAGGGAGCCTGTGGGATCTGCCTCCCGTCGTTCCCTGAATCCCCAAGCTCCAGGAGCGGGGAAATGAAGGCCAGCAGCGCCTTCCCCTTTCTCCTCCCTTTGCCTGCCCGGCCTGTCACCATCTCTGGGGCATCTCTGTTTCTGGTTGATAAGGATGGAAGATTCACTATCATCTCTCACTTGGGGCCCGAGGGGCTGGAAAGACTGTTCTGTAAACATCGTCCTGAGGCTGTCCCTTGGCAGCTATGTTTAACCGGGCGGTGTTAATTAGACAGATGCCATTTTCTCTTTTACATCTGAATCATTTAAGAGAATTAGGCAGCATCGGCCAGTGGGGAACTTAGCATCCTTCCACATGGCTTGAGAGTGGAAAACATTCTGGCTTTAGAGTCAGGGGACTCGATTAGCCAGATTCCTTATTGCGTTATTATAGTGTAAGCCAAGCACATTTTGAAAGATACCGTTATAATACCTCTGAATTGAGTTAAAATGCCTCCACCCCCAGTAATACGCAAGGCCTGTGTAAAATAAGAAAGTTAGCCTACGAATGAAATACAGTTGTTGTTGTTTTAGGAGACAGGGGGGATGTCATAGAGCAGAGTCCTGGTTTTGTTGGTGAATAGCTGTATGTTTTTGTGTAATAACTAAACCTCTTGGAGTCTCAGTTTCTTTATCTGTAAAGTGGAGATCATAATATTGAACTAATAACGATGTGAGATTAAATTCAACAATAGACGCGGGGTGCCTGGGTGGCTCAGTCGATTAAGCGTCCGACTTCGTCTCAGGTCATGATCTCACAGCTCATGAGTTTGAGCCCCACATCGGGCTCTGTGCCGACAGCTCGGAGCCTGGAGCCTACTTCTGATTCTGTGTCTCCCTCTCTTTCTGCCTCTCCCCCGTTCGTACTCTCTCTCTGTCAAAAATAAATAACCATGAAAAAAATTAAAAAAAAAATAAATTAAACAATAGACACAAAATGTTGCATGAGATAAAACTAGGTAGTCTTTCTGTCTTTAAAATAATTGTATTTGAATGAATTTATCCTCAGCAAAGGGAGCCTGGCCAAAAAGAGCTCAAAAACAGAAAAGACAGAAGAGTTTTCTTCTGATTTCTCCCATCTTTTATGAACTTTCCTCTTTGGAATTTGATGCCTATTCTCCAAGACCTGCAAGTCCTTTGTTTCTGTGCTAAGACAGTTCGCTGTTGGGACAGTCTTGGAAGCTGTTGTTTGGCATTTACGTTTGTCAGAATGTGTCAAAGTCTGAACCCCTTTACGTCAGTGAACTCACACCTAATGACTTTCAGTGACCAGTCAACCAGGACCACAATCACCCTCTCTGTGGGAATTTCCACCCAAGTGACAAGATTTAGGTGACTAAGGAAGGTGGCTGCCCGGTGGGGAGGGTGCGGCACGCAGAGATCAGGGGATTAAAGCCACTGCCACAGTGATGGCAGCCAAGTGACCCGTTTCTCTGACTTTCCACATTTGTTTGGTCTTCCAAAGGTAATTTGTAGAGATGACGATTACCCATCTGAAAGATAGATATTGGGCAAAAAAATGTTTCAGGAGCCCAAGCAAAATGTCATAGTTAACTGTGTGCCAAAATTTATCCCCCCCCCCCCCCACACACAAAGATATATACTTTTTGTATCCTTTCTTCAGGATCTGTCCATCTAAGGCAAATTAAAGTTGTGACCTAGGATGGCCCACTCAACAGGAAGGAGTATTCTGCCCTCCTTAGTGAGTGCTAAATGCTTTTGCTGATTTGCTTCACCCCGTGGCTTTAACATGAAAAGCCTCCCCTAATTAAGGCCTTGCTTTGAGTTTGCAGGGAGATGTGGTGTCTGTGGGTCACCCTCATGGTATTGACACAGATACTGGTCACCTCAGGAGATCAAGTGTCAGGTGAATGGTCCTGAAATCCAAGATCCCATTTCTATGCAAATTTACCTTAATAAGCAGGATGGAGACAAGGGGAGGGCAAATGCTAAACATATTAGAAAGTCACATAAATTAGGGATGCAAAAAATATCCAAGGCATGCTCTAGATATGACCTTGAGCTTGGGAAGATCTTTCCTATGTTACATGGAACTCGGATCCGGCCTGGGTGCTTGGACCAGGCTGGCCGTGCGTAACTTCCGTGAGGAGGTGAGGCAGCGTTGCTCCTGAAGCACCAGCTCTCTCTCTGCCTTCCCCCCGGGGCCCATAACAGAACTCCCCAGCTTATAATATTAATCCTGGCTCTGAAAACCCAATGAAACCAGGCCCACTCTTAATGAGATCACTTTGAAAAAATTTGTTTGCCTCCCATTTCCATTTGTGAAATGAAATCTGTTCAGATGCTCTTTGGTAGGAGGGAGACGTTCAGCGGGGAGTGGGGGAGTGTTCTAGTCTCGTTGAAATCACGGCGTTTTGCAATTTCTCCCCTTGCATTTACTGCTCCCTGCTTCCCTAATAGCAGGGCCACCCCCCCAGGGCTTGGGCTTCTGTTTGGTCATAAAAATGCATGGAAATTTATATCCCATTTGTCTGTACCCATTAGTATTAACTTCGAAAACTTTTGAATTACCACCAGGGAAGAAGAACACTGAACTACCATATTTTGCTCCGTGTTTGTCCATTTGTTTTATAGTCAGTACCTTCCACCAACGCATGATGCATCGATTGATGCTGGCCACCTCGGGAATTCAAGAACGCAATGGAGCCTTCTAGCTACTGTGTGCAGTTACCGTGCTCCTGACCTCAGGGGGAGATGGAGAGAGAGACATCTCTTTAAAGAACCTCACAGACAGATTAAATGTGCGTTTCCTTCCAGCGCTGAGCTTCAGAAATGGCTGCAATGCTACCTGCTGGAGAATGTGAACTTGAGGTGACAGTTTCCGGAGGCAGTCAAGCCACCTCCATCAGCTTCCCCCACCCACCGCAAGCCCGTTGACGACGCCGTTTGCCCAGGAATCCTGCCTCAGAACCATGCAGGGCTCCTGCCCTTAATGCTGGCTCTGCCTCTCACCCTCCCTCTGTGTCTCTCTCACTTTGCCCCTTTATGGATTGCGCACAATATCCATTAGCAGCCCCGTGACACAGATCTACGCCATTTGGCGGCACAGGACTTCCCCACGCATGATTTTCTCTGCCCTTGCATTTCCATTTAGGCTTCTTTTACCACCAAAACACCCGAAAAACATCCAGGCTTAGATACCAGGAATGTATGTCCACTTCTAAGATAGAGTCACCACAGAGGATGAAAACAAAAGCCACAAGACGGCTCTTTAAAAGAGCCGCCCTGTGAAATCCAGATTAATTGGATGTGTTCAGAAACACGTAGTTACTGTCGAGATGGTACCAGGCAAGAAACTTCTTGAAAGATTTCAGCTCCTCCTAAGTTGGCTATGAATAGCCGCGGCTTCCGCTTTATGCATCTCTTAAAAAGAGCAATTGCATAACACCGCAAAGCTGCTGGAAGATTCAGGCTCAGGACCCGAAGAAAGAAGGAACTGGGTCCTACACTGAACTGGCAACACCACTTCCTATTTTGTTGGGGGAGAACTCTAATTTAAATATGATATGACTTGCACTTGTAATTCAGTTAAGCTAATGTGTTCTTTTTTTTTTTTAAAGAGAGAAACATTGCTCCTTCTAAATATTGTGATTTTTATTAATTTGCATCTTGTGTATGAAACGAAGCGATAGAATAGTGATGAGTTTACACGTGAGGACTTTAACTGCAGTTACCAAGAGGAGGTCGGCTAAAAACGTAAAATTCTCCCGGCGGGTTAATTTCACGCAATGCAGAGACTTGGAACCCACGGAATTCCTTCTATTTGTCAGGCAAAGCCCCTCTTGGAGACAATGAGAAGGTAACGCAGAACGCTTACTCTCCCCGCTGAATTGGCAAGGTCAGCTCCATTACTTTTCAGCAGTAAGAAACCTTACACTACCAGGAAAAAAAAAAAAAGATTATAGCTAAGCCTCACGGTACACAATAGATATGTTCTCGGAAAGTTATTAGGAATAGAGTATTTGTAAGTGGAATCATATTAGCATGCATTATAGAGGCTCACTCCATAAAGCAACCCCATGGTGAATCCCTTTACAAAATGAAAAGGAAAATTTGTTATGCAAATAACTGCTTTTACCTTATCTGTTTTAAATGCTGGGTTTTCTTGTGTTGAGTCTTAAAACAGAGCACACCTGTAGATCCTTCCGACACCTCCCACCGTGGGTTAAATGTTAGTTTCCCCTCTTCTTAAGTCCCAGAACGCTTTTTAAAAGCCTCTCCTATTGATATGTAACATTTCACCTTGGAGTATAGAGTAGGAGTCGGCAAACCTTTTCTGGAAGGACCAGAGAGTAAATATTTTGGGCTCTGCGGCCCATACAGTCTCTGCCACAACCACTCAGTCGTGCAGTTGTAGCCCCGAAGGCAGCCTGAGAGAACAGTAAGGAATGGGTGTAGCTGGGTTCCAATAAAACTTCGAACACCGAAGCTTGAATTTCATATACTTTTTACATGCCACAAAGTATTCTTCTTCTCCTGATTTTTTCTCCCAACCATTTGCGAATGTGAAAACCATCTTGGCTCATGGGCAAACACGTGTGATGGGTGAATTTGGCCTACAGGCTATACGTTGTGGACCCCGGGTACAGGTGTTTATATGTACATCCTACTTCCCCTAATAGTTTGTAAACTTCTGGAGGGGAAGAGCTGTAGCTTAGTGGACAGAGTGTGGGCTTAGGAGTAGATGGGCCTGGATTTAAATCCGAGAGGTGTCACTCATTTTCCCAGCGTCCTGCTTATCCATTAGCCAGGAGTAACCGCATTGACTCCAGAGGGGTGTTCATGCGTATAAAGACGCCGGCACACAGTAGGTGTTCAATAAATGGTAGGAGTGGTTGCTGTCGTTTACCCTCAGATTCCCTACCGTATCGAACCGGTGCTTAGTAGGCACCTGGGAAACGCTGAGTGAATGAAAACGCGATCAGCAACCTGCCCTCAGAATTATAACTGTAATTGATTTCCTTGGGGAAGGGGCAGCAGACAGAGGACCCATTTACAAGGATCAATTAATTTTCCACTCGAAGGTGCCCTGACTTCTCGGCAAACTCAGCCGCAGATAATAAAACATACTCCCACGCTAGAGGTCTGATTTATTTAATCCAATAGAGGGCAATGGTGCACCCCAAACCGTGGATTCCATCCCGTAAATTTTTTTTTTTTTTTTCATCTTGAGTGCCCGCAGTCTTTATCTAGGCAGGTTTGGTGATTGTCCTCATTGTCTCCTGTGTGTTTTAAGGCGAGTAAACTTTAACATTTCAACGAGTCTCAAGCCCCTACAGCACATGAGTTACTTTGCCGGGAAAGAGCTAGAAGCCATCTGCGATTACTGGCTCTCTGACACTTAAATTCCCTGAGTTTCCTGGAAAGGTGTTTCTGCTCCTCTCAGAGTGACTAGACCCTCACTCCCGCTTTTGAGTTTAGGTTAATGATTTGTGTTGGAACCCCTACGGTGTGTTTTTCTTTCATCTGAACTCTAGAGCTGTGGTTGGAGACTTTTTGCCTTAGTCGCCTTTTCTTGGGCGTTAGACGTCGGACCAGGACACTGAGAAAGGTCATAGATGGCCCTTCCTGAAAACGTGTAGGCTTAGGATGGACAACTACCTTAGGATTCACCTGCTGGCTATTGCTTAAATATTCTCCTAGGGACCCACATCCATCTCTTTTGGAGAAGAAAGTGAGAAAAAGGAAAGAAAAAGGCTGAGCCTGGCCAAGAGATCAAGGGCTGGCCTTTCCTCAGTTGGGGCTTTCAAATGACAGTTTTGCTCTATTCTAAACCAGCGGAAGCCCTGCTTACAGAATACCTCTTAATCAGCTGGCCATGTTGAAGATGTTAGCCTTCTCGCTGAAGGTCTAACAAGGCGTACGTATTTCTTCACTGTGCCTGCTCTTGAATTACTTCTAACTCATCTTCTGGAGCCTTTAAAATAGAAACCCTCAAATCCTATTCTAGTAAGATCCTCCTTCTGGTTTCTCTGGAGATTCGCATCTGTGGCCATGTGTAGAGGCTAAGTGGGAGTTGAGGCAGCACCAAGCTTGCAGATAGATAGCCATGTCCTTGGGAATGGCCGTCAGGGGCCTCTGCTTTCAAGGATTTACGACCAACGGCTCCCATGCTTATCTAGACCTCCCCAGCCAGGGACGCAGGACCATTCCTCTTTAGGTTCAGGATCTCAGGGGAATAAACAGCCTTCTCTGGAGGACCTGGCCTGTTTCCACAGGTGTTCTCTCTAAGGGACATAAACATTTCGGACTTTACGGCAACCAGAGTAAGCAAAGACAAGTGAAATACACTCCACTAAACCATTTCTGGCTAGTTGGCTGAGATTTTAGTACTCTCTAAGAGCCTCCATTTTAAATGATTTTGCACACATGAGACGTTCTTATTTTCCTCTTGTCCCTAGGTGACTCATTATTTCCCCCTCCAAAGCCCTAGGAAGGCACAAATCCCCCCCGCATGACCGGCAGGGAGCTAGAGGGGACCTCCACGGCCCGTCCGAGAACATTAATTCCTCGGTGGTTGATCTGCTGACGCAAGTCTTGAAGACACAAGGAAGTGGCTCAGGAAGAACCCCCAGGGTGTGCTCCGTCTTCCCTGCAGGTGTGTTTCCTACGTGACAACCATCCTCTGGCTGTTTCACCTCGGCTGGAAGCAGCCACAGGGCTGTCTCTGATGACAGGTAACTCACGGGCAGCGGGTCCTGGAGCGAGAGATGAGACATGGGCGGGAGAGGTGTGCCGTTCTCTCCTCCCCGTCTGGGACGGCAGTCTGTTACCCCTTCGGCGAGGCTGGCTTCACCCACCCTGATCTTGGGATGCTCTCTCTACCAGTGCACCTCCTGTAGACCCTCTGCCAACCTCTTAGGGTCTCAGTCCACCCTTTGGCCTTGCCTTGAGATGGCTCCCTATTTTCCATGGGAAATCTTTTCCCATGGGAACCATCTCCTCAGCTTGTTTTTAGCTTTGGGAGCCAAATAAATATATTTCAAAGATGTGCAGACAAACCTGACACAACTGGAGAGTCCCTCTAAATCCCTTATATCCTTATTTAATCAAATTGCTGTTGTGTAGGTCCCTGCCTGTCACTGTGGATTAGGGAGATTTCACTGGTCTCAAGGATGTTTTCCTCCTTTTTAATTAGCTCCTCTTTTCCTGCTTAAGGTTTTTTTTTTTTTTTTTTTGGTTTTGGGTGGGGAGGGATGGCGAGGGGAAGGGAGGAGAAGGTGGAGACAAATCAGGAGAGTGTCCCTGTGCATGTCCCCTCCCCTCCCCTGCTCTTCCTTCTGGTTATTTATCAGCCTACTCTTCTGTAATCCACACCAGTCTGGCCTATCAAACTTAACTTTCTTTTCTTTTTTAAGATTTTATTTTTAAGCAATCTCTCCATCCAGTGGGAGGCTTGAACTCACAACCCCGAGATCAAGAATTGCGTGCTCCCACCGACGGAGCCAGCTGGGTGCCCCTCTTATTTATTGATTGATTGATTGATTGATTTTCCAAGTTCAAAGCACGTCACATAAAATTTCACTCGCCCTCCACCTTTTTGTAAGAAAAAATCCTTTTCTTTAAGCGTAATGTCTACGTTCTATCAAACTCAAGCAAATCCTATTCTCTTTTTCCTAACTTGCCATTCTCTGCAAGGCAAGATTGCCAGCAACAGTGGAGAGGCACAGACCTGGCTGTCAGAGAGAGACCTGGTTTCAGATCTGTTTGGCCGCTTCCTTGCTTGCTGGGAAAACTTACCCCCCCCCCCGCCCCCCGCCTCAGGTTCTGCATCAAGAATTCAGATAATAATCCTCATTCCCAGTGTTGCCAGGGATAGGCTCATCCTTGGCATTCGACAGTTCAGTGTCTCTTTCTCCCATCATTTTGCATCTCACCTATCTACTTCCCTTTCTTTTTTTTTATTAAAATTTTTTTAAGGTTTATGTATTTTTCAGAGACAGAGAGGCAGAGCGTGAGTGGGGGAGGGGCAGAGAGAGAGAGACACAGAATCCGAAACAGGCTCCAGGCTCTGAGCTGTCAGCACAGAGCCCGACGCGGGGCTCGAACTCACAGATGGGGAGATCATGACCTGAGCTCAACCGACTGAGCCACCCAGGCGCCCCTCTACTTCCCTTTCTTGTAAACAGTCTCCAAACCGTTTTTAGAAATCCACCAAGCCTATGCCACGGTCCAGCTTCTTAAATCTCTGTTTTTGTTCACTTAACCCCAGGTGAGCGCTAGCTTCTCTCTACTCCCTATGGAGTCCTGGCTCCAGCAACAGCAGAAGGTACGACGACACAACGTCCTGTAATCAAGACAATCCCGTAAGTAAAGAGAAGAAACAGCCCAAACCAAAGGGAAGTGGCGAAATGGAAGGCTGAGAAACAGAAGACTGATTTGGTTTCTAAACTTTGCCCTCTGCCCGGAGCTCAGTGACTGCACTGCTATCTGTAAAGGAAGCCCCAGGACAGCCACACAGGGAGCTCACGCAGACCGTGCCTCACCCAAGTCTAGAGACCAGAACCGGCTGAGACTAAGTTCCATGTATCCATGTGGTCTACCATGGGCCAAGGGCCTCACCTGCACTTTGCTACATTAATATGATTATGGTCATTATTCCTAGTGCTACCCGACCGTCACTCCCATTTCATAGTTGGGAAACTGAGGGGGGCGATTACCGTGCAAGTCTGCTGGCTGGCGAGGCTGTGCTCTGTTTCCTTCACCGCGGTGCCTCTGCCGGTCCTAGCAAACCTGGAAAGTCCTGCACTAGTTCAGGGTAATTACCAACGAGCTCAGGGCCCCCCAGACCTTCCTGGGTGGCTGTCCTTCAGTCAAGAAATTGATGGGAGCAATTCTCACACACCCACAAAATTCAAGCCCGTTATTTCTGCCGCCTCCTGAGGCTGAGCTATCACTTGCTGTTTCCTTGTTTTATCCTGATTGTTCCCTAAAGCAATAACAATTGTCTACAGAAACACCGTGAATCCCGCTGGCAAAATCCAAACAAGAATGGAGCATGAAAGATACCTGCCCCCCAGAATCAGAAATTATTCCACGAGCCCTACAAGAAGGGCAGGAGGGGGGTGGTGGTGGATGTGAGTGGCGGGCAGCGAAGAGACAGACAGACATTTTACAAATCCCCAGGCTTCTCCTTTCTCCCCAACTCCCCCTTCACTTCCTAATTTCTATTCACATCATGATTTCTCTTCAAACGTATCACCGGCATTTTATGGTGCCTTCATGTTCCCTTTTCCTTCTCTTCCCGTCTGTTCACTTCATGTTTGTGTTTATCGATTTGGGCTCTGAACGCTTGGCTCATTTGTCATATATTTGAAAACCTCCGTCTTCTGGCCCTGTCGTCGCCACGGTTGCAACATCGCTCCCAAATGCTATCAGTCCGCGCTCAGCACCCTCTCTCCTTTCCCTCAGTCTGCACTCGGCGCTACCTTAATTCTTATTTGGGCAAAGCACAAAAGCAGAGAGTCGATGACTGTGTGGTCACAAGTGCTTTAATCTTCTTGTCACTTTTACTTATATTCCCAAGCCCCTATTTATTATTGGAATACGGGTCATTTTTTAATTCGCTGGTCTCAAAGCTTGCAAAAGTGGACATTAACCTGTATAACAGTTTACTTTGCTTCATTTGATAAGTCTATCCCTCAAAAGTTGGAGGTAACTACATTTCTACATACCCAGTCGCCCCATAAAGGCACTAAAAAGCTGCCAGTAGGAGGGATGCTAATGCGCCTTACTTCCATCCGATGAATAGTCAACAATTATTCTTATCTTTTTTGGAAATGTAGGTCATAATTTGAGTTTGCTTGAACGGAGGAACGCCTGTATTTGCTTTGCTTCAAGTAGTCTCTTTCTTTTTAACTGCTAGTTTTGATGCCCTAACCCTCAGACTCTCAAAGTTGGACGCGACCCGGTCTCTCTCTAATTTATTGAGATGACAGAGAATGGGCAGAGGGGAGGTTGAATTGGAAACAGTGTGGTGCATTGGTTATATTGGAGCAAAGGTCTCACTGTAATTTTCAGTTTGAATCCTTCCCTAAGGAGAAAAAAACCAAAAGGAATGTATAAAGATGACGCTCACAAGTCTCAAAATCTTGTGACTGTCCCTGGGTCCTCCACCACCCTCCGGGTGACTGGGCTCAGGCTCCTGGCTCTTCCGGTCATTTCCTTCAGGTAACACCACCGTCTGTCAGTGCTCTTCTCAAAATGCGTTACATAGGTTTGAGCTCAGTATTTAAGGAAATGGTCTCAGCCCGGCTGAGCGGAAGGACACGTTTGATCCCTGCAGCCGCACGACAGAGCTTTAACCACGCGTGACACCGCTGGCCGTTGGGGTTCCACAGCAAACCAGGAGGACAAAAGCACCAGGGTCCCCCAGCGTGAAGAGGGGCCACACCAGGCCTCTCCACTTGTGATTCTGTGAGAAGCTTTTGGGAGCCAAAACGTGAGGTTCAAACGTCGTCTTTTTGGCTTCGATCTTGTTTGGGGCCTCGCCACTGGCCAGGTCTTCAGTCCATCGCCATTGTCTGGGCACGGATTTATATTCCCCCACTCTGGCTTCTCTCCCGACTCTTTCCGTACAAGCAAGCTTAATGCCTTTGTGGCCTCTACTCTGTAATAAATGGAACACAGGCTTTGGAGTCAAGAACAGCTGGGCGAGGGTCCTGCTCCTTCCTTCACCAGCTGTGTGATCGCAGGCAAACTGGTGATCTCCGAGCTCAATTTCTTACTGAATGACTCCCTCCAGGTTGACACGAACGTATTCATCGACGCACCCTGAGGATTGACTCCGTACCATTCTCCATGGTTTTCTTCATTCTGTTCCCTGGGAGCTCATGAAAAATGCACCCCAATGCCTTCCTGAGATCAAACTGGGACACGTCGGTGGCCCTTTCGTTACGTGGTGCTCTAATAACCTTATAGGAAAGAACGTAAACCAGAGCAGGGTCAGCTTCTCTTTCAGGCCCATACTCAGGGAAATGCAACGTGGAAGAAATTTGTCTTTTTCACTCACTTTCCCTCTTTTGTGTTTTCTGTTCCCCACTCCTTGTCCATTTTCCTAGCCTTGTTGAGTTTCCTTTTATGTCTTTTTTTTTTAATGTGTATTTACTTATTTTGAGAATGAGAGAGAGAGAGAGAGAGAGAGAGAGCACGCACGCAAGTGGGGGAGGGGGTCAGAGGGAGAGAGAGACAATCTCAAGCGGGCTTCCTGCTCTGCTCAGAGCCCAATGCGGGGCTCCACCCGCGACAGTGAGATCGTGACCTGAGCTGAAGTCAAGAGTTGGACTCAACCGACAGAGCCACCCAGGCATCCCCTTTTTATGTCTTTTAATTAGGCTGCTGTCTACCATGCCCCCATTCACCCTCTCCCCCATCCTGCTTGCTTGATAGAACAAGGACTCCTGGGTGTTGAAGGTTTCTGATTCACACTTTCTGACAGTCATTTTCCCACTCAAGAATCAATGCCATGTTGTCGCACTACCTCCCAGATCTGCTCAAGACTCTCCTCTTGCCATTTTAGGTCTGCAGCAATCTCTTCCTCATCCCATGGGGATCTAAGTCCAAATGGACTTCAGAATACCACACACCCATGCACACATCCCTTAGGAAATGGCTTCTCATTATTCTCCAAGCACTCCCTCTCCATCCTCACCTCTGCAGTGGTCTTCCTTCCGTCACCTGACTCAGGTTGCTATGTACCGTTGTGCAGGTTGTTTAGTGCACAAGGGCCTGTGGCTCAGCCTGCCGTGGGGGCTAAAATCCAACCGGCGCTCTTCTATCAAACTTTGAATCCTGATGTGGGGCTGCGTCTGCCCAAAGTTAGGGGCACACTTTTCCAACTTAAACAAAGGCATCGGGTCTAACTGCAACTGTTCCTTCTAAACCTTACTCGGGGTCTGCCCTTGTCATACCCTATGCTCTTCTCCTCTCTTGATCTTCTGGGGGACCCCTCGCTTGGTGCTGCCGCCACATTCAGTGAGGTGGGCAAGCACCTGGCCTTTTGGAGTTTGGCTACTAGAATTCGAGTCCTGGCTGTCCCACCAGCTATCTGGGTGATCTCGAGAAAGTTATTTAATCTCTCTGGGTCTCCGTTTTCTCATCTTTAAAACAGGAATGATAATAATACCTGCCTTCTAGTGTTCTAGTGAAGATATTTGAATACTTGAAATACCACCCAAAGCACTTAGAATGGTGCCTGGTACATAGGAGGTGCTCCGTGCTTGCTAGTTTCCGCTACTTTGTGCATATTCCACAATAGCTAACAATGACTGAGACAGGCTGTGGCTCACGGAAAGTAGGAGCGAGGAAATGTAGCCCTCGCTAAGTAGGGTCGCTAGATAAAATACAGAATGCCCGGTTCCATTTGAATTTCAGACAAATATTCTAGTGTAAGTATATCCCAAATGTTTACCTTCTCCACAGGAATCTCAAAGTGGTAGATGGTGCCTTGTTAAGATTAATGGCAAGCAATCATTTGACCTTTCCACCCTGTCCTGTCTATTCTCTCTGCTGCCCTTCACATCACACAATGCTTGCCCTGTTAGGTCTCTGACATAAAAACTGGGGAGCGGGCCAATCTGTGGCATGAGACCCGCCATCTTGGAATGGAGCCTTTAGGTGTTCCTGTGAACGTTATGGTTGGCATGTAGAAGCATATATTCTCTCATTCGTATATGCGGGGAGCCACAAAATGTCATACTTCCCACTTTCTCTGCCTTTCGTGTGTTATTTGCCACTTTCAATGTTGTGTGGGCCAAAAAGCACGCTCTTCCTGTTATGCGTTCTGAAATACTATGTGTTTTGATAAGTGGGTTTTATAGATTGGAATTTCAGTTTCTGTAAGTGAATTTTCTTGTAATCCATATTTGTGTTAAAGCAGGAATCCTCTAAGCCTTCTTACGTATTCAGATACTTCTCTTGTGATTATTCTG
Source organism: Panthera tigris (assembly GCF_018350195.1). NCBI lineage: Eukaryota > Metazoa > Chordata > Mammalia > Carnivora > Felidae > Panthera > Panthera tigris. The sequence goes on along the minus strand of NC_056666.1, from coordinate 132,017,197 downwards.
GCATTTCACGTCGTTATTCTCAAATTCACTATCTGCTCTCTCGTATCTATAACTTGTCAAATTTTTCCACGCTTGGCATTTGCACCACAGTAAAAAAAAACTCCTGGGCACCGGCCCCAGTGAATTATTAGTAGTCCTGTCACATAGTCACCAGGTTGACATTTACTTATATTATCTGTGTCTCTAGTCCCGATGACAAATAATCCTTGAATTGGTTGCTGATACATCATCCTTTTTTTTATTATTATTATTTTTAAATATGATTTGTGCTTTTCTAGAGCTTTGCCTCTTCCTGGCCACTGTAGAGGAAGCTACTGAACCCCCAGTGGTACCAAATGGGGTTCTGTTCCCCTCTTGATCTTCTCTTTTTTATTCTCTTTTATTTCTAATCCTCCATTACTGACTACTTGTCCAGACCCTTTTCTCTGCTAACTCTGTCTGCATGGCCGAGGAGTGGTGATTTCTCCTCAGTCTGGTCTTCAGATTTTCTGCTGCTTGACCTCACTGGGCTTTCACTCTCCTTACCTCTCTCGGGACTATCTCCTATGCTTTATGCATTCGCTCAGCAGACATCTACTGGGCCCCACTTTGCGCCAGTCATTGTGCTCCGTGGGGATCCAGAGTGGATTAGAGAGCGGTCCTAGACTTTAGCTGGCTCCCAGTCTTGATGGAAAGACACACAAGTTGACCAAGCAAGTGAGATCAGTTGAGCCAAACCTCAAGTGGTTGAGGAGCCCAGAGGAGAGTTCCTAACCCCCCTGGGAAGGGTACAGGTGCAGGAGAGACAAGGGGGAGCTTCCGGAGTGAGATGACAAATAAACTGAGCCTTGCAGACAGGTCGAGGGCACATACATCACCGATGGAGGGAATGATCCATGTAAATAGGAGTTGGGGAGACCATCTGGTTCATTATAACCATAGTGGATTGGCGTGAGATGGGATTGGTGATTGGGGGGGGGGGGCAGATCATGAAGGGCCTTGCACAGCCTGCCAAGGACGTTGAACTTTATGCCAAGGGTGAGGAGGAATCACTGAAAGGGTTGCTGACATTTGCATTCGGAAATGTCCAGTCTGGTGCAGCATGAAGGACTGGAGGGCGAGGTAGAGCTGCAGACAGCCAAACCAATGCAGTGGTCAGAAACGGCGAGGGCCTGAAATCTGACGGCGGGAGACTGTGCTCCTTCTCTTGACATTGGGTTTTGATTCCAGGGTAAGTGCTTTACGTGTTATCTCATTTAACACTTGCAAGATCCTGAGGAGTAAGTCCTGTTATTATACCCATCTGATGCATGAGGAAACTCAGGAGCAAAGAGGCAACAGAATTGCCCAAGTTCACATGTATCGAGATACGGCAGGGCCAGAATTCAAATTCAGCCTGTGCACTTCACTAACATTGTCCCTGGTGTATTACTTCGACTAACTGGCGGTGGCTGAGAGGCAGAAAGGAGTCTAGAGCAGTGCTCTCCGGCCGAAATACGCAAGCCACAAATGTGAGCCACATATGCGACTTTAAATATTTCAGTAGCACATTAAAAAAAAAACAACAACTCATTTTTAATAATTCATTTAACACAATATATCCCTAATACTATCATTTCAACATGAAATCGATAAAAAGTACTACTGAAATATTGTGCATTCTTTTTTACTGGACTAACTCTGGTGTGTACTTTATAATTACAGCCCATCTTAATTTGCACCGACCGTATCTGAAGTACTGAATAGTACATGTGGCTGGCAGCTACCATATTTGACCAGTGTGGGTCCAGAATGGCTCTCCCATTTCTGCTGTTGATGATACGGTAGACGGTGATAACATTCTCAGAGTTAAGGGACCATCGGAGGAAAAAGATAATTTGGAAGGAGTTTGAAAGGCTTGGGAAACATCTAGGTGGAGATTCCTAGTCAGGGGTTGGATATATAGGTGTGGATCTCAGCGTAAAAGTCTGAGCAGACATATAAAGTTGGAAGCTATTGCCAGACAGGTGGTTATTAAACCAGGGTTAGAAGGAACTCACATGGGGCGATTATGTACAAGGACTGAGCTCTGGAAACACAAGGAAGGGATGGACATCTCGTGTAGGTGGAGGGGCTCGCTTGTAGGTATCTCCTCTCAAGTGGGAAGGAAGGACGAAGGGACTGTGATTGCAGAAGGTAAGTTTGTGTAGGTAAAGAGAGTGGGGAAAGACAGGAAGCAGGCCTTCTAACCCAATGTTGGCAGGGGTTCTCTTGGCCCCTCTGCTTCCTTTTTCTCTTCTACAGAAAAATGAGCCCTTTTATGGCTGACTGCTCACAAGATCGAGATGCAAAAAAGGGGAGGAAGAGGCAAACAAAATGTAAATGTTTGTTCAGCCAGGAAGTAAAAACCAACACGAGCGCCCATTTCTCCAATTGCCATTCCATACTCTCTCTCTCTCTCTCTTTCTCATTAAACTTTTTATTTTGAAATAACTATCGACCCACGGGAAGTTGCAAAAATTTGTCTCCTGTCCTTTTCATCTTCTTCCCACGGGGGTGACATCGTAAGTCACCACGGCATGGTATCAGCACCAGGAAACTGACATTGGCGTAATGCTATTAAGGGGACTTTTGGCTTTTCTTTGATCATTTCCTTGTAGGAAGCACCCTGAGTAAAAAGAATCAAAATGAGGTGAGATGTAATTAATGCCCCATCAGGTCCAGAACTTCATGTGTGTTCAAGAGGGTTTATCCCTGTAACTAAGTGACACACGTCAAATACAATAGTAAATGCCACCTAAATGCCCAGGCCCCAAATACCTTCTTACAGCTGTCTGTAAACTTGTACCGACATTACGTGGTCAGACCAGACTCTTCACTGCCTGTTTGGCTCCATCTTGTTATGGAGAACAGCAAAGAACAGAAGAACAGACAGTTCTGCTGTTCCCATCAGGATCTATAGTGAGAAGAGACAGGAAGGTGCCCCAAATCGCACTGCTGCATGGCCCAGGTCTCCGTGACTACAGAACACAGCCTCAGTTTCTGACATGGCGCTATCTCTTGATAGATGGCTATTTCATGCCCCATCTGCACAGCAGAAAACCAATGGGTTAGGAGAGTTAGCACAAGTGACTCCATCCAACTTCCATGCCGGGAGGATTTCAGAGGAATCTGCAGTACCCGATACGACAGGTTCCTCAATAAATGCTAGGGGTTTCATTGGACCGGCCTACAAAACAAACAGACCCAAAGGATACAGGCACAGTCCTCAAAAGCAGAATCAAACGAAGAAAGAACCAAGAAATCTTCTTGCTTCAAGGAAACAAAAACCAACGAGAGAAAATTAAGCCAACTTGAAGGGAACAGTGGCTGTCCATCAGCCAGGGTTCAGCCAAGGCGAATAACCCATTAATTAACAGAGTGAGAGTTCCTCTGTATTTTTACTCTCAGTGGTAATTTGCTAACCAGTAAATATGGAATGACTTTTTTTCTCCCTTGGAGATAAATGAGCTCTGGTTCTCCAAAAATGATACATCTGGCAAGAGGTAGAAAACAGAAAAATGAAGTGTTTTGTCCATTAAGACTTGAAATTTCAGCAAAATACTTATTTCTGGTAGCTAGGTAAAAAGAATTTGACAATTGGCCTTGGCAATTCCTGAACAGCTGAAGAAGGAAACATTTAGCAGGAACAGGCTGGATAAGGGTGGTCAGATGCCTCAGGCTGAGTGATCTCTATAAATTTATTTTGTGTATCTACACCTTGCCTTATATTGTCATGTGTCATATCCGTGCTACCAGTAATAAAATCGTTCCTGTCAAAGTCAAGACAGGCTGAGAGCAATTTGCAGTTGTGAAGAACTATGGGCTGCAGGGAACAAACAGGACACAAAGAATTGGGGGGGGGAGGGGTTCCTTACTCTGTTGTAGCCGTTGGAAAGGGTCTCCCGCCCACAGGTGCCAAGAACAGAGCAGCACTCACAGGTCAAGTGTAGAGGAAAAGAGCTGAAATCAAGTCGGCTCTATAAATGCTGTTATCCGATAGTCAAGGATGAGAGAACAAAAGCCATGGGTTGGACGGACTGGCCCTGCGTTGACCAGAATTGAAATTCAGCCCAGGGATCAGTGCTTTTGTTGACCTTCCCCATGACAATGTGTTTCGGCCATTTGTATCCGACCAAGCCATTTGTTTGGGGATGCAGCCTGCATTTTTAAATCTGTGCAGATGCTTACACAGACCCTGCTCTCCAGTCAGACGAGAATGTCACCAGATGTGACTAAACGTGCCTCCTTTTTTTAGCCGTTTAGATGTGAGAAATCCCTCCCATATCAGTCCGCTGCAGGAAACTATTTTTATCAGGGTCTTTCAACCCCAGCTCTGAGACACATGACAGATATTCCTACAAAAGTTCCACGGTCGACAATGAAATAAACCTCGTGCCAGACAGACTCGTACGTCAGGGAGGCAGAGAGGGGAGTGAGTTCTGTCTGCGATCGCTTTGAACTGTGGATAAGCTAAGTGGGGGAAGCATGGCAGACAGGGCAGAATTAAAATGTGATCAACGCAGCATCTGGTTTCTCTTCTCTATTCAGCTTCCACAGAAGTGAACATGAAAAAAGGGGAAGGAGGGAGGAGCAAAAAATAAGGAGAGACAGGGCCCCTTCTGGGAAAAACAATTCTAGTTAGTCCTGAATTCTCAACTGTGAATTCCGCCTCAGGAAGCCAGTGGCCACTTTCACTGAGAGCACGTGGTGACAGAAATGCTCAGTTTGATCCAGGCTGGAGCCAGCAAGGGGTGGCAGCTTCTGCCTCGATCTTTCCGCTGTCTCCCTTCCCCCTTCCAATCACAATAAATATATTTATACTCACTTGATTATGTCAGCCAGACAATACTCCCCTAATTGGCAACGATCAGGGTTCCAGAACTGCTTGGGTGAACCTGCTGTCTCTCCATCAGGCAGAACAATAAGGGGCCACTAATGCAGTCCCCATTAACAATTTCCGGTGGAATAAAAAACAGTCCCCTGACTCGTGCATGGCAATGAATTTTCCTAACAGCTCCTAAGAGCCAACCCTTCAGGAACTCAGACTTACATGAACCTGCCCAGCATAGAATGCTTGTAGAAATCCTCCCCACCCCCAGCTCTAGTGCATAGAAGAAAAACCATAGCCACTTCCTTCTGCTGGAGGTTCTTTTGTTCTTTTACTCTTTTCGTTTTTCTTCTACAGGCCTTATGGAGCTAACTGTCATTTTTGGTTCTCGGTTCTTTGTCAATTTCAGGGACATCTGGTACACAGTTTACTGCATTTGCTAGCTTTGGTATTTGTAGCTAGGGAGGCAGTCTTTGCTGTGTGTGCATGTTCATTCCACATGCATAATTTACGCACACATCATTTGGAACTTGAGTGCCGTCGTATATTTTGACATTTAAATGTTGACGACCACAGTGACGATCGTAAGCAATTGCTTCATAAATGTTTATTAGATGAATGAATGCACCAGCAAGGCGAATGTCATTCATTCATTCGTTCATCAGGCATTGGAATGCCTAGTAAGTGCCAGTATGTGCCTTAGTACGTGCTAGATGCTGGGTGTTCAGTGACGCGTACCCACAGTCCCTGGCCGCAGGGAGCTCACGGTGGAAGGGTGGGAGCCCGGCAGGTAAACAGGCAATTGTGACACCATGGGGACACAGCGAGAGAGCCCTGGGCAAGGTAGCGCGGAGCTCTCGGGAGAGAGACCTTAGTCTACCTAGGGCAGGGGCTGAGACAGCGGTGTAGGTAGAGGGGTGCCCTGAAGGTGGTGAGGCTTGAGCTGGGGCTGTAAAGCGCTCCAAAAGGGATGGCACAGTCAAGGACAGGACACGAGAAAGAGCAGGGTGTGAGCAGAGGGCTAGAAGCTGGAGGGCGTTCTGGGAAAGCGCCGAGGCCAGGAGTTGACAAAAATAAAGTAGAGCCCAGGCAGGATCTGGAGGGAAGGGGTCTGGGTGGAGTAAAGAAAGGAGCTTCAACTTCAGTTAGGACCCAAATTCCTCTGGATGGTGCCAGAATGTGGACACACACACACACACACACACACAAAGCAGACTTTGGACCTGCTTTGGAAGCATTGCTGAAGTGCAGTAAGGAGATCCCGTCATGTCCCACACCCGTCACTCATGAGCTGGCTTCTGTATGAGTAAACTGAGGATGTGGACTTTGTGGGCTCTGAGGTTTGCACAGAGACCACACCTGGGCCTGTTCCTTGTGCAAACCGTGGGGCTCTGAAGGAATGAGGCCACCTCTGAGCAGCACGCAGTATCACAGCATCGCTGTCTTACAGGACAGAGATAGGCAGGCATACTGAGTGCGATGCGGCAGAAATCCTTAAGAAGTATGCACAGGAATGTACCGTGTGATGGAGATAATCTTACTGTCCCCAGCCTAGGTCAGGGTCTCATTATCTCAATTCTGAAGAATCCCCAATTAAATGCACAGCACGGATCCCCGCTTGATTACATTTCTCTGCAGCACCGCTTAGCTTATATCCTTTCTGCTCAAAAGCTTGATGACTCCTCTTTCCTTATAGAATCAAGCACTAAGTTCTGAGAGTGACATCCGAGGCCGTCCCCAAGCTGTCCCGTACCCTACCTGCTACAACCTTCACCTCAGCCAGGTGGGGCCCCCGGCAATGGCGTCCATGCATGGCCTACGTGACACCATTTACAAGGCATGGCAGTGCCTTATAATTGCCTGTTGATGTGCCTGCCTCCCACCCTCCTGCCTCCTGCTTTTCCTTCCTCCAGACCCCCACTAAAGGTCCAACTCAAATTCAAGACGATCTCCTCTAGGGACGCTGTCTGGTTATCTCTGGACCCTTGGGAATCCTGTGTGACACTATGTTGTCCATTAGTGACCGTGAATTTCACTTGGCGGTTTGTGTCTAACTTCGCCAGCTAATTTGTCAGCTCCAGAGGGTAGGAACCAAGCCTCCTCCCTCTTTGTAGTCTATGGACCTAGCTCAGTATCCTGCTCGTGATAAATAATTGCTGGTGATGGCTTTCCTACACTATAGCTTCTAGGAGACCATTGAGTAAAATCCGTGGGAGGGATGATCATCATTTTGTTACCACAGCACTGTGGCCCAAAGTTCTTTTTCCCTCTTCTTGAAAAATCTTGGAGAGAGTGGTTTGCTGCCACCATTTTGGAGTAAAGAGAATGTGAAACATTTCTGCTAGGATTCGTAAACAGTATTTTCCAAGCATTCCTTCAGAGCTTAAAGTTCACCCAGGAACGAGCTATTTCACAGATCAAAAGGCGCATATATGCAATCCACCGGGAGGAATAATCACTCTGCTAAATTTAAAAGGGAAAACGGTTGAACTCTCCAGCTTGAAAGTAGAAATGGTTTAGCATCACACGACTGAAGAGGAACACGAGAGACTTACTTAATTTTTGGCCCCCAACGTTTGGTTTTTATTGTACGTGTTCCATTGAGCAGCGCATGGGATTTTTCACAAAAGAAGAAATGGCGTTAAATCAATAAGGAAAATCACCATTTCCTTAGTGATCCAAGAGCATTTAAGGAAGCTGAGCTCTGCCAATATGTACAACTGTGCAGAATTTGTAACTGGGCAGTTAAAACCACCATCTAAGCTGGCAGCTGTGATTTTCCCAGAAGCAGAGCTTCAGAAAGAAAAATAGCTTTTAAACTTCAGTTCCAGTTTTGCAAATTGGATCTGTTCATGAAAAACCGTTTTAAGTCCCAGGGTCTCTCTTTCCTCATTAGTGAAGGATATGATTGTTTCTTTTTACCCACATGGAAATTCATTCATTTACTCCACAAATATTTATTGAGTACCTATCATGAATCAAACACTGTTTTAGGTGCTGGGGAAGCAGATGTGAACAAAAGAGGCAGAGTCCCTAACCTTGTGGAGATGGTCTTCTGGCTGGGGGTGGGGGGTCAGATAATAAGTAAACAAATAAGTAGACACCTACTATGCCAGGCATAAATAATGGAAATAATGCTACCATCTTATTGTACTTGGAAAATTAATTTCTAGAAAATTAAAAATGAAGACTCCTCCATGAATATTATCTTAGCTCATATATGTCACATATATTAAGAGGTATTTTAAAAAATAACTAGTAAAGAATACATAGATTACTCTTTACACGTGACTTTGACATTCCCTACTGACTTTCCAAAGGGTGGGCAGCCTTGTGTCTCTGTATTTTTCCTAGACCCCAGGCCCCAGTCATAATAGCACCAAGGAAGGTTCCCGGGTGACATGACGTTCAGATTGTCCCTAGGTGTTCCATCTTCCCCAAAGACTCTCCTCCTCCTTTTTCCAATCCTTGCCACTCGATAGCGTGGCTCCAAAGTCACTTTCTCTGTGTAACCTTTCCAGACCCACCAAGTAGAGCTGAGTTCTCCCTCCCTTCGGCCCCAAGGGTATCCTGGCACTTTCTCAGTCAATTACATCATTTAATGGAAGATATTTGCAATGATTTGTTTACTTCTGTATCTTCCCTCCTAAGCTGTAAATTTCTCCAAGTAGAGAGAGTCTCGTTTGTAATTTTATAGCACAGCACAGTGCCTGGCACATAGTGGGCCCTCGATAAACATTTGATGAATGAACGAATGACCTTCTGTCTCTTCTGTTTTGGCTTGTGCTGAGCTATGCAGATGAGAATGAGGTGACTGTGGCAATGTGACAGAGGAAAACCAACTGACTAATATGGTAAAGACCTTTAGTTTGCTCTTACAAACAATGGATTTTAAACATTTGAGCTCATGGGCTGCAGATGATAAGGAATTTTGAAACCAACGTTTCCTAGATGATATTTCTGTGTGTACTAAATCTGGATGGTTGAGAAGTTCAAATAAATGATTAAAGCATGTAAAGCAGAACGATTAAGTCATCTGGATCATCTACTGCAGGAGAGAAACTTAGAGAGACTTAATAATGGTTCTTAATGAAAGGAGAGATTGTATTCCAAGGACAGCAAAACATCCTCCCTCTGCATGCACACAAAAGGAGACAAAATGAGGTTACAGTGCTGGGAGACTTACGGTAAAAACAAAGAAGTCAGTTTCAGGTGGGATGCGGGAAGTCATCTCAAGTTATTGTTGCAAATAACTCACATGTTGTGGAAGGCTTGCTCAGAACCAGGCATCGTTCCAAATGTTTTACCAGGTGTTCTTTCACCACAACAAACCCAGGCAGGTCCGTTTTTTGGATGTATTTCTCCCATTTTACAGGCGAGGAGATGGAGGCGCCATAACTGATGGTTAAGTAACTCACCTGGGCGGCACAGCTGGGAAATGGTGGTGCTGACGCTCCAGCCAGGGCCGCCTGGCCCCCGAGCTGTTGCTCTTACCTACTCTGCTTACGGCTTTGCTAGAGGCTGAAATAGAAGCCAGACAGACCCTCGTCTCAGGACGGAGACCTAAAACTTAGCCCACGGAAGCTCAGTAAGTTCCTGTGGCTCCTTTAAATTTGAACAAGAAAATCCTTGAGCACATAAACTGTCCTTCATTGCCAGGGCAACTAGTTTTCTCATGGGCTTCACTACACCAGTGTGTGTGTGTGTGTGTGTGTGTGTGTGTGTGTGTTTGGTGAAATTGGAGTACCTGCTTTTCTTTTCTTTGTTCTAGTGAGTTGGTCTACCAGCTCGTCTTTCTAATGAGATGTTGTGTTTTGTTTTGTTGTTGGCAGTCCGCACACATGGTTTAAGCATCCACATGTGTGTGTGTATTTATAAGAGCAGACACCAGTCGAGTCAAATTTAGATGTTATGATTTTAGCTCCATAGTGATGGAATTTACTCTTGGGGCTGAAAAGTCAGCATCTCCTCTGTTCTTTTTTTTCCAAGGCAACCTTGTTTAGCCTGCCCTGGGGACATAAGCAGGGGGGTCATGGGCAGCACAGAACAGGGGCAGCTTGCTGAGCAACTCAGATGCTGAGCACAAGGAAGTCAAGGCTCCTCTGGTCCTCGTGCTGTGCCCCAGCTGCAGGATGCCTGGAGGCTTGCTCCGGGGAACCAAGGCCGCCCAGTAGGAGCCCTGTGAAAGGGTGTGAATGAGTCACTACACTTTTCAGGTTGACTGAGATGACTTCTGTTGATTTTCTTCGAATTTAGATCTGTTATCAGTGTTCACACATGGGGCCTAACGGGAAGAAGGGTGAACATTTTCTTGATAGTGCCTGGCCTTTGGCAGGGTTGTGATAAGATTTGGGTTAAGATGTGACTCTGCAGGAATGTGTAGGTCAGCATGTGTGTCCCGGGGTGTGCTGAGGGCCTCCAGGGGGCATGCTTCAGTGTCCTGAGCTGGAAGGAGACCCATCAGGCTAGGTACAAATGTTTTCTGATGTTGTATACGAGTCGCCTGGGTTGGTACTTACTATTTGAGGGCATCTGCAGGCTCTGGGAGTTGGTCAGACTTTAGGGGCCATAGTTTGGGAGAAACACTTACTTTTTAACATGGGTCCCCCACCATGACTAGATCAATTATTGGTGCCTTGGTTAAGGGTTTGGGTTCTAGAAGCTCAGTTAACTTTTCTGGTCTGTTTCCCCATCTATAAAATGGATATGACAATGGTACCCACCCCCTTGGGGAGGGCTCAATAGATTAATACATGTCAAGAGCTTGGAGCAGTGCCTGGTATTTAGTTAGCATTAAATCTGTATTTATATTGATTCACACATCTTTGTTGATACAGCTTCATATTTGGCAGAGGACCAGTTTCAATGCTTGTGCAAAATAGGTGCTTAGTAACTATTTGTTAAATGTTGAAGGAATTAGAAGAATGGATTTAGTGGCATACGTGAATGGCAACTTGTTTTGATTTCTCGGGAACCTATAATTTTGGGTCAAACTGGACACTAGATTTAATCCGCTATAGAGAAATATTTCAAAAAAGTGGAGTTTTCTGCAGTCAAACATCCATTTCTGCAGAAAAGAAGGGAACGGAGATGATGGTTTTGCGTGAAGATCACAGTGGGAATGGCATGAAAAATTGAATGGAAGGACAGGTAGCAGGGTCCATGACTCTAAGGCAAATAAAGAGAAATATCTAATATAATCAGACACTTTAAAACTACAAACTTATGTTAATTTTGAGTCTACAAAAATAAAAATAAAAAAAACAGGAGTAAAATCTCTGACCTGTATTTACCTTGTATTGATTTTCTAACAATGACAGCTTGAAATGAATAATTTAATTTAAAAAACAGAAAGAAAATGAACAGTCTAATGTTTTAGGACCTGGTACGTTTTAAGAGTGCATTAATATTAGGTTGAATCGTATGAAATTGCCACTTCTTTTGGTGAAAAATGGTCAGACATTGTCAATTTCATACGGTTCAATTTAAGTTTTTTTAAATGTTTATTTGATTTTGAGAGAGAGAGAGAGAGAGAGAGAGAACGAGCGTGAGCTCGAGCAGGGGAGGCAGAGAGAGAGGGAGTCACAGAATCCGAAGTAGGCTCCAGGCTCTGAGCTCTCAGTGCAACCCCTATGCGGGGCTCGAACCTGCTAACCACGAGATCATGACCTGAGCCGAAGTTGGAGGCTCAACTGACTGAGCCACCCAGGCGCCCCATCATATGGTTCAATTTAATATATTTAAGCTAACTGACACTAAATCAAAACACTATGTTACCTTGTCCTTTATTGCCTTTTACCTATGGCTATAGAACTGAATTGGCCAATTTTATTTGTCTTAGCCTCTTTTGCCTCTCAGAATTTGTGCACAGTCGGTGCTAAACAAATCTTTTGTTAATTGAGTGGGGTTTCTGTTATTTTCTCTCAAAAATTAGGCCTAAATTTTGTTACACTACCTAATGCCAAGACTGCCCTTAAAATATAATTAACAAAGTGTTAGCTTCATTTCATGTTTCATGATTTAGATAAATCCTTTCTGTTTCTTATTTGGGCAGCACTGGGAAGCTAATTTATACATTATTAATATAATGTACAGGCAAACAAGACTCTGCTTGTGCACACAAGCCATGACAAGAATAAATTCAGGTCAGATATATTTTTGCAATTAAGGAAAAGTGTTATTATAATAATGAGAAATGACTGTGTATGTGACATATCTCTGCACAATAAAACGCATTATAGACTCATAAAGGAGGTGAATGGCAGAATCAGGCAAGCTTTCTCCTGAAGGTTCCAATCATTTAGGACTCGGTCGAGGCATCCAAAGCGCCCTGCGATGAACTGAAAATGATAACCTTCAGGATCCCCAGGAATGAAGAGCTTCATTATTATTCATATAAGATTTCATAACAGTTGGGATTGGTCCAAAAGTTAGGAAACGTACTGAAATAACTGAGCAGGCAGCATGAAATGATTTTCAACGCAGAAAATAAAAATCTTCTATGGGGGAGAGGTGGAGAATGTTCAAGGAAGAGTGTGAATAACCCATGAAGTATTACACCTGCTTGGGCCTCAATTTTCCCCTATTTGTTACCTACCCCCTGGAAAATATTCATTCCCTATAACATCTGTGGCTGCAAGGGTGAATGGGATCATGCCTTAAAATGAGATGCATTTCTTAGAGGGAGAAGCCAGAGTTCGAAAATGCATTATTTAGGGTTTTGATTGACCCAGAGCTGTGAGAACAGCCACATTGCATAAGCAGAGCTCTGAGAAAACAGAGTTGCTTTCGTTTTTCAAACAGAAGAACCACAGTCCTCTGTTTATATCCTTAGACAAACCAAAGAAATGTGCAAGAGAGGGCTCACGAAATCACCAGTTTTAACTTTCCCCCCAATGCCATGGATTTTTCTTAGAGATTTTTCCCCCTGAGTGTGAGGCACGCACGAGTCTGCTCGGTCTGTGCTGTCTAATGAGATCCCAGCCCAAGGGGATGAGTTCCTACAATAATGTTGTAATGCTAATTACATTTTAGAATGGTTAGGGCAAGAATAGTTCCAAACATACTCGAGGTAATAGCTGGTCCTATATCCAGAAGGTCAACAGCTCAATCAAAGAGAGAAAAAAATGAGCATATCTTAAGAAAGAGTTCAAGTGGTTTTATACAAGAGCTCTCATTAAGTCTACAAGAACACTTAAAATACTGGTAGAGAGAGGTAATTCTATATTTCCCTTTTTAACTCATTGAAAGCCCCCGATTTCAGGGTGCAGTGTCTGAACACAAGAAGCATCTGGCAGGTGAAGGGGAGGTCGTGTGTTGTTAAGGAGTTGGCTGGAGTTTTAGGCTTGGGGTCCGTGCCAGGACCGCAGCACAGAGTTTGACAGAAGCGGGGCGTGGACTGCTGATGAAAAAGCAGAGGTGAGGCTGGAGAGTTTGGTATCAGATGAGGGCTCTGGGCCAATCTTGCAATACAGTAACGACACAGCTTTAAACCGTGATGACAATAAACCCCTCAAATAATTGCGCATCAAACCGCTATCCACAAAATGACCATCTGCTCTCAGCAGTGCAGAGTCCATAATGGTGTTGGATCTTTTCCCCATTTTCTATGATTTCTTTTTTTTTTTAATTTTTTTAATGTTTATTTATTTATTTATCTACTTTGAGAGAGAGAGACAGTATAAGCGGGGGGGGGGGGTGCAGAAAGAGAGGGGGACAGAGGATCTGAAGCAGGCTCTGTGCTGACAGCAGAGAGCCCCATGTGGGGCTGGAACTCAGGAACCACGAGATCACGACCTGAGCCAAAGTCGGATGCTTAACCGACTGAGCCACCCATGTGCCCCTCTGTGATTTCTAATGAACACAAAAGAGGAGCAATCAGAAACTATACCCGTTGCTTTCTGTTTTAGATGGACTGAAGTTATCTTTCATTTCGAAGTGCATAGTGTTTTAATCTATTTTTAAAATATTTATTGAGCACCTATTACGTACTTGGCAATAGTCACATGGCTAATCGTTTTAGAGATAATTCCTAAAAAAGACTTTCTGCTCTGCCAAAGATAAAGTATTAAAATAACAAAACAGCTCAAGGATTTTTTTTTAATGTGCTAAAAACTGGTGCTTTTCATCCTCCAAGAACCCCCCCCCCCCCCCACACACACACACTCTGCACAAGGAGATCCTTTCAATAAGGGTGCGATGCAATCTGGCATTGTGTGAAGCATAGTCTAAGAACTAACAATTTCAGGGGGACCATGTTCAGTAGAGAAAATACAACTAAGCTGGAAGTGAAGAATGATTTTTGTAATTTAAATTACAGGAAAACTTCAGGGCTAAAAATCAGGTGACAATAAAAGTTACTTAACTCACTTCAAAGTAGGAGTTTGAAATGTACAGGAAAGGACAAAGAGGAGTAATAAAAAGCCTCTATGACCCCACCACGCATGGAGTCTTTGCGACTCTTTTTAATAGGCCCTGTTCCATTTTAGATGGGTTACATGAGTGAAAATATTTCCATGTCTGAGACCAGTCTCTGGGGATAAAACCTTTTTTGGAGGCCATTTTTGGTCCCTGGAATCCCCTGTTAGCCTCTGGCAACTCTACTTTGAGTTGTTACTGGCAGGGGAGGGCCTGGCAGATGCTAGCATGGATCCTGCCCTTCGGCGCGTCATAGTCTATTTGAGGGGATCGAACCCCTCATAAATAAGGCTGACATGAGTGCTGGGGAGGAAGACTGATTCTGTCTGGGGAAGGACTAGGAGGAAGGGGCAGGTTTGAGGCTAGTCCTTCAAGGCTGGCTTGGACTTAGGAAGGTGGCTATGTGGGGGATGGGGTAGCTTCAAGCAAGAGGGAAGGCCTTGTTCCAGAATGGTGAGCAGACATGGTCCTTGGAACCGAGTGTACGTTCTCAACAAAATGGGTGTGCTCTGGCTGTAAAAGACGTTGAGGGGGCCTCTAGCTTATTGATGGGGAGGTCAATGCCCTAAATTCTCTCATTTCCTTTTCCAACTGTGCTACTGAGTCTTACTGAATTTTTATATATCATCCAGCTGCTTTTTAAACCCTAAAATCATGTAATACGGTCATAATTTACCTTTGGAGAGCATGTTACAATTTATAAATGGCTTTTTTATCCACATTATTGCGTTTGATCCACATAACAGCCCTGTGACACCACAGGCTCATCTCCACAAGCTATTTCCTTTGAAAGTAACTACTACTTATAGAAACTACTAGCTATAGAAATCTGAAAAATTTCCACTAGCAGCCTTATTGTGTTAGAAGTGCACACCAGGATAAAGTCAGCAATTTGGGAGAAATGAAAGAAAGGGTCCCGAGATAGATAGCGATGGAGAGTCACAGGAGGATGATGGGAGTGTGGCTTTGGAAATGAGTGATGCAGAAGGTAGAGAGGATAGAGTGCGTGTAGGGTAGCGGTCCATTAGGGGGTGGGTGGTGGTACTTAGCACAGTACTGAACACTCAGCAAGGCAATGGTCAATACCTGTGCCACCACGAGTGGGTGTTGGGTGTGTATCTTGAGCAGTGCTAAGAGCACAACTCAAAAATATAAAATGGTGGCTTTTAGAACACGGGTACCGAATACAATGAATATTCTTTTGTAACATTGAGGAGTGAAAGGGTGGGTCAACCTGGAGGAAGGGAGAAATGCTCATCTCCTTTGATGCCTCTATGTTGTCTCTCGTTCTGCAACATCTCCATCTATGGCGACTTTATAAACTGCCTCTCACATACCGAAGCAGCGCACTTTTGCAACTACTTTGTAGCAGCTAAAACAACCAGGACACCGTGATTGCTGTAATCTAGTTGGAATGAGTCTTACTGACTTTGGGTACATCAACATATCCATTTAGCCTGATGCAAATCAGTTTACTTTTCTACTTAGAGACATGATGTGAAATGAAATTAATCCAGTCGCAGCAAAGTGAGCGAATTCACTTGAACAAATCCCTTTCTGTGGAAAAGAATTTTGTTTTGCAGCTCATTTGAAACAAAATCCACATGGCAGTATAATGCCTTCTCTGGAACTGAACAAATGCATTTATCCCAGTTTTATTCACAGCTAAATTCACATCGGAGCTATTTTATATGATAGCGTACTCTATTGTCCTCAGGTGAGGGTCACAGTGAAAGTATTTGCAGAATACTTTCTGCAGTGGAACTTAGCCTAAGGACTATCACTCCAACTGGACTATGAACTCAGCAAAGAATGACAACTCCTTCGAGAGACAAAAGAGGCTAATGAAAACCAACAAAACCCAACATGTATCTTTTTAGATTCTCTCTTCTTTGCCTTCTATTGTCAAAGGGGCAGTCAGCATGAAGTATACATTTACTAAATACATTTTGGTGGTGACTATCACAAGCAGGCAGGACTCGGAGAGGATTCCAGACAATATCAAAGGGATTAAGAGGTTGGGGAGAGGATCTTAGGGTGCCGTGCTAATGCAATGGAGATTCTTTACCCTAGAAAAGAGAAGGCTGGGTACGGCCATTCTTGGGTTGTTCAGCATACTGAATGTTAGCACATAGCCACCCTGGTTGGATGAAAGAAGGCCAATTTACAACTCACAAAGGGGATTTGGGCTTAGGAATGGCGAAGAAGCTTGACTGAGATGGATTATAAGGTATCAACACAATCTTTAAGACATCTTTCTCTGGAAATTTTACAGTTGAAGAGTAGATAATCTTTCTGAAATGATTTCGGTGTGGTGCAGCAGGGAAATGACCCCAAGGACCTTGTAAGCTCTATTCCAGTTCTTCTCCCATGATTTTTCACCAGCTGGTGTCAGGACCTGGCTTGATTCTTGCCTACTGTTCTCCGTAGCTGGAAGCACTTGACCCCTTCCTGCGAGTCTACCGTACTGTAAACTCAGCACTAAGCCTTTTCTCGGTTGGGAGGGATTTAAGAAGCTCACTATGGCTGAACGCTTGGCTAACTCTGCCTCAGGTCACCCCCTGCAGCAGCCGGGCTCAGAAGTGTCCCAATTCTAGCGAATAGGACTTTGTCTTGCTCCTAAGTCCCTGTTTTACTGGATTTACCTGAAATCCACTGTATCCTCCCAGGCTAACACCTGAAATCCTTTGTTGTTTTCCAGGCCTAACATCATTTGCGGATCATATCTAGTATCCACTCTAGGACTGAAGCTTTGTGTCTCTCCAACCTCCCCCCAGCTCATCTCTGGTGTCCCGTCTCTGAACCCCATCCCTGTTCCCTAAAGCTGACTGTCTTTGTGCACAGAGCACTGGTGACCATGTGTTCTAGATGTCTCTTTTCACCTGTGGCTGGATCCCCTACTCCCTTCCTCCCATGTCCCTACCATCATCATTCAGGCCACTGCCAGCCTATCTGTTCTCTGGCCGTGTTGTGACATACCACAAAGCTCCATTTTCCCATGGAGTTGTGTAATGTATGGTTGCACATCTGACTCTTTACCTACAAACTATATACCTCCGTAACAGGTTTTCTCAACATTATTACTATTGACATTTGGGACTGGTTAAATCTTTGCTAAGGGGGCCATCCTGTGCAATGTAGGATCCTTAGCAGCATTGCTGGCCTCCACCCACCAGACGCCGGTAGCATCCCCCACCCCAAATTATGACAATGAAAAATGTCTCCAGGAATTGCCAGATGTCCCCGGCAGGGAGGGGATATCAAATAGCTCTCTGTTGACAACCCCTGTTCAACAACAACTCAGAAAGTCAAGAGTGTTTTAAAGCCAGTGATATATACTTTGAGAAATAGTTGGATGTATATAAACTCTTTAAATCTGGTAAAATTTTAATTAACTACTCTAAACTCTTAATCAACACGAAATGCAATTTTACAACTGTATTATGATACAAGACGGATGCTGGGTAAAGTGGGGTGAAAACGCTGTACCGTAGGTCAGTTCTTCTCATATGTTATTGTGCATAAAAATTACCAGGGGAATTTTCTTAAAGTTCAGATTGCGATTCTGAGGCAGGGTCTGAGACCCTCATTTCTAACAGGCTCTTTCCCCTGGTGTTTGAATAGTTGATAGCAATGCCATAGATCAAAATCACTGGGGAGGGGGAGGGGAGGAGCTCTTTGAATCTTAATGATTACAAGGTCATGAGAGCAACATTAAAATGTGCATTAGAGTGACAGATTAGGAAAATGTGGATGTTCCCTGCACCTTTCTGTAAGAAAAAAAAAAAAAAGTGCTCACAAGTGTGAGTTTTGAAATGTAACATTTCGATTAGCTGGAAATTAGACATGTTATACAAATTATTGTGAGTTCTCTGCTTTGGCCGGGAAAGAAAACCTATGATCTGCTAAGCTAGTTTGGTAAGACTTTTAGGGGTTTCCAAAGGTCTGACAGAAACCTAAACTTTAAGGTCTTTGAAGTCCTTATTTTACTAACGGAAGAGGTTGGGGTAAGGATGCAGCTGGGGAGGGGATGGAGAGAGAAGAATCACTTTAAACCAAGCTTTGTGACCAAACAGATACACCTTATCATGTTTACTCAAATCACAAATAACTGCACTGAAACTGTACTGACATCACAAGATATTACCATGGCCCCAAATCAGACCACTCAGCTACAGGTTGAAAACAGTTGCAATGAATATTACTATAACGGACAGTGGTAAGCATAACCAAATCTCCCAAAAGCTGCTGAGAGCCTGAAATAACATTTTCCTCCTCTCGCATGATATGCCTCTAAGGAACTTGTACTTAGAGTTTTGTAGACAGCGGACTCACTGTTGTACATCCTTGGGAAGGAAATGGCCGTTCACATTTCTTCCCAAGTCAGACAGACTGAGGCTCACTTATCTGTCTAAAGATGTAGATTTGTCCAGGGTTGCAGACAATTCACGGATAGGAAGAAGATAATGAAGTCCTGATCCTTTTTGAGACCTGTTCTGGGGGATCCAACATGAGACTAGCTATGCCAGCAACAAATACCTGCTGGGAGACAGTACTAGTTTGCTAGCTCTAAAATAATTTTTAACTCTTTATTTATTTATTTTGAGAGAGAGAGAGAGCAAGAGCTAGAGCAGGAGCAGGGGAGGGACAGAGAGAGGGAGACTGAGAATCCCAGGCAGGCTCTGCTCTGATAGTGCTGACGCGAGGCTTGATCCCACAAATCGTGCGATCATGACCTGAGCCAAAATCAAGAGTCGGTCACTTAACCAGTGAGCCACCCAGGCGCCCCTGAAATATTTTGATAGGTTGTTATCAATATGACTTAGTACGGTAGGGATAAATGTCTTTGCATTTAAACCTCTGTACCTAGGTGTGTGTGTGTGTGTATGTGTTTAATTAATAGCATAAGTAGAGAATAAGGAAGATCTGGCTTAATAGTAACGCATGGGAACTCATGGGTTTTAGTTGACCACAATTTCAGTATGAGTCAGCAGTGTGACACAAATGCCAAAAAGGCTAATACAATCTTGGGCCAATGTTAATAGAAATATAAGGTCTAGAGCAGGGGAGGCAATGACTCTGTGGTGTTCTGCATTTGCCAGATGGCTCCTGGGGCGCTCTGTCCCATTCTGGGCACCATGATCTAGGCGGGACCTTCAACTGGAGTCCGTCAGAGGTGGGCACTTAGAATGATGATGGATGCAAAATCTCATCATGGGAGAGGAGTCACAAGAACCAAGGATATCAACGTTTGAAGAAGACGATTTAGGGACATAACTGGAAGTGAGAGAAGAGTGGGCTATCTGGGGAAAGAGCCCGAGGCACGGTTTCTAGTGGCAGAAGTAAAATTTCTGGCTCCTCCAGGAAAAAAAAAAAAACCATGAGAGCCTTCTCAACGCTTGTCATTTAATATAAGTAAATGGATAAAATAAATGGATCATCAGCGAAGAAGAGCCAGTTCCTCCCCTGATTTCTGTGAAGGATGCAAGTGTGTGCATACATTTATGCCTCTTCATCAAGCCACCTCCCTCTCCTGCAGGTGCACTTCCTCCAGAAAGCTCTTTCTACAAAGTCCTCCTTGCCCCACTTGCTCTGTTATCTCGTTGGCATGAGTTGGGCCCCGTGGTTTTCATTTGCCCAGTTTCCCTAACAGCTTGTATGTTCCTTAGGGGAAAGGAACCATTTTCTTTTGTTTTTATTACCCTAAATGTTCTTGGTACCTCTGGGTGTCGTGAATTAGGGATTGAGGGGATGTCTGCTGACGGTAGCCCAAAGATGAATTAAAGTAACCAGACAGGTAATTTTTTATAGCATCTATATGACAGAGCATTACAGCTTGTTCTCTTGATGATAATAGCACCTAACTGACCCTTCACTTCATGAAATAATTTGAGCTGACAAAGTTGGCTGAGCAGTAAATCTTACTTTTCCCTACATCTTGCATTTTAATGGACTTTATTTATGTATTCATTTATTTTTTGAGATAGAGAGAGAGATTGCGTGTGCACTTGCGCAGGCAGGGGAGGGGCAGAGGGAGAGGGAGAGAGAGAATGTTAAGCGAGAGAATGCCCAGCACGGAGCCCTACATGAGCTTGATCATGACCTGAGCCTAAATCAAGAGTCAGACGCTTAACCCAGTGAGCCCCCCAGGCGGCCCTTTACATCTTGCATTTGAAAATAAAAACTGTGTATCCGTGCTGGAAAAAAACCAAAATGTTCTATCTAAGAGCACCATCTGCCTGGCTCCAGGTCTTAGGAATTGCTCTCCAGCTAGGGCATTTTTTTGACTTTACACTTTCTCCTTCTTTGTTTATTTGGGTATTTCCCAGGTACCAGTGTCACCATCATACAAGACCTAGTTGATGAAGTGAATTAGTAGTCTACTTACCAATACTGGTCTAAGAGATAGAAATGCCATAAAAGGAGTTTGACTACACAAGAAAGCACCATCTTATGCATTTTATAAATGAGATATTGCATATTCATGTTATGTCAGAGGTAGAGAAGTGCTTTCGGGGTAACAATGCATGTCACTTCGTAAGTGTCCTGTGTAGCAGGTTAAAGAATGGTGTGGTTTCACTCAAGGACAGAGGAGGGGATAGGGCACGGTGGGTCATCCACAAAGCTGAGGAAAGAGCACAGAACATAGGAGCAAAGAGCAGACTGCTCTCATCGCTGGACAGTGTTTCTTCCCACAGTCAATGACCTGACACGCTACTGAGCAAAGTATATACTTCTCGGTACGAAGGTGCTAGAACTCCATTCGCCAGCCTGGAGGTCATTGAGAAAATTCACAAAACAAAAGGACGGAGCAACAGGGTTCCCGATTTCGTGTCTCTGGCTAGTCATCACAAATAAAGATTTGTGGCAACCTTCCTGATGGTTGAGGTGGCCAGCCCAGCCCTGTGGATAGTACTAGGCTCAGACTAGTCCAAAGGCCTAGGGCAGGGCGGTTCCTGCTACGCGGAGCAGACCTTCGGTTCTCAGGGTCTGTCCGGCAACTGACACAGGGAGCATGAGAATTTTCTGCTTGTTTTAGCTTCCTAGAGAGACTCAGAATTAAGCTGGGACTACATCATGGATTTTGTGTCCTTGGCAGCATATGCGACGGACATTTTTTATAAATCTGAAACAAATGCTGACGCGAATTTGTCCTAATTACGCGGACCCAAAGATTCTCCAGATATCTCCCCAAGTAAAAGGCTCGGTCACGTCCTTTCTACTTGCAGGGCTTCTGTGTTCAGCGCTGCAGGCCTCTCACGGGTCTCCGATTTCCAAGCACATTTCAGGGACGTTAAAGGAAATAACTCTTAATAATGAAAAATCAGATGGAAGGTTTAGGTCTTTCAAGAGGAATAACCTTTATAGAAGGATAAGGTTTATCAGCCCCAAATAAGTCCATCGTCATTATTTATTTCCATATTATACTCGGAACTAACCAAGAGGGTTAATAAATAATCGTGGTATGTCTGTCTGAGGCAGAGCACAGAGAGCAAATCCGCTGCGAGGCAGTCAGCCCCGCAGGGAAATGAAGCAACCAGCCGAACAATGAGCAAGCAGCCCACAAAAACACTATTATGTTTATAGCTTCTAACGGGATTT
Source organism: Panthera tigris (assembly GCF_018350195.1). NCBI lineage: Eukaryota > Metazoa > Chordata > Mammalia > Carnivora > Felidae > Panthera > Panthera tigris. The sequence goes on along the minus strand of NC_056666.1, from coordinate 131,995,350 downwards.
GATATTGCAAAGGGACCCATCGTGACCTGGACACCAGCTTGTGTGACCTCCAGAGAAGGATGAAAGGTCTTGCCATCTATGGCAGAAAAGGTCATTTCCCTCTGTTCTCAGACCCAGGGGGGTCAAGTAGTTCGCAACAGAACCAAAAAGGCTTTGGAGCACATGGTCTAACCTCTCACTTGACCGTGAAGGAAACTGAGGCCCAGAGAGATTACGAGGCCTTGTTTAGAGTCACGCAGGTAGTTTCTAGGAGAGCCAGCATTCAGATCTCCAGAAGCCCATCAAGGGTTCCTGTGTCCCCAGAGTGCTGTGCCCGGACCGGTGTCGTACAAGGAGCCATGCGTACCCACTTCACAGCCTTGGTCTTAAGTCTTGGCGGATGTTAGCAAAATGACCTTGAGAGAGTCACTTAAATTCTAGAGCGTTGCTTTTCCCACACTGCAACACTGGAGATAAAATATGTGGTGTGTCTACCTCAAAGATCAAATGAAATAATGTGTGCACACTCTTTTGAATGACTTTATAGGGCTCAGGTTAAAATAACTTCAGATAAAGGAAAATTTTCTTGTCGAGGATGTATGTGTAGACTCCAGGGGAATTCATGAAACACTAGAAATTCTGTATAAAGTTGCATATGGATGAGTGCTAGACACCCCCCCCCCTTTTTTTTAATCTCCCCGAGGAGTTTCTATGGCTTCCATCAGTTTCTAAATGTGTGGCTAACACTCTCTTCCGACCCCTACCTTATCACTGCCAGTAAGAATCTATGTGCTATGGATATCAACATATTTATGATCAACTTCAAAGCTTGACGTATTAAAATTTGACCGTATTCATGTATTTAATGTTTGGCTGAGATTTTCCTGCTGGCCTTGGAGATTCCATAATCCGTATTTTTAGAACATAAATCTATTCAGGGGAGGAAAGCTAATCTGACCTCACATTTTGCTCCATAAAAGACGGGAAACCTATGGCCTATAAAATGATGAATAGAAATTTTTTTAAATTGATTAACTTATTTTGAGAGAGAGAGAAAGAGAGAGAAAGAGAGAGTGTATACAAGTGGGGGAGGGGCAGAGAGAAGGTGAGACAGAATCCCAGGCAGGTGGAGCACCATCAGCACAGAGCCCGATGTGGGGCTTGAACTTGGGAACTGTGAGATCATGACCTGAGCTGAGATCAAGAGATGGACATTTAACCCACTCAGCTACCCAGTCTCCCCAGTGAATAGAAATTGCAAATGACCAATCAACCAGGGACTTTGTTGTTTTTTTTTTCCCTACTTGTGTACCTCCCTCGTAATATTTCCTGGTTATCTGAAAGAGATTTCTTTAAAGCCATATTTAACAAGTGAACTATCTACTTATTATTTACTGAGTTCCTACTGAGTTCTCAGCAGTTTGCTTCCAGTATTTTCCCATAAAGCACTAGACAAAAGACACAAATCATAAACCCTTTGTAGGCTGCCGCATTACGCCCGTGGTTCTGGAAGGCTGAGCGGCGTGGAGAAAAACAAATGAAAAAGTATTATTCATGACCAATTGATCAATTAGGCTGCTTTTCATTAAAAAACATAAAAAGGCAGAACCAATTTAGCAATGACTGTGTTCGAAGTGCATAAAAACATTATTAATGTTGGATTTTTTTTTTCTCATTTATTCTTAGTTCTCTTTAGAAAATTACACTTGAGAGCTTTCTGTAGGGCAATTGAGGGAGTGGAGAAGACAGTACTGGAACCCTTTTGTAATGCTGATGAAGGTGCAGGGACGGACACTGGTTTTAAGGCCTTTTCTGCATACAGTTCTTTGTTTCAGAAGCAGAGACTGCCTTCTGGAATATCTGAGAGTATGAGATACCCGACCAGGGAAGTTACCTACTTGTAAGACTCATCCATCATCCCATAAAGAAATCCAGTGGGAGCTTTTATAAATTTGACAATGGGTATCCTCCCGTGTTTTAGTGGTAAAATCTTATACGGTACAGAAATGTGGAAAATGAGAGGGAGTTTTTTCCCCTCTTGACTATATCAAAATACCATCTCCTGCCCCAGGGCTCTGCGGACTCGTAACTTCCCTCTCGTATTATTCCTTTCTGTTTGCTTCCCTCCTATTCCTTCATGGTTCTATATTTTTCAGTTCCTAGTGACATCTTTTGTTGAAAGTTTCTCATACAGAGCCTTAAGCTATGTAAATGAAATAAGTATCCTCATCTATGCTTAATGTACTGTTATCATTCAGATGAACAAAACCTAAAATACATCTTGGCTCCCAGATTTTCGGTTACTTACAAGAACTTAAAACGTGGGTGGTGGTGGCGTGAGGTCCTGTTACTGATTCCCATTTGGTTCCATTTGTGTCTCTTCTCATTAAATGGGCCTGTCTTCAGAAAGACACCATTTTAGGGACTTCACATGTATAATTTACAGTTGCTCCTTGAACAGTGTGCAGGTTGGGACACAATCGAAAATCTGTGTATAACTTTTAGGGGCGCCTGGGTGGCTCAGTTGGTTGAACGTCCAACTCTTGATTTCGGCTCAGGTCATGATCTCACAGTTCATGGGTTCGAGCCCCACGTTGGGCTCTGCGCTGATAGTGTGGAGCCTGCTTGGAAATTGTCTCTCTCCCTTTCTCTCTCTGCCCCTGCCCCGCTTGTGTGCACTCTCTCTTAAACATTAAAAAAAGAAAAAAAAGAAAAAAAAAGAAAAAAAAAGAAAATCTGTATTTAACTTTTGACTCCCCCCAAACATAACTACTGATAGACTACTGTTGACCAGCAGCCCAGCCAATAACATGAACACTCGATTACACCAACTTTGCTTGTTCTATGTATCATACACTGTCTTCCTACCATGAAGTAAGCTAGAGAGAAGAAAATGTTATTAAGAAAATCATAAGGAAAAGAAAATACATGTACAGTCCTGTACTGTAGTTATGGAAGAAAATCCAAGTGTAAGTGGACCCGTGCAGTCAAATCTATGTTGTTCAAGAGTCAACTATATTTAGTTTCCAAAACAATGCGATGAGATAGGTACCGTTATTACTCTCATTTTGTGACTTAAGAAACGAAGGCACAGAAAGACTAGTTTGTCCCACCTGGCCCAGGTAGTACCTGGAGGACTGGCCCCAAACCCACAGCAAGCACCCAGTAAATGTTCCTTATTATCGTTGTTGTAGTTGTTAGTGCCTGAATGTATGTATTCAATAATACCTGCTATTGTTGCTAAAAATGACGAATTTGTGTGTCTAATCCTACTTCGAAGTGTACAAAACATGGATACGATCCCTCAGTGGAAGAGTCGGTTTTGGCAAGGATTATCATCTAATGCCATCAGGTGAAGTTTGTTGGGAACTAAGGTGCTACCCCAGCACCAACGGTCACCTCCTCAGGTAACTCGTTAATTGCAAAGGTGGAGAAAGTACCTTTACAACGAGAGCTCCCTGGAGTGAGGTCGCTACCTTGAGCCATAATCAAACTGAGAATCCCAAATAGACGGACAACCTGGCACTATGTGCCTCCTGATGAGATGTGATATGGAGCAGCTTGTAAAAAACGCTTACTTGAAATCTAATCAATGTGTTAGTCAAAGCTTGGAGTTTACAGGAAATACAGGGGGCAGAGGAGTAAATTAAATGACACCATGAGGGAACAACAAATCCAGAACATGGGGCATTCTACAAGATAACTGGTCTAACTCTTCAAAAAAATCCAGTTATTAAACAAGAAGACGTAAAGGCCAATTGCAAAATGTGCTTTTCTTTATAAAAATTAGATCCTACTTTGTTTTTAAAGGTACAGAAGGTGTTGGAGGTCAGATGGTGAAGGTTAGATACGGTCTAAATATTAAATGATATTAAGGAATTAGAGTTCATCTTCTAGGTATAATGTTAGTATTGTGGTTATATAGGAGAATGTCCCTATTCTTAGATGTGTACCCAATTATTGAGGAGTGAAGTGTCATTTTGTCTGCAACTTACAAGTACTTCAGAAAGAAATCCAAAAGGATGGAACACATATGGTAAAAAGATAGCAGTTGGTGAGCCTAGCAGGCGAGTCTAGAGGTATTCGTTATACTAATACTTCGACTTTTCTTTATGTTTGGACAATTTCCCTCACTTTCTTCATAAAATGTCTTACATCGTCTTTGGAGAGCATATAAGACTTTTATCTTCCTGTACTTAGTAATAATTTCTTTTCATTCTCTATAATGTTTGTCAGTGAATGCATATTTAAAAAGAAAAGTGTTTTTAAAAATTGCTTACTGACTGTCTATTGGCTCAAGCTTCTTGAATCCTAATATTAACATTGTTGAAGAGAGCTCAGTGCCTAATACAGGGTCTTAATACATAGCAAATGCCCAATACATGTTTGTAATGCTTACTTGTTAAATTTATTTTGTTCCTGAGAATTTTAAAGTGGCAGGCAAAAGAAAGAAAGGAAGAAAGAAAGAAAGAAAGAAAGAGAGAAAGATGGAGACACATGAGGCTGTGTTGATCCTTTACAGATCAAGATATGCTTTAGCAAATACTCAAAATGGACAAAATGGGGGCCAATCAACCCCATCTTTTGATTCAAATAACTTAGGTTTCAAAGATTCTTGACCAAATTTTGAATTTGTTTTACGAGGGTATGAAAATGAAGAGTCTATCCCTAGGATGAATCCAGCAGCAACTAACTGTTACTTGTTTAAGAATTGGTATTATTCTCTGAGAATCACGCAATTTGTGGGAATCGAGATCAACTTCACCTCTTCCAGAAGGCAGCGGTTCTAAAGGAGATGGTTTCAGGCAGTAAGGGATATATATTTTATATAAAAGTGGAAAGACAATGACCAAGTTTCAAAGAAATAATCCATAATGATATAATTTTGCATTTTCATAGTGCCTTTTTCCCAAGGCACTTAACATCTGTGCGAACTCATTTATTCTTATAGTATCCCAATGAAGTAGGCTCTATGAAGAGCAACTGAATTAGACTTATGAAAGGAATTTCATCAGGACCGAAGATGCAGAAGATATTCAGAAGAATATCATATAAGCAATGGAGGTATTACTCATATTGATATTGAGCAAATTGATAGCCTCCCTCCCCTCTGTGTCAGTAAAGTCATTTTAAAAAAGAACCTATCACAATTTAGGGAAAATAAGATTCCTGTTTACTACATGAGAGACACTCCAAGTCCAGTCTAAAAAGGTAGTTTTATTCAATGACACAGGCCTCTGTCTACAAAAAACAAAGTTCTCGAAAAGAGTCCAAATAATCATTTTTCAAACTTGAAATCTAAATGCACTTAGATGGCTCTAGATTTACATGGTGTTCTTTGTTTACCAGTGGATCCTTTTGTAAAGAGGTTTGCTTTAATATTATGTTATAAACATGAAGTTTTATAGACAATATTGGGTCTACTTATAAGCAGAATCTACTTATATTAAATGTTCTTTCTGAAACCAAAAATAACAAACAAAAAGGTGACCCAACTAAAGAACGAATCAGTCGATGATAAATGCAGTTGTGTAGAACAAAAGATGCTTCGGCCTGAGGATTCCCACCCTCAGACGACATAACATGAGCACATGCAATCTTTTCCATTGGATTTTTAGACCCTAAACGTTTCCCTCTTAATTTATCTGGGGATGTGTGTTTTCAGTACCGTGCAGATGAAGTTACACATACACTGGTAACAAGGCCTCATTCCAGGCACGTAAACACGGTATTTTTAAGTTAGGGGAATCCTTGGTGGGTATACTCAACCCTCATATTCAGGAGCAGTTGGGACAGAGAGCATAAAGGAGTTTGTCTTCAGACTCGATGCCTGAACTGGACACCATCCTAAGGACATGGCGCTAGTTATCAATAAAGAGACAAAGATTGACGATATTCTCTCAAAACCTATTTCATTGTAAAGTTTTCTCTTTGTAAAGAAATCCAAAGTGGTGTTCTTTGTAAAGGGAAGATAAATATTAAGAGAAATAGAAATGTAAGTAAGACAGCAATCCTGGCCCCATCGTGCCAACGTTCACTCATTTCTGCGCAGCCCGTCATCCCCACCTTCAACAGGGATTGAATGCTGACTGTGGAAAGGGAGGATTTCACCTCTGTAATGGGTCTCAAGTCTCTCCCTGGGGTGGCTCAGAAGCCAATTAGTGGAGAATTTTGTGTGCTGGGCTAGGTAAGGAACAAGTTCCTTTGCTGGAAATTGAACCCCATCACCACAAGCATTGAGAAGGCCAAAGATTCACAGACCTTTGCTGATGGACCACAATGTGAAAAAGCGATATTTAGAGAGCCCATGGGATTCATTTTAATTCAATTTGACTCACAGAGAATATGCTGCAAATTGTAAAACTGTTCAAGATCTCTAGAGTATATGGCCCGGTGTTGTATAATGACATACCTTTTTGAAGAGAAGAGGTTGAGTCTATGTCTTGGCTTTGACACCAAGTTAATAGAATCCTCTCTTGCAAGAAGGAAGGTGAAGTCTCACGTCAAAATTACTGCATGTCAGAGTACAGGTCCACCTTGTGTCTTCCAAGGACTGCATTAAAACAGGGTACAAGCTCACAGATCCATTAATAGTGTTTCCTTCTCTGCCTTATTTCTTACTCCCTCCTCCAAACTACCCCCCGTTAGCCCTGTAGTCTGTAGGCAAACCACACAGGAACTAGCAGATACAAGGGCTACAGAGAGTTGGGCGTGAGCCTTAGATTATGCGGTTTTGTTTTCTTGCTGCCAGAGTTGAACTAAAATGCAGGAGGTTCTCTGAAACACTTTTGCTTCTTTTTGCTTGGTTTCAATTTTAACAATTTCCCCCCCGAACAATTATGTTCACATAAGAAAATCTCTAATCCTAGAGATGATCCATCAGCAAAGCTGCTGCCGCTCTGAAGGAAAGCTCCCATTTCCTCTTAGTACATTGAAGAATCCAGAGAAAAATTAGGACTTCTTCGGGGAACTTATTTAATATCACCCTGGGATCACTCACAAAGTTAAAATCCCAGCGAAAAATGCTTTCTTAGTACACTCAGCCCATAATATTATTCTTAGTCCGTAACATTACCCTTAATGGGGAGAAAAAAAGAAAGAAAGAAAGAAAGAAAAAGAAGCAGCAGTTTTGAGCCAGGATTAGTTCTAACCCCAGTTTTGCCAGTCAGGCACGAGCTGGGACTGGTTACTTAGATTTTTGAGATTTCCCTTTCTCCTGAGTTGGTTGGGCTAAAGGACTCCTAGGATTTAAAGATTTTTCACTGACCTAAGGTTGTTGTCACCTTTAGCTTCCTTTGTTCTAACCTTAAAATTTGTAAAAAAAAAAAAAAACAACCAAACAAACAAAAAACAACGCCCCCCCCCCCCCCCAGTAGGTTCCCATACCAAGTGCAGCCTGTGAAGGCCTCTTCCTCTCTTTGCTCTTGCTAGAAAATGGATTGCCAACGCTGCATCTTTGCACAAAATAAGAGACGTTGCTACTTGCTACGTGATACCAGTCAGAGTTTAGGGACTAGGCCCAAGAGAAAGAGGGAAATGTTGGCTCACAGGCTCTTCCTAGCATTAATTCCTTGAAGGCTAAGAAGGAGGGAATCATATAAGACTCACTTTGGGGGCACCTGCGTGGCTCAGTTGGTTGAGCATCCGACTTTGGCTCAGGTCATGATCTCAAGCCCCACGTTCTTTGAGTTTGTCAAGCCCCATGTCAGGCTCTGCGCTGACAGCTCAGAGCCTGGAGCCTGCTTCAGACGCTGTCTCCCTCTCTCTCTGCCCCTCTCCACTCATACTCTGTCTCTCTCCCCAAAATAAAAATAAGTATAAAAAAATAATAAGAAAAATAAGACTCAGTTTGGAGTTCTAAAATTTAGACTCACGCTACATTATGAGATGACATCCTTTTTTAACTTTTCGCCCCCTTGTACCTAAATCTTGTTTGAAATTTCCTTTTTTTGGGAGGGGGAGTTCTCCTTGGTTATAATTGCTCAGCAATTTTATTGAAATGGAAAAGAAGAATCTGGTTTGGAATCATCAGTATATTTTGGTCACAGTAGGTGCTCAATAAATATTTATTGAATGAGTTAAAGGAGGTCATTTGCTATTCCCAACTCCTTAATCCAGGATTTTCTTTTTGTTAATGCAAGCTTGTTAAATAATGCAAGTTGTGTCTGATCAGAGTTCCCACTATTTCCACAGGTTATTAAGATAGAATTTTAAAGGTAACAGCAGGTCATGGACTTTAGAACAATAAACATCTCAACGTTGGCCTTAGTGTTCTTCAGACTTCATGGTCTAAGGACCTTTTTGGATTCCATCATTATACCCAGTAGCTTCATAGCCAGTTTTCAGACACTGAAATCCTCTGGTCACAGTCCTATCCCAAGTCAGTGGTTTCGAAGTTGTTGAACAGTGAGAGTGGGAAGGAAGGAGAAAAGACAAGTGGATAGACAAGTGGATACTGTAGGAAGTATCAGGGTGTTTTCAGCTTGCACTGTAATGAAGAAGCTGCTTTTCCACAGGGTACTACCCCTCGGGGAGCAGAATAGAACCCTTTCCCTTACAAGTGTGGGACGGAATGCAGAACAGGAAAATCTCAAAAAAAGAGAAGTTATTTCAATAGTAAGTAATGATCAACAGACATGTTATAGAGCATATTGACAGGAGAGTGAGGCCACTCTACTGATCTATTTCATGGATGCTCTGTAATCGAGCAAGTGCAAAGGCAGAAGCTAAGAATAAAGACTCTAATGCGAGAATGCTGGCACAATCCTGGGACACTCCGAAAATATCAGCAAAATTGGGAGGATTCAAGAATATGTGAAATCTGGACTTCTCCATAATAGAGAAATTTTCTTTTAAAACCATACTCATTTAAAAAGTTTCAGCAGTTCCTTTTGAGGGGTCATTGTTAATATCAGAATTTCTTGTACATAATTATGTTTAACTTACCTTTATGGTAAAGGGTGTACTTCTCATTCAGTAGTGCAGATTCAGACATTCTCTTTCCATTCATTCAGTAAATAAAGTTTGAATACCCACTCTGCATTAGGCCTGTTCTAAGTGCTGGGAATATAGCAGGCAACCAAACATAGTCCTTGCCCTCCTGGATCTTACCTTCTGGCAGCCAGAGAAATAATTACATATATCAGATGGTTGTACTACTATAGAGAATCATAAAATGAGGCAAGGGTTGGAGAGAGTGTAGCTGACATTGGGGGGGGCGGGGGTTGCAATTTTATTGGGAGATCAAAGGACGTTTGAGCTAAGTCCAGAACAAAGTGAGGGAGCCAGGCTGATGGCTCTCTGGGGAAATAGCTTTTGCAGGTACAGGGACCGGCAAGTGCAACACCTTATGGTGGGAGCGAGCTTGATACAATGAGTGAGAAGGAGAGGAGTCAGGATGGAGGTGAGAGAGAGAGCAGGGGCCGGAACACATAGGACCTTGCTGGTCGTGGTTTTATTCTGAGTCAAACAGGAGCCGATGGAAGATTTTGAACTGGGGAGTTACACGATCTCGCTTGGGTTTTAGGCTTTAGAAGCATCACTCTGATTGTTGTGTTGAGATTAAATCATAAGGGAGCAAGAGGAGAAGCAGGGAGACCAGTTAGGAAGCTACTGCAAAAGTCCTGGCAAGAGAAGTCAGCAACTTAGGACAAGTGGTAGAGTGGAGGTGGTGGGAAATGTATGAATTCTGAATATACAGGGTGACCACAAAGTCTGGAAACATCAATATTATTACTTTCCTGTGAATTACACTGTGGCATTGATGAACCATTTATCACCTACCAACCTCATATTACCCAGACTTGGTGGCCACCCTGCATTTAACGGTGAGCTGATGATAAGATGTGAAGTCTGGGCGACAAAGAGGGGTGTCAATGATGACTCCAAGGTTCATGGCCTGAGAAGTGAGAAGCAAGGATGTGTCATCACTGAGATGGGGGAACAAGCTTGGAAGATCCAAAGTTTGGTTTTGGACATATTAAGTTTGAGATGTCTATGAGAAAGACCAGTGGGGATGTCAAGATAGATATGAGTCTGGAGGTCAGGAGAGGTTAGTGCTGGAGATACAAACTTGAGAGTTGTTGAGAGAGATGGAATGTATTTAAATTTATGAACTGGATAAAGCCACCCAGGGAATGGATATTGATAGAGAACAGACCCCTTCAAAGTTGAGAGGTCAGAGAAATGAGAAGGAACCAGCCAAGGAGATGACAAGCAACGAGATCCTAGAAACCAAGCGAAGAGAACTGTTCACTTTTACAAAACTCCAAGTTCAGGGGGGAAAAAAACCACACCAAGTCATAATTGTAAAACCGTGTATTTGGTGAGCTACAGTACTGCACCTAAATTATGGTGCCCCCAAATGGAAGAAAGCAGAGAAAGGCCTCTCACATTATGTCACTTTAATGAAGTTAATTCCATTAGGTAGAGAACACTTTACAGTTTTGCTGAGCCTAATCAACTCCCTTTCAAAGACATCCGAAGATCCATTCCAAAAGGAGGAAATGAATGGGTTTGAAAAGGAAAAACTGGGATCCAACCTTTTCAAACTGCAACAGGTAGACTTGTGACTGAGAATGTCAATGGAGGGACGCCTGGCTAGCTCAGTCGGTGGAGCATGTGGCTCTTGATCTCAGAATTGTGAGTTCGAGCCCCACATTGGGTGTAGAGATTACTTGAAAATAATATTAAAAAAAAAAAAAAAGAGGGGCGCCTGGGTGGCTAGGTCAGTAGCCGTCTGACTTCAGCTCTGGTCATGATCTCGCGGCTCGTGAGTTCGAGCCCCACATCGGGCTCTGTGCTGACAGCTCAGAGCCTGGATGGAGACTGCTTCGGATTCTGTGTCTCCCTCTCTCTGCTCCTCCCTCACTCATACTGTCTCTCTCTCTCAAAAATAAATAAACATTAAAAAAAAAAAAGAATGTCAATAGAGCTCAACATCAAAGACCAAAAATTGGTCCTTGGGGTAGAGGAAAGGGCATAGATTGGACACTGAAAATTTGGGTCAAGTTCCAGCCAAACAGCTTGCTAGTTGAATATCTCTGGGCCAATTTGTGTAACCTATTTGTTCCTTCCAACTCAGCTCAAGTTCACCTCTTCCAGGAAGACTTCTCTAATTATGTAGATTTAGACAAATCCTCTTTTTACTCCCCAAACATTTTTATCACAGCAACTTATTATAATTGCTAATTTATTTTTGTCTTTTTAATTAGACTATTACTTCTTTGTATTCCCGTAGCTCAACATCGTGCCTGGCCCTTAGCAGGTGCTCAATAATGTAGAATGAATGCATGTTCCCCAAACTCACTTCCTCATTTGTAAAATGGAATAATTATACCTACTTTTCAGAGTTCCTTTGAAGTTTACATAAGATATGCCTAGAAAAAAATCTTCATAAACTATCACTCACTATATAAAATACTTGCTGTCTGTCCCCCACTGTTTTATAGAATAACAGCTTAGCATGGCATTCAAGGCCCTGAACAATCTGTTTCTAGGCTACCTTTTTAATTTCCCTCTGGCTACTATCCTCACTCCTCTAAATGATAGCCAGCTAAGCAATATTATAAACACACCAGCTTCTTTCATATCTCCTGCCATTTTATATTATAATTACCTACCTACGTGTCAGTACTGATCGTGAGATCTGTTAAAATAATAATTATGATTGAAGTCGTAGGAGCTAAAAACAAAGTTACTTTCATCTGTGAAGAATTTTGCTATTGTCTAAGTCTATTCCCTCCATCCTGGCGGAATAGCGGCATAGTCTTTGAAAACATGGGCTTGATTATATTTTCAATGCCTACCAGGTAGGATCACCTAGCAGTATGGACAAGGTCTTTCATGACCTGACTTTCCACTGCCGTTTCATCTACCTTTGCTGTTCCACAAATAGCCTTTGAGAAGCCACAGGAACTGCAGGGCTTGCAGTCTGACCAAGATAATAGGCTCTCTCAGCTTTCAAGTCTTTACACATGATGTGTCCTTTGCCTCTAATGGGCTCCTCCACTTGTCTATCCAGTGAACTCCCTGTCATCCTTTAAGACTCTGATGCAAAGCTTTCCGTGAAACCTGCCCTTAAATACGCCTTGGCAGAATTAGATGCTCTCTCCTCTCTTATTACCAGATACATACCTTGTCACAATCCTCTGTGACGGTGCCTGTCACCTCCACTAGTCTGTAAACTCAGGCAGCATTGGACTCATTCTTCCTCTCTGGGTCCTTACGTCCTTACAGCTTAGCGGGATCCCTGGCACGCAGTGGGCGCTCCGTGAAGATCGGGTGAATATTTCAACGACTGCGCGTCAGCGGTACCCGAAGCCCTCACTGGAGGCGCTCTGTCACTGCCCATCACACACACGGCTCTTTTCATCCCTGGAAAACTACCATTATTACACTCCTTTGAGGTGGAGATCAGCTGCGGGTGCCGGATCCAGTCAGTTAAAATACATCGGTAACACAAATTGTAAAAACTTCTCTTTGAAAGGAGGAATAGGGCAGCATCATAGCCCCGTAGGTTGTTAAGTGAAGACATTTGCCTTCATCCCACTTGATAGCCCCAAGTTGGATCATTTTAACCCCTCCCGTCCCTTTTGCTGGACGCCCTGGGAGCAGCGGGCACCAGACCTCCCACAAGCCGGAAGTGAGGGGCCGGAAGTGAGGAAGCGGAAGTGGGGAAAGGCATGGGCGCTGGCGCCCGGCCGCAGGAGGCGATCAGCCTGGGAACGAGGGGCTTGAATTTGAGCAGAAGAAGGCCCCGACGCTGGTGGCTGGATCTTCCCCTCAGGTAGTGGATTCTTGTTTGTGGGTGCAGGCGGGCACGGAGGGGCTGCTCCCTGCCTCCTGTCCCAGGCCGGTGCCGTCGCTGTGCGGGTGCGGGCGCGGGCGCTAGGGGGCCGAGGCCACCATGCTTTGCGTGAGGGAAGGCCCCCGCTGTGTGACGCCATCATGTCACGCCCTTCTTCTAGAAGCTTCTGTGCGGCCCAACCTTCCCCTCCAAGTAAACTGCGGGCTCGCCGACGGCAGTCAGTGGGCTGGTTCAGCCGTGTGACTCCATGTGACTTAGGGCCTGCGTCGCACGCAGTGGTCGTTCTGAAGTGGTTGTTGAATGAATGAAGAAATGGATGCCAAGGAAAGACCCCGTCTACAGGAAGTTGATTCTCTCTCAGCCTTCACCCTTCATGTTCAGAATTCTTTCTGGAGCATCTCATTTCTTCTTCTCGACAGTTCTTTCTGTGTGGTGATTATTCTTTATGCTGCAGATGAGGGAACAGGGGCTCAGAGAAGTTGTTGAGCCTTGATTAGGGAATGGCAGAGCAGGACCTCAAATCCAGGCCTTTGGAATCCTAATTAATGAGATGAGGTATGCGAGGCGTGAGTACATTGTGAGCATTCCAAAACGAGTAGCCCTTTATTCCGGGAGGGGTCTGTGTCTTGTGCATCTTCCCCCCGTTTCTTAGAATGGAGTCTGCTACATGGTAAACTAGAAAGCTAACAGTTGATTGAATTAATGAACATACAGGAGGGCTCCAAAAAGTTGGTTTCTCTGCCTCTTGCCGTATTCTTCCCATCGAAACGGTAACACCTCCTAATGCCATCTTGGTATTCTCTGTAGTCACTCACCCGTGACAGTCTTGTCCAGAACTTTTTTTTTTCTCCTGGGTAAACTTAAGTCTATAGGCAGAACCTATAGCACTCTCTTCGTAGCACTACCCTAAATGGATCTTTCCAGATGCCGCTTGCGCTCGGCCTCTTCGATGCTGCCCTTGTTATTGTCCTAGGTCGTCGGGTATAGTCCCTTTCGGCTTCTCCATCCCTTGTTCTTGATTCTGACACCCAAAGAGTTTTGAAGACCAGTTTTTCCCTCAACTCATTTGGCCGCAAGACCTGAATTGAAGCGAGCCATTTGTCTTTATTTATTCCAAATACGAACAAGTTTTTGCAGTCATGTTAATGTTTGTTTGTTCCGAGCGCGCCCCCCCCCCCCCCACCTTACTGTGGTTATCATGTGACTTATGGTAGAGGCACTGCATTACCCTTCAAAAGTCTGAGAAAAAACCTTGGGTTTGAATTCCATAATGTCCCTTGATAGCTTACAGGATTTCCTGTTGTGATCAAGGTAAAGTTGGGGGAGGAAACAGCGTTTGCCAAAGCATTGTGGAAGTGGGTAACTCTAAAAAGAGAACCAAGAGACCTCATCCCGTTGTTTATTTTGGAATTATTTAAGGAAAAAAGCCCCTTAACCAGACACTGGTTTTTGCATGTTGGGATCATGTTTTAGATTTCTTATGTCATCCACAAAGCAATACAAATGGTAGATACTCAAGAAATACTTACTGATTAATTTGAAAAGATTTGCTCCACACTCTAGGATTTTACTTGACAGTTACAGGACTGTAATATATTTTTCGAAATATCGTGTTCATAATCCAAAACTGCGGAGCCAATGCAGGTTTATCCCAAAGCAGAGTCACTCAGTCATTTGGGCATTCACTCAACACCTGTTTCTCGAGTATCTACTATGTTCTAGGTACCTGTTGGGCAATAGGATTATACTGCCTTGTAAATAAGATGGTCATGGTCCCTGCCGTCACGGAGCTTCTAGTCTGGTGGTGAAGAAAGCAAATGACAAATGCACAAGTACAGATCGTGGTAAGTGCCATGAAGGAAATAAACCTGGTGCAGAAAGAGTATCTGGGAAGATCTAAGTAGTTAGTGTGCTTGCTGAAGGCCTCCCGGAGGAGGTGACCCAGCTTTGTGACATAGAGTATCTTACTTCCCTCCGTTTCTAAGTATTCTAGGGGTTAGGGTAGCCAGACAGCCAAAATTCAGGTGTGCAAATTTACCCTCTCAGGCATCACTTCTGTCTCAGATGTCATGTCACCGTAATTACTATCTCAAGTCTCTGATGGTGTGAGTAAACTGAACATTTGCATGTAGTCCGGTGTCTAAAACACATAAAACCAACATACAATTTACAATTAACACCAGCTGAACTTGTTAATCTGAAAAGAAACCAATAGCAGAATGGTGTCTTACATATTCTCTGGTCGTGTCATAAAGTACTAATGCATTAGTAAAATGATAGTAATTCGCCTAGCCAGACTTTTTTCTTCGGGGTTTTACTAATGGTTGGGAATGTATTTAATTTCAGTATAATGTCAAGCACCTCCATTTTAAACTGCCCTATTGGATTGAAGCCAATTATTTAGATACTTTCCTGGGGCAGAAAATTTATTTAAGAAAGCATTTTTCAAATGCAATTTAGAGAATATAGGAAAACCTAAAAAATTAGAATTTTCTTCCTCCAAAATATAGATAGGTAGCTAGACAAAAAAAAAAAAAAGGAAAAACGAGCGTGTTTGATGACTGTTGTTCATCAGCAGGTTATGATTCTAACAGGTTTTTTTTTTTTTTTAATAGACTTGTGAGGAAACAGATCAATATTTGTTGCTCTAAGCCAGTGTCACAGTGCATCTCTGCATTGACTGAGCTTTGGTAGAAGGGAAAAAAGGACAATAGAAAAAGAAAGCCCTCATGGTTGAAAATTTTAATAGCTTATTGAAACACATTATAAATCTGGTTTTTGCTGCAGGAATGAGTCAGATAAAAATGCCTGTGTTTGAAGTGCAAACAAGAGAGAAAATCAGAAAATTGTAAAAACACACAACTTATTGTTTTCTTCCTAGGGTTGATGATGGTCAATTAAATGTTAATATAAGAGAAATGTTAATTAAACTGATACATTTTCTATCTTGCGTATTTGAGGATGTGTTGTACTTTTACCAAAAAAAAAAAAAAAAAAGTTGATTATCCCCTTCTCTTATTTTTTGAAAAAGAAGGGATAACTCATTTAGTTTGCTTCTGAAAATTTATGTCTTCCTTAAATACACACACAGAAATTGATCAAACCTGAGCTGGGAGTTGTGAAGGTCAAGGAAGAAAAACAACACTGAAAACAAGACAAATTTGTTATGGATTTTAATGTTTTTCTTTTGTGTGTGTGCCGTTTCTCTAGTAAAATCTGATTATAGATCGTTGAGGCTTCACTGGCTCTGGATGCTTGTCAGGGCTCAAAATCAATTTAGTGCATGATCTCGGTGGCCATCGGTGGTGAATCACCAGGGAAAATGCAAACCAACTGACCCACCTTAATGCAAAGCAATGACAAAGGAGGAAGGGAATGGTTTCATGTGAGCTGTGAATTGATCAGAAGCATCATTTAAGGTTTTGGGGCTGCAGATCTCAAAACCTTAAAACCATTTAAGGTTTTAGCGTATTTTGTGTCAACCTCAGTGGGCACGCTTTGTGCGCCCTTGTTCTGGGATCTGACAGATCCCACTGGTAATCACTCCACGTTTTAGGGAAGTTGTTACCCCATTTGAATTACACTATTGACATTGTTTAGTCCTAAACACATACTTCCTTTACTGAAGCCCAGTAAAGAAAGTAATTTAACCTTTTCCTTGACCTTATTAACCTTACACATGGGTCGAGGGTACCCTGAGTTAGATGTGGAGTCTGCTGAGGTGCAGCTCCTTGCATTAATGGTCCACAACCCTCCCTACTTTCAGATTAACAAGAAAGCAGAACATATTTAGATCTGATTCTAGTGACTTGTAGTTCTAAGAAGAATACAACCACGGGGTCACTTGATGACGCTAAGACTCAGTCGTTAACCATCTTAATTACCTTTGGGACACACTATTTTATACAAGACAAGTCTCAAGCATGAGATGTCAGAGCACAAGTTCCATTTTCTTTGTTTTTAATGTTTATTTATTTATTTTTGAGAGAGTGAGCGAGCAGGGAACAGGCAGAGAGAGAGGGAGACACAGAATCCGAAGCAGGCTCCAGGCTCTGAGCTGTCAGCACAGAGCCCCATGCGGGGCTCGAACCCACGAACCGTGAGATCACAACCTGAGCCGAAGCCAGATGCCTCACCGACTGAGCCACCCAGATGCCCCCCCAAGTTCCATTCTCTGAAACTGACTTGCCCACTGTCCATGTAATGCTTTAAGATAATTTTATTTCTGGCCAAAGAGGTTGAGTGATTGAGTGAAAATTTTCTGCAGAAACGTTTAGGACTAAAAAACACCACCTGTATTTCTTCACATAATATGGGCCAAGCCCTCATGAGAGATTTTCCCATACAGCTCCTAGGAGAATTTTATATAGTGCCCTCAATTCTGGCTCCTGTAAGTGAGGGGCTGATTTCTAAGTAAAACTACATTTCTCACACGGACTTGGTCTTCTGTAGACTTCTCAGAAAAGCTTTCACTTACCTATTTTTTGTGCTTTGCTTTGCAGGAAATTGATGCCTCGTCAAAATGGAGATTAATCATTTGTGTTTGGGAGCAGCCGAACTGGGGGCCAATTACCTCTCAATTTTATAAACCAATTATATGAACTCCTTTTCCGTTGCTCCCACCCCCATCCCACCTTCAAACTTCTTACCGATGGCATTCAGGAGGCAAGTGAAAAACTTCATGAAGAATTACTCAGATGCCGAAATAAAAGTCAGGGAAGCAACTTCCAATGACCCTTGGGGTCCTTCTAGTTCTCTCATGTTAGATATCAGTGACCTGACTTTCAACACAATTTCTCTGTCAGAGATTATGAATATGCTATGGCAGAGACTCGGTGACCATGGGAAGAGCTGGCGTCATGTGTACAAATCCCTTACGCTCATGGATTATCTCATCAAGAATGGATCAAAGAAAGTTATCCAGCATTGCAGAGAGGGGTTCTGTAAACTTCAGACACTAAAAGATTTTCAACACATAGATGAAGCTGGAAAAGACCAAGGTAAAAGCAATGTCTGTGGTGTGCCACTAAAGATTAGACGTTTGGGAAGGGATCGTTTTGAACCAGGAGCTGGGGGAAAGTTATGCTCAAATGTATTGGCTCCCTTTCTCTGGGACAGTTACAGTTTCCAGAAGACTTTGTGTTGACTCTTCAGTGCCTTAGAGAGCAATTTTCTTTCAAAGGAATGTGTAAAACTAACACATGTAAGGTTCCCGATAAAACGATAGCTCGTAGAAGATGAACAAAGTGAATAAAACAGGAAGCATGGCAGCTTGGTGTAATAAGGTCACTGTAATTCACAATTATAACTGGACTGGAATTTAGTCATAAATGTAAGGAAGCGTTTCCACAGACTCCAGAATCCTCAAAGACTATCTAGATGGAAGTATAGGAATACAAAAATTTAGGTCATAAAATAATTTTGTCGGGGGTGGAGGAGGAGGTGAAGTAGGGAACAGTTATGGGGAATACCAAACTGAGATGACTTGGAAACGTCTGGTATTCTGTAATGCTAAAAAAACCAAGCATTTCCTCCCCATCTAATGTAAAATTATAATTAGCATTTAAAGTGAATAGTCTTATGAATCATGAGAAAAGGATACAATTCAGTGCAGTCTTTGTGTGAAGCATACATTTTTAGAATAGACCTTTTTTAAGAGCAGCTTGAGATTTAGAGAAAAGATTTACAGATTTACACAGAAAGTACAGAGTTCCCACATACCCTTCGCCATCCGCACACACTGCCTCTCCAGTTAACATCTCGCATTAGTGTGGTACGTTTGTAACAATTGACTAATAATCAGTATTAACACGTTCGCTAAAGTCCTTTGTTGACCTTAGGGTTCACTCTTGCTGTTCTGTTCTGCGGGTTTTGAAAAACGCACGTCGTGTACCTACCGCTCCAGTATCATAATAGTTTCACTGCCTTGAAAACGTCTTGTGTTCTACCTGTTCCTCCTTTCTCCCCTGCCTGGAACCCTTGGTAGCCACTGATCTTTTTATTGTCTTTATAGTTTTGCCTTTTCCAGAATATTATGTAATTGGAATCATATACGATGTAGCTTTTTCAGACTCCTTTCTTTACTTGACAGTCTGCATTTAAGATTCTCCCATGTCCTTTTTATAGCCTGAGAGCTCGTTTCTTTTTCTTTTTTTCTTCGCATTTTAAAAATCAGCTTTATTGCAATATAATTCACATGTCAGACAATTCACCCATCTAAAGTCTACAATCCTATGGTTTTAGGTATATTGTTAACTTTTAAAAATTGGGATAAAATGTAAATAACCAAATTTGTCATTTTAAGCATGCAATTCCGTGACATTAATTACATTCACAGTGTGGCACAACCATTGCCACTGTCTACTTCCAAAACTTTCATCACCCCAGGCAGAAACTCCATTAACTGTGGGGCACTTGAGTGGCTCAGTTGGTTGAGCGTCTGACTCTTGGTTTTGGCTCAGGTCGTGATCTCACAGTTTGTGAATTCAAGCCCTGTGCTGGGCTCCATGCTGACAGTGTGGAACCTGCTTGGAAGTCCCTCTCTCTCTTTCTCTCTCTCTCTCTCTCTGTCCCTCCCGTGCTCACTTTCTCTTTCAACATAAATAAGTAAACTTAAAAAAAAAAAAAAGCACCTCCATAATCATTGGGCAATAAAGCTCTCCTGCTAATCTCTAATCTACTTTCTATCTCTATAAATTCACCTCTTCGGGGTACCTCGTGGAAGTGAATCATATAGTATTTGCCCTTTTGTTTTTGGCTTATTTCACATACTTGATGTGAACTTCATTCTTTTTGTAGCTGAATAACATTCCATTGTATAAACCTACCACATTTTGTTTATTCATCTGATGGTGGATTCTTGGGTTGTTTTCACATTTTGGCTATTGTGAATTGGGCTGCAATGACAAAAGCCTACAAGTGTCAGTTTGAGCCTCTGCTTTCAGTTCCGTTGGGTGTATGCTTAGGAGTGGAGTTGCTGGGTCGTATGGCAATTCAATGTTCAGCTTTTTGAGGAACCAGTAACTGGTTTTCCTTAGCAGCCGCACCATTTTACATTCTTACCAGCAATTTAAGAGGGTTCCTGTTTTTCCATATCCTTGACAACACTTGTTCTTGTCCATCTTTTTGATTAGAGCCATCCTACTGGATGTGAAAAGAGTATCTCCCTGCGGTTTCAATTTACGTTTCCCTAAAGACTAATGATGTTGAGCATCTTTCTATGCCCTTGTTGGCCATTTATATATCTTCTTTGAAGAAATGGCTGTACAAATCCTTTGTCCATTTTTAATTGTTGGGTTTTTTTTTTCTTTTTATGTGTTGAGTTTTTTATATTCTGGATACAAGACCTCTATCTTGTGACTTGCAAATATCTTCTCCCATTCTTAGGTTGTCTTTTTTACTTGCTTGATTAAATTTTGATGAAGTCCAGTTTGTCTGTTTTCCTTTGGTGCTCGTGCTTTAAGTGTCATATGTAAGAAATCATTGCTTAATCTAAGGTCATGAAGATTCTCACCTATGTTTTTTTCTAAGAGTTTCAATGTTTTAGCTCTTCCATTTAGATCTTGGATCTAAATTTTTGTGTATGGCGTGAAGTAGAGTTCCAGTCTCATTCTTTTGCGTGTAGATATCCAGTTGTCCCACTACTACCTGCTGAAAAGACTATTCCTTCCCCCATTGAATTATACTGGCACCCTTATAAAAATCAGTTGACCATAGATGTAAGGTTTTATTTCTGTACCCTCAATTAAAAAAAAAAAAGTTTATTTATTTATTTTGAGAAAGAGAGAGCATGAGCGGGAGAGAGGCAAAGAGAGAGAGAGAGGGAGAGAGAATCCCAAGCAGGCTCTGTGCTGTCAGTGTGGAACCCGACGTGGGGCTCGATCTCATGAACCATGAGATCATGACCTGAGCCAAAACCAAGAGGCAGATGCTTAACTGACTAAGCCACCCAGGCACCTCCTGTTCTCTTAATTCTTTTCTACTGATCTATATGTCTATATGCCAGCGCCACACTATTTTGATTACTGTAGCTATGTAGTAAATTTTGAAATAAAGGCGAGTCCTCCAGCTTTGTTCTTTTTCAATAGTTGTTGTGGCCTTTCTGGGTCCTTTGCATTTCCATATCAAGTTTAGCATTAGCTTGTTAATTTCTGTAACAAAAAAAAAAAAAGCAGCTAGGATTTTTATCAAGATTGCACTTAACCTGTAGATCAATTTTGAGAATATTGCCATCTTAACAAACATCAGTTCCTCCAGTCCACAAACACCAGATATCTTCCCTTTAATTTAAGGTCTTCTTTCTTTTTTCAAAAATTTTTTAACGTGTATTCATTTTTGAGAGACAGAGAGAGACAGAGTGCAAGCGGGAGAGGGGCAGAGGGAGAGAGGGAGACGCAGAATCGGAAGCAGGCTCCAGGCTCTGAACTCTCAGCACAGAGCCCGATGCGGGGCTTGAACTCACGGACTGTGAGATCATGATCTGAGCTGAAGTCAGTTGCCCAACCAACTGAGCCACCAGGCGCCCCACACCTTCTTTCATAAATCTTTTGTAGTTTTCAGTGCACAAGTCTTACATTTCTTTTGGCAAATATAGTCATAAGTATTTTATTCTCTTTGGTGCTATTGTAAATGGGATTATTTTCTTCATTCCATTTTTAGATTACTCGTTGCTAATGGATAGAAATACAACCATTCGAGTTATTTTTGTATATTGCTCTTGTATCCTGCTACTTTGCTCAACTTGTTTATTAGCTGTAATAGTTTTTGGTTTTTTTTTTTTAAAGATTCCTAAGGATTTCCTGCACGCAATATCATGTCATCTGCACATAGAAATAGTTTTACTTTTCCTTTCCAATGCGGATGCATCTTATTTCTTTTTCTTGCTTAATTGCCCTGGCTAAAACCTCCTGTACAACGTCGAATAGAAATGGTGAGAATCAGTTTCATTCCTGATCTTGAGAGGAAAGCTTTCAGTCTTTCACCATTAAGTATGATGTTAGGTGTGGGTTTTCATAGATGCTTTTTATCATAAGGTTGATGGAGTTGTTTTGTCTTGTTTTGTAATGTTTAGTTTGAGAGCGAGTGC
This sequence comes from Panthera tigris, assembly GCF_018350195.1. NCBI lineage: Eukaryota > Metazoa > Chordata > Mammalia > Carnivora > Felidae > Panthera > Panthera tigris. The sequence goes on along the minus strand of NC_056666.1, from coordinate 131,973,478 downwards.
ATGCGTGCAGGCAGGGGAGCGCCCAGAGAGAGGGGGATAGAAGCTCTGGGCTGACAGCAGAGAGCCCGAGGCTGAGGCCAAGGCAGGGCTCGAACTCACAAACTGAACCCGTGAGGTCATGACTTGAGCCAATGCTTAACTGACTGAGCCACCCACGTGCCCTGCTGGAGTTCTATTGTTAGTTTGTCGAATGTTTTTATAAGGAAAGGCTGTTGACTTTTGTCAAATGCTTTTTCTGCAGCTACTGAGATGATTATGTGTTTTTTCTCCTTTATTCTGTTGATACGGTGTATTGCATCGATTGATTTCCATATGGGCACCAACCTTGCATTCCTAGTATAAATCCCACTCGGTCATGGTGTGTATCCTCTTTATTTTTGAAGTGTTTACTTAAGGTCCGGTGTGACGTTTAATGATGATATTGGAGAACATCTTCTTGGTTTTTGATCATGCTAGGCTTTTTAATCTCAAAATTGTGAAGTCATCAACTTCTATGGGCATTAAATTAATTACTAAACATTAAAATAAAATACTGATTAAAGTTTTGCATCCCCAAGAATTAAGTTTTAAAAAGGCCTAATATTTTGGATAACAGTGAATGGAATGTAATCATTTTTGTACTTTACAGAGCAGCTATTTTATCACTGTGCTGAGCACTATGATGATTTTTTTATTTTTAAGTGGAAAGAGAGAGGATCAGCCCCTACTCTGAAGAGTTTGTGAGCTGTTTTGAGAGATAAAGTAGATAAGCATGAAATTGTAAGCAAGCTTGTTTATGCATTTATACCTTTTATAAGGTATGGTATATTTGGATATGTTTAAATTCACTATCATAAAGGTTTTTCAGATTTCTTAACAGCTGAGCTTAAGATCAAAGAAGTAAGCACATGTATACTATTTTGGGCTTTGAAAATATTCTTGATGACTTGGTAGCATGAAAAGAGCAAGAAACATGCAAGTGAGAACTGAATTGTCAACAGAAGCATCGTATATTCATTTGTTGATTATGGAAGCGACAGTGGTTATTGATTGGTAACATTGGCACACAGTATTCTTTAAGTTAATAGATATTAATTAGTGAAAAATAATTCTGTTGGGGGAAAATATTACCTATTTCATCTTTATATTTTACACATTTCTCTTTTTGTATTTGTTTCCTAATGAGTGTAACATACTAGAATAGTAGTTCTTGGCATAATTTATACATAAACATATATATATATATACACACACACACACACACACACACACATATACACATATATGTGTGTGTGTGTGTGTGTGTGTATACAGATACATATAGATACAGATATAGATGTAGATATATGCATAAAATTTTGTGACTGATAGGGTGTGTGGTCAAAATAATTTGGGAGCCACTGGCTCTTGGGATAAAGTCAGGCCTCTTAGCATGTTCCCAATTGACATTTCTACTCTTATTTCCTTAGTCTTCTAAGCTAACATATTGCATCCAAGCATTCCTAATGTATTATTTGCTTTCACATCTCTGTGCTGATACTTCAGATGTTTCTTCTTCCCTGTACTAGTTGTTTCCTGCTGTCTGTTTGTTGAGTTCCTACTTAGTCATCAGATCCTAGCTCAGGAGGCTTTTCCTCTATATCTCCGACTATGTCTTCTTTTCCTTACTGGGAAGAATTAATTGCTGTAGTGTTTTATTCATAATATCAGTGAGGTGTTTTTTACAGTATATTTTATCCACTTTATATATGTGCGTGTGTATATATATTTATCCTTAACTAGATTCTGAAGGTACATGTCATGTGATAATCATCTTTTTACCAGCAGGCCTTGGCACGTACTAGACCTCAGTAGATTTTTATTGAATGGAAGTCATAAAAAAAGCAAAAGACTTGAGATAGGAAACGTGATCCCTGAAAAACTACTCAATAAGAATGATTTTATCGTATCAGAAAAAAGCAGAGAGTGAAGTTTGTATTGAGAAATTAACGGAAGAGAAATTGTAGCGATCCAAGTGATCTGTAGCTGGATCCCACCTGAGATACAGGCTGTCAAGAAGAGGCAAAGAAAAAAAGATAAAAATAGAAGAAATTATAGAAAAAGACTTTTGGGGGGGTTTCCATGATTGGCTTCTACACTTGCCGTTCCCTTTGCCTGAGTGTTCATCCTCAGATACCTGCATTGTTTTCTTACATACTTGAGATCTCCGCTGAGAAAGTCATCTTTTTAGTGAGGCCTCTTATCTACCCTATTTATGAAAAATCAGCCCCATCCCACAATTGCACTGATAGGCCCTAGCCACCTTCTGTTTTAGTTTTCTTCATAGCTTTTCTTATCTGACATAGGGCATGTTTTATTTTATTATTTATTGTCTATTTCTTCCTACTAAAGCATACGTTTTATGAAGGCAGGAATTTTTTTTAATTTTTTAAAATTTATTTTATTTTTGAGAGAGAGAGAGAGATAGCAAGGGGAGGAGAGGCAGAGAGAGGGAGAGGGAGACAGAATCCTAAGCAGGCTCCATGCTGTCAGCACAGAGCCCGATGTGGGGCTCGAACTCACTAACTGTGAGATCATGACCTGAGCTGAAATCAAGAGTCAGATGCTTAACCAAACTGAGCCCCCCAGGTGCCCTGAGAGCAGGAATGTTTTATGTCTGCTCTGCCCATGCTCTATTTCCAACATTACAACAGCAGCTATCACACAGCTCATGCCCAGTACTTCATAATAGTATTACAGTAGTCCCCCCCCGCCCATTTCTTAATGTTTATTTATTTGTGAGAGAGAGACAGCACACATGGGACGGGCAGAGAGAGGGGGACAGAGCATCTGAAGCAGGCTCTGCGCCGACAGCAGAGAGAGCCCGATGCGGGGCTCGAGCTCACGAACTGCAAGATCATGACCTGAGCTGAAATCGAGAGTTGGGTGCTTAACCAACTGAGCCACCCAGGCGTCCCTACAGGAGTCCCCGCTTTATCTGTGGTTTCAGTTTTCAAAGTTTCAGTTACCCGTAGTCAACTATCGTCCGGAAGCAGATGAGCCTCCTTCTGATATGTTGTTCAGAAGGCAGGTAGTAGCCTAGTGCTATGACACAGTGTCTCCATCATTCGCTTCACTTCAGCTCATCACGTAGGTGTTTTATCTCACATCATCACATGGAGAAAAGTGAGTGGAGTACAATAAGGTATTTTGAGAGAGAGAGACCACATTCATGTAATAACTTCCGTTATGGTATAAGAATATGGTACAAGAATACGGTATATTCTTATAATTGGTCTATTTTATTATTAGTTGTTGTTGTTAATCTCTTACTGTGCCTAATTTATAAATTAAGCTTCATCATAGGTATGTGTGTGTAGAAGAAAACACAGGTAGGGTTTGCTAGTATCTGCAGTTTCAGGCATCCACTGGGGGTCTTGGAAAGTATTCCCGTTGGCTACAGGGGGGAAAAATTGAGAAAACAACTCAGAGAACTTGGGGAACAGGAGAAACTTGTTTTCAAGTAGTTTGTTAACATTTCAAATGACTTTCCCAGTGTTTCTCTTCAACCTCCAGACAGTTTTTCAGATGAAGTAAATTTAAAGCAATGAGTCTAATTGTTAATCTGAAAAAATTTATAATAAATACATGATTTTTACTGTGTTTCCAGACTTTGGGGGACACTCTGTATTGTATTTATTGTAGTTCTTTTTTTTTTTTTTTTTTTTAGGTTGACAATTGGACACATTGCTTTATTTTTTTTTTAATTTTTTTTTTAATGTTTATTTTTGAGACAGAGAGAAAGACAGAGTATGAACGGGGGAGGGGCAGAGAGAGAGGGAGACACAGAATCGGAAGCAGGCTCCACGCTCTGGGCCATCAGCCCAGAGCCCGACGCGGGGCTCGAACTCACGGACCGTGAGATCGTGACCTGAGCTGAAGTCGGACGCTTAACCGACTGAGCCACCCAGGCGCCCCTGGACACATTGCTTTAAATTTAGAGGTACTTTACCTGAAACAGTGTCTAGAATGTATAGAAAAACAGTGAATGTATTAACGTAAAATGTAATTAGCATACTATGTAAAAATAAGTTTTTTTTCTGTATTCCCTAACTTTTTGGACCCCCTATATTAGCAAACAAGTTTATGACATTTAACTATGTGACAAAGACTCTTCTAACCACTTCATATATGTTAACTCATTTAATCTTCATAATAACCCTTTGAGACAGTTGCGGTATTGGCCCCATTTTACTGAGGAGGAAAGTAAGGTAGAAAGAGGTTGAGTAGCCAGTTCACACAGCTAGTTAGTGGCAGAGCCAAGATTATAAGCTCGATGTTTTGGCTCCAGAATCCACGTTCTTACCTACTACAATACATTGTTGAATGACTGACGGACTGAATGAGTGACGTTCTACTCCACCCTGTCAACCTGTGTCGTGTCTCCAGACTTGATCGCGCATTTAACTAGTTACACGTGGCAAGGTGGGACACACAGGAAGGGCCTGAGACCTAAACTAGTTCTGCTCATTAATCTGGGACAGGAACTGAAAAGTTTATCCTTTTTTGCATCTGTTTAAGTTGTTTTAGGTCAAAGATGGTACAAGAAATGTATACCTTATAGTCTGGTGGCAATCGTGGCTTAAAAAAAATCCTTCACGCAAATCTAATTTTATGGTCTCGGGCAACTGGCTAGACACAGTTGGCGTGATCGGGCCAGTTTCTTTTCTCTTAGATTTAGGGCCCATTGCAAGGTAGGCTCAAACTCATCGGGAAGGGGGCCATGTTCCTGCAGGAGATTCAGGGTCTCCAGCTGATAGTCCTGAATCTCCTTGATATTCTCAGGTAGAGTAGAACATTGTCTCTGTTGTGTGCACAGCGCCTCTATACCTCTGTCATGCCTCTGTCAGAGCACATTTATATACATGCCTGTATCTCTTGCAAAACTGTGAATTTCTAAAGGGCAAGAGAAGTGTCCCTAGCCCTTAGTACATGCCTGGGGGTGGGATCACTCAATAGATATTAGATGAATGGATGATTAATATCCTAGTACTTTTATACTTTTAGCGGGTTTATAGCAACTCTCTTTTAGGAATATAAAAAATATAAATGTCAAAGTCGATTCCTTTAACAACAAAATTCCCATTTATTCACTATAAATTCCTTTTAAAAATAGATTTTTAATGCTAACAGTGCTTTATTGAGATATAACTTATATACCACAGTTTGTTTACCTATCTTCTGTTGATGAGCATTTGGTGTGTACATAGTCCTTGGCTATTATGAGTAAAGCTGTTACGAACATCCTTATGTAAGGTTTTTTGTGGACATACATATTCAGCTCTCTTGGGCATACACTTAAGAGTGGCATTTCTGGGTCATAGGGCAGGTGTATATTTAACCAAAGTCGTCTTCATTTTTTTTAATGTTTATTTTTGAGAGAGAGAGAGAGAGAGAGAGAGAAAGCACAAGCAGAGGAGAGGCAGAGGGAGAGAGAGAGGGAGACACAGAATCCCAAGCAGGCTCCAGGCTCCGAGCTGTCAGCACAGAGCCCGACGCGGGGCTTGAACCCATGAACCATTAGATTATGACCTGAGCTGAAGTCGGACGCTTAACCGACTGAGCCACCCAGGCGCCCGTAGAGCATTTTCATGTATGTTATATCATGTGATCTGACAATACCTTATGAGGAATGAAGGATGTGTATTATCTCTCTGACACAGATGAGGCGCTAATGCTCAGATTGTTCTTTAGGTAAGGTTGCACATTTCATTAATGACTGAACATGATTAATAGTCTAATACTCTTTGGTCCTATTCTATTATTATGCTAGGCAGCCCCTCTTAATTGAGTTTTAAAAAATATCCTAACAGAGTTTCACTGAACTACTAGAGTGAACTTAATTCAAAGGGTCTGAAAAATACCCAATTGAATGTTTCACACCATCAAATTATTTATTTACAGAAATTATGGTATTCCTTTTATAAAACCGATATAGGTTCTCAGAAACGTGTGCATTAAAGTTTATGTACTACGTTATTCTCAATTAGTTAAGTCCTGAAATTGCAGTTGATTTCATTTAAATGGGCCATTGTATATACACACACTCATATATTTAAATTCGAGCTAGATTTCTTTTGAAAGGTACATTTTAAAAAGACAGCTTTTCAGTGTTGTTAAAAAGTTGTGTTAAGCAGTTTTACTAGAAGTAGCATGCGTTGGTGACGTTACTGCCTTTTTTTTCTACTGTCATCATCAGTCATCCAACTTGGGAAATTAGACCCTTCACATTTATATCCAGCGCTGATTTTGTTCAGGCCTCAAGGACTGGCCCTTCCCAATCAGCTACCCATTTGCTCACGAAAATTAAATGTCTTGGAGTGACGTTAGGAACTAATAAGCCTTGTATGCCAGAGTTAAGAGATACAAACTAAAATGTAAAAAGCAAACTCTCTGGAAGATGTAATACATTTATTTTAAACTTTTTTTTTAATGTTTTTATTTATTTTTGAGACAGAAAGAGACGGAGCATGGGCAGGGGAGGGGCAGAGAGAGAGGGAGACGCAGAATCCGAAGCAGGCTCCAGGCTCCGAGCTGTCAGCACAGAGCCCGACGCGGGGCTCAGGCTCGTGGACTGTGAGATCATGACCTGAGCCGAAGTCAGATGCTTAACTGACTGAGCCACCCAGGCGCCCCTGTAATACATTTATTTATATTTATATTAGTTTACAAGTTATTAAAATCAGTTGTTTTTGAGAAGGTTGTTTTTTGAGTTCAGTTTCTCAGAGAAGAAAGGAGAAAGGAGAAAACGCGTATATGGGCCAGGAAGGGGTTTAGAGAAAGACGGAACATGGGCAAGTAGGAGAAAAAGGGAATGATTGGGATTTCCCTTTCAAAGTGACTGTGATAAATTAAATAGAGGCAAGATCTCTGGAAAGAGTGAGTTCAAGAGAAAGAAAATATCTGAAAACGTGGGAGAATTGATTTAGATATTGGTCAGCTGTGTCAAGGCTCCAAAAGCGGAGTCAAATCTGAGGGTATTCTTGTACAGGAGGGAGGGAACGTGGGGGCATGAGACGGGCAAATCCCAGGCATTGTGGTGTAGTGGCTAAGCACGCGGCACGGGGGGTGCGTGATGTACCTTACAAATTCATCAGACTTGATTTTCTCCCTACAATGGTCACACAACAGGAGTCCAAATTCTCTAACCACCGAACCCACCTGATAGATGGTGGTGGGTTGATTAGCTAATGCAACGGAGTTGTGCTCATTTACAGAGAGGTGGGTTCATTAACACAAGGCCACTGACCAAATGTGATTTCCTATAACCAACATTTTTGTAGTTTTGATGAAGTCATGAATTTCTTTTAACAAACATGCAGGCTTTAGGTCATCATAAGCCTGTTCTGCTATTGTTAAATAAAAGTTATATTACTATGATGGGGCGCCTGGGTGGCTCAGTCGGTTAGGTGTCCGACTTTAGCTCAGGTCATGATCTCCCAGTTTGCAGGTTCGAGCCCCGCATCGGGATCTGTGCTGACAGCTCAGAGCCTGGAGCCTGCTTCGGATTCTGTGTCTCCCTCTCTCTCTGCCCCTCCCTGGCTTATGCTCTGTCTCTCTCTCAAAAATAAATATTAAAAAAAATATTTTTTTAAGTTATATTACTGTGAGTTTAAACAAAATCTTTATACCTAAAACAGTTGAGTATTTTGGGTCACCCTTCGCTCCTTTTCAACAAATGTAGGTGTTAGTAATCATGACAGCAAGAAGCACACCTTGAATCTATTTAAACTTAAATATACCTGTCCGGCCAGTCTTCCCACGTTCCTCCTTGCTTCCTGTATGCACATGGACAGCAGAGCAGGGCAGACAAACAAGGGAGAGTAACCAGGTTAGCACTTCGGTGCTATGTCAATACAATCCTTCTCTTCTCAATCTTGTCATCAAATAAAAAAGCTTACATTTGTGCACTGAATTCAGTCAAAGAAATAAAAGTCTGCATTTTGTTATTTTTATGGAGCCAGTCTCTACCTTCCAGCTTATTATTAAGTCTGTGACTTTTGGAGAGTTTTTTTTACTCCCCGTAAACTTACTTGTCTCACCTGTAAAATGGGCTTCGTGCGGATGTGAGATAATGTCTGAAAGTCAGGCACATAGTAAATCGTCAGCTAATATTAGCTAATGCTGTTAGTCCTTGGCATATTTCGACTTTAGTTAATTTTGTTTCCCGCAGTGTATATTCATGTCCAAATAATGCTCAGTACAACCATCAGGAAGGGCTTTTCCGTGCCCTGTTGCCGCAGTTTCTGCCAATGCACTGTACCTTGTCCACACGTCTGCTGAACACACTGCTCGAAGAGCCATCTGGGTGTCCGCCTTCACTGGACTGTGGGGTTTGGAGGACTGAGATGACCTTATTGGTATCTCTGTTTCTTCACTTGGTTTGATGCAGGTGCCGAATGAGTGCTGACCGAATGGCCAGCGGGCTATTGTAGGTCTGAAGAAGGGACTGGTAGCTTTGGAGAGTTTCTCATTATCCTAGACGGTCTTCTGTTTTTCTCCAGTGTCTCTCCATATAGGTTTGTTCTTTTTTTTTTTATTTTTTTTTATCCCGCTTGGTCTTTGGAGATCACTTTTGATGTGAGGATTCATGTCTTTTCTGTAAAATTCCTAGCTCCTTTTGCTCTGAATATTGCTTTTTTGTGATGACCTTAATTTTCTTCTTTTGGAACTACTTCTAGGTAAATACCAGGACCTTGCAATCTGTCCTTTGTGGTTTTCGCGTAGTCCTTGTTGCGGATATGACTCCTGTAATAATCTCTCTTAATCGTATTTATTTTAAAAATCTTGGTTTAGGATTTTAAAATCCTCTGACAATATAGAATATTGATTTATAGAAGATCTTATAGAATCCTGTAGAACGTTGATTTCATTTGGAGTGAATGCATGTGTTTGTTTGTTTTTAAGTTTATTTTAAGTTTATGTTAGAGAGAGAGAGGAGGGAAGGGGGAGAGAGAGAAGGCACGAGTACGAGCAGGGGAGGGACAGAGAGGGGGAGAGAGAGAGAATCCCAAGCAGGTGCCGAGCGCCACCCAACACAGGGCTGAACTGACATCAAATGTCAGACGCTTAACCAACTGAGCCACCCAGACACCCTGTGAATTTACGTTTTGACTGCTGCTTTTATCAGCCATCTTTCATTTAAAAAAAAAAAATCTATTTTGGAATTTTAGTTTCCTGCCTTATTTTGACCAAGAGGCTCTTCCCCTACCATTCATGTTTACCCCTTTACGTTGCTTTTTCCAGTTCTTTCCACCCAGCTCCCTCAGAGCCCCCAGCGCAGCCCTTGTAAAGGTAGCTCAGGGCTCGTGCCCTGTGACAGAACCGGGATGTCTTAGACGCAGGTGGCGGTGACTCGGTTTAGTTCCCAGTCTTGAGGCTGCACACGTGTCTTCTAGCTTCTAGACCCACAGCTACAAATAAGTGACAGCCCAGGAAACAATTAGCAGCTGGTTTTGTCCCTACTATTTCTTTTCTTCCCAGCCTTCTCTCACAAACACGGATACCTCCTAACATCAAAGAGGGAGTAAGGCCGGCTCTGGTCCCCTAACACGTGAGGAGCTGAACTCCTGGCTGCCAGACCAAGAGCCCCACAGCCCTGAGGCCTCAGCCGTGCTGACCACCCTTCCATTTCTCTTCCGTTTCTGGTTTGTGGAGGTTTCTATCTTGTTTTGGAGCCTGGCAGTGTCTGTTAGTGCTGTGTATTTGTTGCGGAGCAGAGGGGTACTTTGAAGCTTGACTTTACTGTGCCAACTTGACCGAGGGTTTTTTTTTTTAACTGGAAAATGCCTTGATCAGATACACTGTTGGGGGTGCTTCTCCCGACCCCACACCCCCTCGCCCCTGGAGACACTGTGGAGCACAGATGGTGAGGGAGACTCCAGATAAGTCAATAATTCGAAACACCGTGGGCAGGAAATGAGCAGAGCCTGAACTGAGGGACACAGCGAGGGGGGGGAAAGATTTAGTGGGTACCATCAGTGGACACGGGTTACTGCATCTGGGGAGGTGAATGTTCATATTTCAGGCTTAGAATGGAGATCAACTTGACTGAGAAAGGAATGGAGGAGGAAGAGTAAATTTTGATTGGTTAGTGGGTCAGGTATGGAGGGAGGGGCGTTAAGATGTTTTATGACCATTGTTCCAAGCCTAGTACATGTTCTTCTAGAAGCCTGGTGCATCTCTTTGCCCGGCATCTTTGAATTTACCACATTTCCAAATCCCTTTATGTGATGTTCCTTTGTGAATTTACAGAGACTCCTCCCCTGCGTCTGGAAGATGTTTCCTCAGCACGTTCACTCACTTATTTCGCAGACACTTCTGAAGTATCTTAACAAACAGGTATAGCTCTGGCCTTCATGGACGTTATGCTTTAGTGGAGGAAAAAGACATTCAGCAAATAGATAGGCAATTGCAAACCGTGCAAGTGTTGTTAAGAGACAAGTGTAGATGCCGTGAGAGTTGCGTGGAAACCCGGCTCGACCACGTGTGTGTAGGGTGAGCCTGGAGGGACTTGCTCTCTCTCAGTAGAAGGCTTCCTGAAGAAGGGAAATCAGAGCGGTTCCCTCTGCCTGAATGTCCGCACAGCTGGCTTTCCCTTGCTGTTCAAGGCTCAGATGATACGTTATGTCCCCAGTACGACTTTCCTTCCCTTCACCACGGCTTGATGTTCAGCACCTCACTGTTCTTTATTTCCTGTAGAGCTTTTATTTTTATCGGAAATTATCTCGTGTGGGGATCTCGTCTCTTTTGTCCTCACTTGTGCTTCTAGACAATTCCTGAAACTGAAATGTTCAAGAAATGATTAAATACTGCATAAGTGAATAAGCGAATATCCTTGGATGTTGGTCTGTCCCTTAGTCGCTCTAGTGATTTGTATGTCCTTGGCCTCGGCCTCGAGTTTGGGAAGCCTCCGCAAGTTGGCTTTCTGTTCGTTCATTCTTCTGTCCTGTTGACTCTCCCCTCGTTCCACCATGCCTTTCTGATGGGGGGTTGCCAGTGGTAGCATCCCACCCTCTGGCCAAGGTAACGGGCATGTGACTTTCAGGCTGGGCCGAGCAGCGTCATTCTCCTGGATTTTTCCAATTTGAATGAAGGAAGAGGGAGGCCTCTCAGGTGGCACAGTGTGAGGCGTGAATCCAGAGCTATCTGTGCCTATGTCCACATTCAGGTGGAGGAAGCCAGTCTGCAAGAGGAGAAAAGGAAGGCATTACACACAGAGAAGAAAGGATGGGAGACGGAAAAAGTGTGCTGGTACTTTTCCAGTCTCTGCCTCTCCTGCGCCTGAGGCCCAGTCACAACCCCTGCTTTTCCCATGGCCGGTTCAACTTGAGTTTCTGTCGCTTATCACCCAAAGATGCCTATTAAAACGGAACGTAGCTTCATTTTTGCTTTACCCTTCACCTCTTCTAACAAGCTTTACATCTTGACGTATCCTTCGGTATCAATCTGTTTCATATTTCTCTTTTCAGAGACTCCATGTTTTCTCCCTCCCTTTGTCTGTCTCTGTCCCTCACCCTCCCAACTTCTCCCCCCTTCTTTGTCTTTCTCTCTTTCAGACCCAGAGCAGGGGCTGCCTACGTTTGTTCTATTCCAGTACAATTCTGTTTTAGTACTATGTTCTCCCTTTCCTTTCAGAAACACATTGCTTAGCAGTGAGTAGATGCCATCCTGTTATTACCGTTGTTATTAGTTAATTCACCCTTGAAGCCGGTTTATTGGGTTCTTGGATTTTTTCACTTTCAACTTTAACGCTTGAGAACAGCCGGGTTTCTACCCTCCAGCATCTCAAGGATGGGTGTGGGCAGGTAGCCAGGGCCGTGGGCGGCCTTGAGTGAGAGGTGGAGTACTGTGGCTTGACCTTCCCAGTGCCGTAGACTGCTACCTCAGGGAGGAGCCGTGATATTTCGGGGGAGAAGTGCTTCGTCATCGTGGCTGGCTTTCTGCTTCACGGATCTGCTCGGACCTTTGAACTTTTGCAGCTGCTTTTAAGTCCCGCCAATTCACGCAGCCTCCAAGTCAAATAATCGCCGTCTGTCCTGTAACTTCTAGTTCTGCCCTTTTCTAGTTAGGGGTGTCGCAAAAAACTATTTCAGGCCAAGCAACTTTCTCAGGCAGCTACACTGTAAGTCGGCGCTCAGTGTCTATCATCCTTCTGGTTCCATTTGCACTGTAGAAAGGAGAATATTGAGACTTTTCGGAATTTGCTCCTTTATCGATTCATTTACTCAGTAGCTATTTATTGAGTAGCTGTTATGTGCCAATCATTCTTCCAGCCACTGGAGATACCGTGTGAATGAGGTTCTCTGCCCTCATGGAGCTTGTATTCTAGGTAAGGAAACGAACAGTAAACAAGTAAACGTGTGTGTGTGTGTGTGTGTGTGTGTGTGTTCGTGTGTGCAAACCTGTGTATACCAATAGCAGGTGGTGATAAAACAGGTAAGGGAATAGAGAGTGATGGGGATGGGACTATTTTAGAGAGGGTGGGAAGAAGGAAGGCTTCTATGAGGAGGTGACATTTGAGTAGAGACTTGAACGAATTGGGGACCTATCCATGCAGAGTCCCTGGCAGAAGCGACAGCTAGCCCAGGGCTTGAAGGAGATAAAGAGCCTGGTGTAATTGAAGAATAAGGCAGTCGGGGTCGCTAGGGTAGAGGGAGAGAGGGGAGGCGGAAGGAGATGAGTTTGTGAAGGTTTTCACCCCTTCCTCCAAACAGAGCTGTGGCAGTTTTCCAGGGGAAAGTAGTGTCTGGTATGTCGCCTGTCCCCAGAGGCTGACAGTCACAGCAGGCTTCTGTCGTGCGACACTGAGTGGTAGCATAAAACACCGTGAGATTTTTTTTGTTGTTTATGGGCTACACATTAATCACAGGAAATTAAGGGTATTGAGAACGATATGGTTTGCAGCAGTTACAAAAGAAGTTTGGAAGGAAGAAGTGACTAAGAAGTGAGATTAAGAGTAGATAAAATAGGGGCACCTGGGTGGCTCGTCGGTTAAGCGTCCGACTTCAGCTCAGGTCATGATCTCGCCGTCCGTGGGTTCGAGCCCTGCGTCGGGCTCCGGGCTGACAGCTCAGAGCCTGGAGCCTGCTTCGGATTCTGTGTCTCCCTCTCTCTCTGACCCTCCCCCATTCATGCTCTGTCTCTCTCTGTCTCAAAAATAAATAAACATTAAAAAAAATTAAAAAAAAAAAAGGTAGATAAAACAATCTTGGAAAAGATGGCAACTTGAGCAAAGGTTTCCGACACTGTCCTTAGCAGTCCTTAATGAAACGACTGGCCCAGAACGTGTTGACCTCTTTCGTCTGCATACACCATGCAGCTGACCATTTCTCATTATTCCTACTACTAGTAAATTATAATTGGATACATTACCACTTTAATTCATCACACTTGGAGCCCAAAATGAACATAGTAGTGGCTCTTTAGGGACTTTTCAGTTTACTTCTGGAAGAAGGCTTGGGAAGACAGGAGATAATACGAGTTTGTCTCAAGATGTGGAAAGGTAAGTGATTTTCCTTGATCATTTCTCCTGGGAGGGAGTTGAGAATTGTAGTAATGATACTATATATTTGAGCAGGTATACTTTTGTATCTGTGAGTTACACTGAATACATCTGCTTCTCCTGGTTTTCACATAGAAACCTGAAGCCCAGACAGACGACCTAACTGAGAGTCACACAGATGGTTAAGGACAGCGTCTTGGTTAGGATTCTGATCTTAGACTATTCGTCTGGCACTCTATTAATGGCATCGAGTTGTTTTGATAGGATGTTATGTCAAAGAAAATCTAATTGCCCTCCCTACTCTTCTCCCGCCCCGACTGTACCCCTTTAACGTAACGGATGTTAACAATGTTGTGGGTACACAGCTGGCTGTCTGCCTGCCCATCCATCATCCATCCAGCCATCCATCTATTTCTCTACTTCTCTCTACTGGATACATACATAATGCTTGATTTTCCCCTGTGCTTTCCAGATTTGAATCATACCATGCATATAACTTTAAATCTTTAGCTATATGTCATGGTCACACATCCAGGTCAGTAAATCTAGGTCTAATTCATTCCTCCTCTTTTACACCTATATAATTTGATTATAGAGTATGTATTGCTTTTAAAAAGAAAGAGCATATTTAAAGTGCAAAATGTCGGGGAGCGGGCTGCCTCGGTGACTCAGTCAGTTGGGCGTCTGACTTCGGCTCAGGTCATGATCTCACGGCTTGTGAGTTCAAGTGCCACGTGGGCTCTGTGCTGACAGCTCAGAGCCTGGAGCCTGCTTCGGATTCTGTGTCTCCCTCTCTCTGTGCCCCTCCCCCGCTCCCACGAGCTCACTCTCTCTCTCTTTCTCTTTCTCTCTCTCTCTCTCTCAAAAATGAATAAATATCAAAAAAATCAAGTGCAGAATTTCATGTCAATATGGTGATACGATTTAATCATATACTCGCTCACTTCCTAAAGTATCAGAAAAGGGCACTTACTGACAATTCCCACGGGACTTAGGTTTCCTTGTACGTTTGCTCCAGATTTTTTTTCACTTTGCTTAACGTTGCTTACATTTTCCCCCCGAATTTTCTGTAGAATGAAAAGTCCTCGCCGCCCTAAGGCGTATTTTCTTACCGACGCAAAGCCAACGTGTTTTTCAGGCTATCATATCCGGGAAAAGTCTAAGCAAGTCATGACACTGCTGGTGGATGAAGAGCTGCTGCACAGAGAGAGGGAAGCAGCGTGTCGGACGAGGCAGCGAACCTCCCACTCCATGACATTTCCTAAAAGATTACCTGGTACGGCTAACACCCCAGCAGTATGTGCCTCTGCCCACACACCAGAAATCCCTGCCTCGGAGAGGAAACGTAAGCTGCTTAAGGTTGCAAGGCAACGTAACACAAGTACGTATAACGAACGTTGGCCCCGAATGTAGTAGGTATCATTTAAGAGCAATGAGAAAATAGAAAACGTTGGGGTTTGGTTCTGAGGTATTAATACAATATAAGTGCCACCATTACCGCATTAGGCGTCATGCTGTACGAAACAAAGACGAAGAATAATACTCAGTGGAAAAATGTGTGACCATTTTCTGAATGCAATGATCTGGGATTCACATAAAATGGGATTTTGGGGCTTGAAGGGTATTCAGGTAGTGACTTACTTATTTGGCATCATGATTCACTTTAAGATTTTGATCATCACTGAAACGGGAGACTCAGGGTCTGGGTGTCTGTGCATTTTGTGCTGTTTGCTCCTACCGGTCGAGAAACTGACATTTTCTTCAATGTGCCTCGGAATCCTGAAAGTGCTCTAAAACTATTATGAGACAGTACCTTGTATTATATAACCCCTTCCTTGGCCTTAAAATTTTAAATATGAACCAAACTTTTTAAAAAAGATTTCTTTCAGGGGCATTTGGGTGGCTCCGTTGGTTAAGCGTCCGACTTTGGCTCAGGTCATGACCTCATGGTTTGCAAGCCTGAGCCCCACATCGGGCTGTGTACCATCAGCACAGAGCCCGCTTCAGATCCTCTGTTCCCCTCTCTCTGCCCCTCCCCAATTCCCTTGCTCTCTCGCAAAAATAGAAAATAAACAGGGGCGGGGCGCCTGGGTGGCTCAGTCAGTTAAGCATCCGACTTCGGCTCAGGTCATGATCTCGCGGTCCGTGAGTTCGAGCCCCGTGTCGGGCTCTGGGCTGATGGCTCAGAGCCTGGAGCCTGCTTCCGATTCTGTGTCTCCCTCTCTCTCTGCCCCTCCCCCGTTCATGCTCTGTCTCTCTCTGTCCCAAAAATAAATAAACGTTAAAAAAAAAAAAAAAGAAAAGAAAAGAAACAGGGGCACCTGGGTGGCTCAGTCGGTTAAGCGTCCGACTTCGGCTCGGGTTATGATCTCACACTCCTTGAGTTCGAGCCCCGCATCGGGCTCTGTGCTGACAGCTCAGAGCCTGGAGCCTGCCTCGGATTCTGTGCCTCCTTCTATCTCTGCTCCTCCCCCACTTGTGCTCGGTCTCTCTCTGTCCCTCAAAAATAAATAAATGTAAAAAAAAATTTTTTTAAATAAAAGAAACATTAAAAAAAGGGATTTCTTTGTGATGTTATGATAGAAATCAGCAGGAAGATGCAATGATCTTTTCTACTAAATTTACTAAAATGTAACGGAATATCATTGTGTTTGATCTTCTGTGGTACAAACCCCGCTGCTAAGTTTTGTATAAGGAATGGACAGTTTGAGGAAGCAAAAGCATTAAAGAAATGTGACTCGAAGCATTTTCCTTTGAAAGGGATGAAACTTTGTGAGGGATGTAGCAGGAGTAAAATAGAATTAAAAGTATTTTCAGAGGCTTGCCTCCTGGCTTTATCATGTAACTTGATTAAGCAAGATCCTGAAAGAGCTTCAGGTGTTCAGGATGAACAGATGTTTCAAATGTCAGTTACGTATGGAAATTAAAAGTGTGAATAATAATACCAACACAGACTAATCCTGCTAAAAATCACGAAAGTACTTCTCCGACTCGGTCAGGAGTTCTCGAATGTTCACTCAGTTTGTATTTGTGTGGCCTGGAGATGTGGAAAGGCAGGAAAGGATAGTAAATGCCATCCACATGCTTCTAAACATAGTGGAATCTCTTTCTTTAGGTTAGCCATTCCTTTGAAATAAACCTCTAGGAGAGATAGAGACCCATTCTTCAATTTTCTCATGGAAGCCTTCAACTCAAACTAATACGACAAAGGAGTAACAGAATAAAACAGCCAATTATAACTCACCCAGAGTCTTCACCCCTTTTGCTATTTCTGTAACCTTTCTTGGTCTTCCTGCCTCCATTGCTTTTCTCACTTCCTTTCTCTTTTTTTTTTTTTTAAGTTTATTTATTTATTTTGAGAGAGAGAGAGAGCGCAAGTGTGTGATCAGGGTAGGAGCAGAGAGAGAGGGGGAAAGAGAGAATTCTAAGCAGGCTCCGTGCTGTCAGCACAGAGACCAATGTGGGGCTCGATCCCATGAACCGTGAGATCATGACCTGAGCCGAAACCAAGAGTCAGATGTTGAAAGTACTGAGCCACCCAGGAACCCCCCCCCCTTTCTCTTTCATTATAAACTTACTTCAAATAATTTGAACATTTGAAATTTGAAATTTGGCTATCAAGTGGAAATTTGGAGCTATAGCAGTGAATAAAACATAGTCCCTTTCATCATGGAGCAAATATTTTGGTGACAGAGACAGATACTAACCACATATAAACGAAATAGATATAAAATATTACATTCGTGACAAGTCCTGTAAAGAAAAGGAAGGCAGTGTCAGGGGACAGAGAGCGATAAAGATGACTTTCTTTAGGTCAATGAGTAAGGGAAGGCCTTTTGGAGGAGGTGAGTATATAAACAGAGACTCAAATGAAGAAGGAAACAATCCACGTGTATCTGGGGGGGTTCCAGGCAAAGGGAACAGCAGGTGCAAACAGTTCTGAAACTGGAATAAGTTTGGCATACTTGACTGAAGCTTAGGAAGTGAGTCTTTCAACTGCTACAGAAGTAGCTGAACTCTGAGCCATTTTTATGATTCATCCAAGGAAATCAAGTATTATTGCATTATCGTCACTGCTTTTTTTCCTAACCCCAAATGATATTTTATAGCTTTCTGACCCATCTTATTCACTAAACTGAGTTCAGAATGCCTTTTGACTACTTTTAAATAGTCTATCTACCTTTAAATGAAGTTTTGCTACAGTTAATTTTTTTTTTTTTTTTATCACAAGCATGTGTTGAGTATTTACTGTGTGCCAGACACTGTTCTAGGCCTGGGAAGCAAAGTGAATGTATTTCTGCTGTCTTGGGGGTTAAATCGAGTGAGGACTTTCAGTCTGTTTTAAAAAAAAATGTTCCAAAGAGTTTTAGTGATGATGGCATCATTGAAATGAATTTGTAGTGAGAGTACTATTTCAAGTGAGTAGTGAATGTTTGGATGTAAAAATGTGGTAAATGTATTAAAAATCTGTTAAATTATCTAAAAATTTCATTTATCCATCACTATGCATGTATACACATATACATACGGGATATGTAGATGTGTGTGTTTGTGTTCACAAATAGTAATTGGATTAAATAAGCTTAGCAATACTAGCCATTTCCATGTAGGCATTTGAATCTGAAGCTGTGTTTTAAAGGAGGAAAGGAAACTGACAATTTGGTGTGTGTGGGTGGGGGAGGGAGGTAGGAAAATAAATTGGAGGGGCATTTTTAGTGGGACAGAAGACGTAGCAAATGAAGACTTGGAGATAGGTGGATCTCTCAGAATTAGGTATTCCCATAAGTGATAGTCGAAGAGGCCACAAAAATGTTAATGGCTTGAACATAAAAGGATTTTTTTTCCTTTCTTCTAAAAAGAACCAACAACTAGATATTCTAGGACTGATATGGCTCTTCATGATGTCGGGGACCCAGGGCTCTTTCTGTCTCACTGCTCCATCAAACTCAGCATGAACTTCCACTTCCTGATCCAAGATAGCTGCTGGAGCACCAGCCATCACATCTGCATTCTAGCCAGTAGGAAGGAGGAGAGATGGAAAATATCAATACTCCTTCCCTTTAAGGACACTTCTTGAAGTTGCTCATAACCTTTTTGGCTTACATGTTGTTTAGCATTTAGTCAAATGGACACTGCTAGGTGCAAGAGAGGCTGAAAAATGTAGTCTTTATACGGGACAGCTATGTGCTCCAAAGAAAGATAGAGAAGCTGTGGTTAAGGAAGAAGGAAAGAATAAATACAGGGAAGAGTAAGTAGTTCCCTACTGTAGTGACAAAGAATATAAACAAGAAACGAATTAATCATGTTAATACATAGTTGTCAGACTAAATGGAATTGAGACCATAAATTTGAATATGTAGAAAAATGCGGACAGATCACTGAATATACTCAGCACCGTTCGTAAAGGACGTAATGAGCAGTATTTGGAAATTTCGATTTGATGTGACTAGGAACCATTGTAGGCCTTGAAGAACAGAAGGGATGTTTAGCTTAGTCACAGAACTTAGCTTTCTTATTACTGAAAACAGCTGTTTGTGGCAGATAATTCTTATTGCTTTGTGTAGAAATGAAGGCGATACGAATTGAAGGGAAGCTCTGTAAGAGACAGTTGTTTTAATCCAGCATCCTGCTCTCGGGTTATTGAAATGAAGGAAAGGTAATGTTTCAAGATAGAATAGAGAGAGGAAATGGGGTAAGTAGGTGATGTATTGGAGAAGAAAGAGAGAAATTGAAAACGACTAACATTTAAGCTAGAGAGGCAAGTGATGGTATCACACAGGGAAATTTCCATCAGGATGTATTTAAAGATGTCTCCAAATTATTTAGTTCCATTGAAATGTGAAATTGAATGCATTGCTAGAAATCTGATTCCCAGGCTTTAGGATCTAGAGCCGAAACAGCTGTGCCGAGCTTCTTTGCGGTAAATTAGCAAGGGAGAAAAGGTACTTTGGAGAAGGTGTTAAACACACATTACTACTTCTACTCCTTTTTCTTCTCTTCCTAGATGTTTCCCCCAAGTTTTAATTGTGGTAGATAGCTTGGATAGTCTTTGTTTAGGTGATTTTGTTGTTTGGAGGAAGAGACGAACTGAACGATAATTGTTGCCTGATAGCAAGACCGAAAACTGTATATGCACCGTTATAACTCAGCTTCTCTGAACTGTAAGCCCCAGGGTTACGTCCTTTCCTTAGAGGTGATAATTTAAAAAGCTGTCGCCAGAGGTGTTGCTTACAACCAGACCAGCAAAGCATTCCCTGTGTTGGTCATCCGATCGATCCTCCATAAAGAGCTCTTTAGTGGTATTATCCTTTGCGATGGAACTTGTATCAGAGAAGGATTACTCTGGTCTATGTTAAATGTAATAGCCCTCTACGTCACGGAAATATTGCCCGAAAAATCATTTATGTTTCCTGTTGGACCGAAAGCAAAACTTCAAAATACTTGCCATGCTTTTCTAAGCAAAAACACCAGTGTTAGTGTTGCTTCCTGCAGTGAACTTTGTACTAACGGAGTTGACCTGGAGTCACGCTCGGTTGCCTTGTCACATACAGTCTAGACGGCAGGGCTTATGGTACAAATGGGAGTTCCTACTAAATCATCTGCATTGATGAATGTCAAACAGCGATTTTTTTTGTAACTTAAACAAATGTACAAAAAAGAAAATAACAGCAACTTATATCTCTGTCACCCTAAACCAACCACCACTAACATCTTAGAATATTTACTTCCAGTCTGGTTACTTTTCTTCTTTTGTTTTTGTTTCAGAAAAATCACTCTATTCTTGTAAAAACAATACAAACTCGAAAGTACTGAAGAATCAATCACTTCCAATCCCCTCCCTCCTAGCAAAATGAAGTTTTGCTACAGTTAATTTTTTTTTTTTTTATATCACAAGCATGTGTTGAGTGTTTGCTGTGTGCCAGACACTGTTCTAGGCCTGGGAAGCAAAGTGAATGTATTTCTGCTGTCTTCGGGGTTATATCGAGTGAGGACTTTCAGTCTGTTTTAAAAAAAACATATAACTCATATCAGATGAACATAAATTCTAGGCATTTTTCTGTGCATATACACATTTAGAAAATGGATAACTAGAGAGAAATTTTTTTTTAATTTTTTTATTTAAAAATTTTTTTTTAACGTTTATTTATTTTTGAGACAGAGAGAGACAGAGCATGAACGGGGGAGGGTCAGAGAGAGAGAGGGAGACACAGAATCTGAAACAGGCTCCAGGCTCTGAGCCATCAGCCCAGAGCCCGACGCGGGGCTCGAACTCACGGACCGTGAGATCGTGACCTGAGCCGAAGTCGGACACTCAACCGACTGAGCCACCCAGGCGCCCCGAAATTATCTTTATAAAAGTGGAATTGTACAAGATGCAATTGTTCTTGCTGAAAAATATTTTAGGCCTACTCCTGGCGGTTAGACTTGCCAGGGGCTCCTAGAAACCCGTTTATTGCACAATAACCAAAGACCCTAAATGACAAACCACCGAGACATTTCTGGCCTCACTAGAGGTATGGGAAGTCTCCAAAGACCTTGCCTTCCAAAAATTTAAATTAATTAATTACTTAAATAAACAAAATAAGAGCAGGACATGTGAGCTGGGGTCAGAGTGACTTGGAGCTGGTGCCTGTAGGACACTGGAGGTCTCTGCAGGGGTAGAGGTGTTTAAGGGCACTTGTCAATGGTTTTTTTAAAAAACGGTCTTGGGCCTCACTTGAACATTGTGAAGGAAAGACCCTCGAGAGGGCACTGAAGTGATTCAAGGCAATTTTCTTTGGAAGAATAAAGCTCATTTCATGAGTTAGTCCCACAGGATTCCCACCAATTAAGATCAGACAGTGAGCTCACAATCTGTGTCACCAATCCAGGAAAGAAAAGAGTAGCCTATTTAGTCCCCCAAATATTGTAGGTAGTAGAAAGGTCAGATACACGATGTAGAATAGCTATGTATTTAAGTATTTAGATAAGGAAAGAATACAATCATGCTGTTGTTTTGGGGAGACTGTGCACGTGTAGGGGAAAGGCATATGGAAAATCTCTGTATTTCCCTCTCAATTTTGTTGTAAACCTAAAACTGCCCTGAAAAATGAAGTCTTAAAAAAAAAAAAAAAAGACATACACACAAGCACAAGTGTCAAAACTGGATTTATCCTTCTCTAAATTAATCTAATTATTCAAATGTCAATTGTATCTGCAATAGCCTGGCTCCTTGGGCCAAACCAAACTCTAAAAATTAGAACTATTTTACTTCAAAAAAAAAAAAAGATTATTAGGAATGAATGTAGGAATTTGAAACATGGAAACTTACAAAAATGAGAAAAACCACTGAAATCAAAATTTTAATTTAGTGAACTGGAAACTATGTTCAAAGGAAAACACTGAAACAGCGTTAAGACATAGAGGACACATCTGCAGGGGAATGACAGTTACCACGCCAGTCACCTCTCCTCTTCAGCTACAGCAGAGGCGAGATGACAGTGATACAGCATTTTCAAAGTGCTGAGAGAAAATAACAGCCTATAATTATGTACCCAGCAAAACTGTCACTCAAAGATAAGGGTGAAATAGTCACTTACAGGTAAATAAAAAACCTGGAGCTTACCACCACGGGACCTTTGTGAAAGTATATACTTCAAAAAGAAGGAAAATTATTCCAGGGGCACCTGGGTGGCTCAGTCGGTGAAGCGTCCGACTTCAGCTCAGGTCATGATCTCACGGTTCGCAAGTTTGAGCCCCGCGTCGGGCTCTGTGCTGACGGCTCAGAGCCTGGAGCCTGCTTTGGATGCTGTGTCTCCATCTCTCTCTGCCCCCTCCTCCATTCGCACTCTGTCTCTCTCTCTCTGTCTCTTAAAAATAAATAAAACCTTTAAAAACAAATTTAAAAAAAAAGGAAAATTATTCCAGAAGAATGGTTGGAAATGCAAGAGGGAGTGATTAACAAATAATAAGTATGTATATGAAATAAAATGAACACTTTCTGTGTAAAATAGTAATGTGTAACTTTTGAGTTTTAGAAGCAGACAACTAAGGGCGCCTGGGTGGCTCAGTCGGTTAAGTGTCTGGGGCCTGCCTCGGATTCTGTGTCTCCCTCTCTCTCTGCCCCTCCCCCACTCACGCTCTGCCTTTCTCTCTCTCTCAAAAATAATAAGCATTTAAAAAATTAAAAAAAAAATAAAAACAACTAGAATAGTGGGTAGCCATGGTATGTAAGTTGGAAGTGAATCTATAGAATTAACTGTTCTCAGATCTTGCATTTTTTTGTGAGAGAACGGTAAGGATATTATTTGACTCTCAACTTTTAAAGGTAAATGTGCACGATAAACTTGAAAGGATTAACACCAAAAGGAGAGAAGTAGAATGCATACATCCCAAAGTAGGGACAAAAATAGAATGAGAAAAAAAAAATAAAATTTTATAAAGGGCAAGAAGCATAGATAAAGTGGGGTTGATGGAAATAACAAAGGTAAAATGATAGAAATAAGTCCAGATATATTAATAATCACGATAAATATAAATGGACTAAGCTCATCTGTTAAAAGGCAGAGATTATCAAATTGGGACAAAAGAAGTCCGGATATACGCTTCACACAAAAGTCCACATAATGGTTAAAAGCAAATGGGCGACTCAGTTGGTTGAGCTTCTGACTCTTGATTTCAATGCAGGTCATGATTCCGGGGTTGTGGGATCAAGTCCTGCATTAGAGCCTGCTTGGGAATTCTCTCTTTCCCTCTGCCCCTCTTCCTGGCTTGCTCCCTCTCTGTCTAAAAAATAAAAAAGAAATTAAGTAAGTAAGTAAATAAATAAATGCACATGGGTAGGAAAAGATGAATCAGGCCTATACTAATTTTATAAAGCTGGTATAGCTATATTAGTATCTGACAAAATAGAATTTAAAGCCTAAAGCGTTATTAAGGACAATGATAAAAGGCTTAAGTCCCCAGGAAGGCATAACATTTCTAAATGTCAGTACACACCCAATAAAATAACTTCAAAGTATATAGAGCAAAAAATGGTAGAACTACAGGAAGAAATTGAAACATATATCATTATAGCAGATGATTTCAAAATCTCTCTCAATTATTGATAGGCCAAGTAAATAAAACATTTTATTTTTTATTTATTTATTTAAAAAAAATTTTTTTTTAACGTTTATTTATTTTTGAGACAGAGAGAGACAGAGCATGAGTCGGGGAGGGTCAGAGAGAGAGAGGGAGACACAGAATCCAAAGCAGGCTCCAGGCTCTGAGCTGTCAGCACAGAGCCCGACGTGGGGCTCGAACTCACAGACTGTGAGATCATGACCTGAGCCGAAGTCGGACGGTTAACCGACTGAGCCACCCAGGCGCCCCAATAAAACACTTTTAAAGGGACTCCTGGGTGGCTGAGTCGGTTAAGTGTCTGACTCTTGATTTCAGCTCGGGTCATGATCTCATGCTTGTTAGATCGAGCCCCACCAGCGGTCTCAGCGCTGGGTGTGGAGCCTGCCTAAGATTCTCTCTCCCTCTCCCTTTGCTCCTCCCCCCACTCGAGCACACACTCTCTCTCCAAAAATAAATAAATACATGAAACGTTTTTTTAAATATGGATTTTATAATTGATTATGTTCTAAAGCCAGTCTTAACATTTCAAGGAATCTGTATTACACAAACCACTTTTTCTAGCAAAAATGCAATTAAGTTTGATTTTTAAAAATGTACATCAAAATTTTTCATATATTTAAACGTGGAAGTATTCCTTTTAAAATCAGATAGAGGGGCGCCTGGGTGGCTCGCTCGGTTGAGCGGCTGACTTCGGCTCAGGTCATGATCTCGCGGTCCGTGAGTTCGAGCCCCGCGTCGGGCTCTGTGCTGACAGCTCAGAGCCTGGAGCCTGTTTCAGATTCTGTGTCTCCCTCTCTCTGACCGTTCATGCTTTGTCTCTCTCTGTCTCAAAAATAAACGTTAAAAAAAAAAAATTTTTTTTAAATAAAATCAGATAGAAAAAAATGTTCCCATTCTCTTTGCTTCTGTTCAGCTTTGTACTGCCCCTAACCATCACAATAAAATAAGTAAGACAATTTAAAAGCATAAGTATTGAAATGGAATAAAAATATACCTGAGATGATAGGATTTTCATATAGAAAACTTGAAGGATCTATAGACATATTAGGAATAATGAGAGGGGCACCTGGGTGGCTCAGTCAGTTAAAAGCATCCATTTCTTGATTTGGGGTCAGGTCATGATCTTGCCATTAATGGGTTCAAGTCCCACACCAGGCTCTGTGGTGACAGCCTGCTTGAGATTCTTTCTCTCCCCCTCTCTCTCTGCCCTTCCCCTACTCACATCCACATGTATGCATGCTCTCTAAATAAATAAATAAATAAATAAATAAATAAATAACTTAAAAAAAAGAAATAATGAGAGTTTTAGCAAGATGGATGGCTATTATATCAAAATATATAAATCAAGTTATATTTTCTTATGTATCGGCACCAGACAGTAAACACATTTTTTTAAATACCATTTATAATAGCAAAAAATCATTATTTACTTAAGGATAAATCTTTTACAAAGACGTACAAGATCTATACACTGAAAATTATAACACTTAACAAATATGTGAAAGATGACCTATACAGATGGAAAGATATTCATGTTTGTTTATTGAAAAACTAAAAAATGTGAATATCAGTGGTCTCCAAATTGCATAGGTTCAGTGGAGGTTTTCCTCAAGCTTGGCGATGCTGGCATTTTAATCCAGGTAATTCTTTGTTGCGGGGGCTGTCCTGTGCCGGATAGCATGCTTAGCATTACCCCTGGCCTCTACCCACCAGATGCTACTAGCACACATCTCTCCCTGTTGTGAAAACCAAAAATATCTGCAGACATTGTCAGATGTTTCCTGAGGACGAAAATTGCCCTCCGTCGAGAACCACTGATTCAGTGCAATTGTAATCAAAATCCAAAAAGGATTTTAAAAATTGAATGTAATGGGCTGATTCCCAGAGTTATCTGGAGTATCAAAAAAAAGCTATCAAGAATATCCAAAACATTCGTGAAGAAGAAAAAGATGGGGGGGCTTGCCTTTCTGGATAACGAGACTAAAGCAATCGTAATCACGACAGTGTGGTATGGGTGCGGGGATAGGTGCGTGGGCCAGCGGGACAACTGTAGGACCCAGCGCACAGACTTGTACAACTAGGTTATCTTCACGTATGACAGAGGTGGTGTTTCACATTGGTGGGGAGAGGGTGAACGACTTCATAAATAATGGTGGGGCAATTATTTACCTATATCGAAAAAGTGAAATTAGGTTTCTACCTCTTACCGTGCACAAAAACAAATTCTAGAGGAATTAAGGACTTAAAGGAGGGGGGGAAAAAGAAGGACTTCAAAATGTTTAGAAGAAAATAAAGGAGGGGGCGCCTGGGTGGTTCAGTCGGTTAAGCGTCCGGCTTTTGACTTTGGCTTGGGTCATGATCTCACAGTTCAGGAGTTCGAGCCCCACATCTGCTGTCAGTGCAGAGCCTGCTTGGGATTCTCTCTCCCTCCCTCTCTCTCTGCCCCTCCCCTGCTCGTGTGCTCTGTTTCTCTCTCTCAAAATAAGTACATAAACATATTAAAAAAAAAAAAAAAGGAAAGGAGAATATCTTTTTTACATTGGATATGGAAGGATTTCTTAAACGTTACCAAAAAAGTACAAGCTATCGAAAAAGCATTTGTCCGTTTGACTCTTGCGGTAGGCAGAAGACTGAGAATAAGCCCCAAGGACCTTTGCCTCTATGGAATCTCCTCCCCTTTGAGGGGGGGTATGACCTGTGAATGAGAAGAGGTATCACTTCCATGATTATGTTACATTGTATGTCACAAAGGGAGTATCCACGTGGGCGTAATCCAATCGCACCAACCATTTGAAAGCAGAGTTTTCTCCAGCTGAAGGCAGAAGAGGAAGTCCCAGATTCCAAATGGGAGAAGGATTTGACGCACCCTTACTGGCTAGAAAACGGAGCGATAAGGAACGCAAGTGGCTTCTAGAAGCGGAGACCGACTGATCCCCGGTGGCCAGCCAGCAAGGAAAGGGGGACGTCGGTCGTACAACCACAAGGAATCGGAGTTCTGCCAACAACCTGAATGCTCTTGGAAGTGGATTGTTCCTCACAGTCTCCAGATAGGAGTCCAGTTTCACTGACGCCTTGATTTTGGCCTTGTGAGACCCAAGGCAGAGAACCCAGTCAAGCCTGCCAGGCCTGGCCTGCTGATCTACATAATGAATGGCTGTTGTGTCTTAAGCCAGTAAGTTTGTTGTAATTTTTGGCAGCAACAGAAAACTAACAAGGCTTATTAAATTTAAGAATTATCTTGCCATCAAAAAACACCATATAGAAAGTGAAGACAGTCCCACACTAGGAGAAACATTTCTAACATATGTAAGTGACAAGGGATTATCCAGAATATATAAGGAACTTCTACAAATCCATGCGAAAAGGACAGCCTCACTGAAAACTGGGGGGGGGCAGATATGGAAAGCATTTCCTAAAAAAAAGAGGGAGGAAACACGTACGGCCAAGAGACGTTTTTCCAAATTCTCAACCTTGTATTGTGATACAGTAGCAACAATTCTAAAATAAAATATGTGAAAATGCACAATTACAATAACTTGAAAAACCATCTAATGCCATATTGTGAGGAATGTCCTTCTGTTCCTTGAAGTATATTTTCTTGTGCATTTGGAATCTATTTTTGGCATGCCATCTTCCTCTCTCTCTCTTTATTGCTTCCCCCTCCCTTCTTTCTCCTCTTCTCTTATTTTCCTCCTGGAATGTGTGTCCTCAGTTCCCAGGTCCTTTCTTCACATCTTGCTGCTGCTTAGGCAGCTCCCTCTAGGCAGTCTGGTTTTTGTTTTAAAAATTTTTTTTCAACGTTTATTTTTGAGAGAGAGACAGAGACAGAGCATGAGCAGGGGAGGGGCAGAGAGAGAGGGAGACACAGAATCCGAGGCAGGCTCCAGGCTCCGAGCCGCCGGCACAGAGCCCGACGCGGGGCTCGAACTCACGAACCGCGAGATCATGACCTGAGCCGAAGTCGGACTCAACCGACCGAGACACGCAGGCGCCCCGAGGCAGTCTGGTTTGAAGGCAGTGTAGAGTAATGGTGAAGCACTTAGGTCCTGGCACCTGACCGACCGGATTTGAACCCTGCCTCAGATTGTGTGGCCTGTGTGCCCTCGGACATGCTGTTTCATTCAGCCTTTGTGCTGTAGTTTCCTCTTCTGTAAAATGGGGCCGACAGAGTGTCTGGTGTAGAATTGTCGTAAGGAGTAAACGAGGCGATACAGGTCCAGCACATACACTCTGGCAGTTATTTGCTCAGATACACTTAGCGATTTCTCGATGCTTCCCACCATGACTGAGACCGGTTTGTTTTCTCCACCAAGTTGCAGTTTGTGTGCTGTTTCTTATTTTAGCCCTTTTCTTCTGCAGCAGCGAGGAAGGGGGGCCTTCAACAGGCCACACGCGACCTTGTTTAGCGTATCTGGGCTCTGCTGTCTTCTGAGCCTTTTGCACAGGACCCTGCTCGTTCTGTCTAGTTGGGAAGTATGTCCCGGTGCCGTGGGGGCAAGAGCCGCCCTGAGCTTCAGATCATCCGCCCAGTCCAGCGTGAAATGGTAGTTTTCACTTCCGTTTAAAGCGTCAGTGTCTTTATTTACTCACTCGGTTACACCTTTTTTTTTTTTTTTTTCTTTACCCATTTCCACCTCTTCTCAGTCATAAGGAGGGGAAAAAAGGATTGTCTCCTCAGTTCCCCTTTTTCCGGACATGAGGATAGTGATGAGAAATCTCCGAATCTTTGCAACTCATCCCTATCACCTTGGTCAGCAGTTATTTTCCTTTTAAAAACTACTTTCGGTTATATCTGTTTCCATGTTAGATTGCTGTTGTAAAATTTTTTAATTAGTTTTGACTTAAAAAAAAACTTTGTTTAATGTTTGTTCATTTTTGAGAGACAGAGAGCAAGCAGGGGAGGGGCAGAGAGGGAGGGAGACACAGAATCTGAAGCAGGCTCCAGACTCTGAGCTGTCAGCACAGAGCCCCATGTGGGGCTCGAACCCATGGACCACAAGATCATGCCGTGAGCTGAAGTCAGACGCTTAACTGACTGAGCCACCCAGGGCCCCCTAGTTGCAACTTTTTAAAAACCTCTTATTCAGTTTTGGGTGATGGAAACTGTGTTGCCGTTTCAGTGTACTCTCTTAACCTGGGAGTCGGCCACTGAATACTTAATCCTGCTCGCGCAGTGACTGTCTGCTCGTCTTTGTAGCTGAACAGTGAACACGGTTGGAGCATTTTCCTGTTCCCCATTATTCTTAAGTAAGAACTACCGGCAGTGTCTCAAATTTTGTGTGCTATTGTTAGCAAAACGCTGAAGTAAAATGGCCTTAGCTCCCTTTTTAAGGTCTCCTGCAACAAAAGTTTGTCCTTTCTCCCCTTTTCTTGTCTGCCTATTTAAAATTGCATTTTTAAAATCTGCTTAAACATCTCTGCTTTCTTATTCTGTGTCTTTTTCTGTTTTCATTGAAAAAAAAAAATAAAAGCCTTTTCTCCACTCATCTCAGAATTCACCTTTCAAAAGAGATTTACAGTGCTCACGGGCTGCCCCCCGTCTCTCGGCAGGCACGTCTCAGAAGCAAACAGGAACAGACAGGTGGTGTCTATAGTGGATGTTGTGTGGCACCCCCAGATCCCCTCTTCAAGATCAAGGCACTCATGCCCTCAGCTGCTGGGAAGATTGGTGGCTGAAGGGTCTCAGCTCAGCGAAGAGAGGCTGTTGACTCAAGACCTGTTGGACGCGGGCGGGCTGCTCCCTTGCTTCGAGGCAGGACACCTGTGAAGAGCCATCCCAGCCCCACAGCGCCTGGCAGGATCGGTCGAGGCCTCTGCCGCAACCCCATTACAGACCAGTTTCTCCCCTGGCCCCGTCCTACCTTCCAGGCTCCTCGTGGGTCCCATTGCAGAGAGCACTCCCTAATGAATCTCCCTCTTACACATTTGAGCCTTGGGATCGGTTTCCTGGGGGAACCCAACCGGTGACCATGGCTTTTCCTCAAGGTTTAAAACATAGGAGTATCATAATTTGTGTCTGTGCATGAAGAAAGAGAATTATACAGCAAACGGCGCAAAATGTTAACAGTTGGTTAACCTGGCCGAAGAGGGTATGGGAGCTCTTCGTACTCTTCTTGCCATGATTTTTGTGTACGTTTGAAATGACTATAAAATGGAACTTGAAAGAATCAAGACAAGTATCAATCACTTGCAGATGCTTAAGTGCAGTCATGCTCCAAGACAGGGAAGTTGGTAAGGTTCCAGACTCATGATTCTGCAAAAGTTAGATACATAATCACCATGAGACTTCCATAGCTTACCAGTTCATTAGCCCACCGCGCATTTTCTTTGATGGGTTCGTTTGTTCTGTTTTGTTTTTTGTTTTTTGTTTTTTGTTTTTTTAAAAGCTAATTGTGTTAAGTAAATGACTTAATTTACTTAAATTACCTACACTGATTGAAAGGACACTGTCAATCCGTAGCAGCGACGTTTATTAGATGCTAAATAATAAGTGGAACAGTTGGGGAATTTACTCAATTTGTGGAGCCTTCCAGTTCCAGAATGTGCCGTTGCCTGGTGAATGTCCGATGGCTTGGATGTCAGTTCGGTATCTCATCTAAGAAGTACCACGGGGTCTGCCGGTTCTGCTCTGCGGTATTATCTGAGCGGTACAGGCTCGTGAAATCTACCGCCTCTCTCTCGATGGTTTCCTCACGGCACCTCCAGCCCTGGTATCTAACCTCTCATCTTCCAAAGAGCCGATAGCATCACTGCTTCCGTGCCTTCCCTTCCTCCTTTGGGGTTTCACAATCACACACACACAAGTCCTCCCGGCTTGTGACTTCACAGTCTCAGTTGAGACAGAGCGTATGAGATCAAAGGGACTTCATCGCCGCTCCGGGACTAAACGTGTCCTCCCTCTCCCTTTGCTTGTGAAAACCCAGAAGTGTTGTGCGGTCACCTAATTCAGTTACGCACACGTCACTTCCAGCTGAAGTGTTGCGCTGATGCTAAAACAATTTCTAAACGAATTTCCCGAGACTCGCTCTATTCCAACTACATTTCTTCTTGCCCCTAGAAGATTATGTCATATAAGTTTGTAATATTTTAACTATTCTAGCCTGAAATGCATCTCCAGATAGTCAAGGTGTTTTTTTTTTCTTTCACAGTTCTTGCTGTTATTCAGTTTTCCTCATATTTTACTTCAAAACTGACTTCCTGCGACTGTTATCAGTCTACCTCTGTGATGTCTAAACCTAAGTCCGCATCACTTCCAGGATAATTTTATTTGCTCAATACTCAAAGAGTGATAAGAAAGGTGGCTTCTGGGGCGCCTGGGTGGCTCAGTCGGTTAAGCATCCGACTTCGGCTCAGGTCATGATCTCGCGGTCCGTGAGTTCGAGCCCCGCGTCGGGCTCTGTGCCGACAGCTCGGAGCCTGGGGCCTGTTTCAGATTCTGTGTCTCCCTCTCTCTCTGACCCTCCGCCGTTCATGCTGTCTCTCCCTGTCTCAAAAACTAATAAATGTTAAAAAAAAAAATTTTAAAAAAAGGTGGCTTCTGATGAATCACATGAAAGTACATAGATGATCTAAGCCTCAAACCACTACTGTTTGCCAGTATTAATTATAAAATCTCCAAGTCCCAAATAAGTTCATCTTAATTATTCATGTTCATGTGAAGTGACGAGAAAATTAAAAGAACGATTAATTGCGAAGTCCTTATTCTTTCTTCGGTATCTTTGGCATGTATCATACTCGCTCCTTTTTGCCCGCGTAGTTCCTCCTGCTTAGGATCATTTCTCATTCACATTCACCAGGATCCCAGCCATCCTTCAAAGGCTTGTTCAAATTTTACTTCCTATTTGAGGCACGTTCTGACTACTCTGGGGCACACAGATTTTTTTTTTCCCCCCGTAGGATGTCTATTCCTAAAGTTAGCTAATTTAAGAAAGCTTGGCATGGTATTGTTTTCCTCTGGTTGTTTCCCATAAGTCTGTATGTCAGACTCATCTCCCGAGTCAGACTGTAAACTTTCTGAAGGCAAGGATCACCGCATCCTACACCACTGGTTTTCAAGCTATTTTTCTTGGATAGCCCCTGCAAGATTTTGAAAAGTGACATCCGTCCTTGTTCACTGTTAAGTTGGCATGTGAAATTGCACACTAAGTAACTGCAAAGGACAGGATTCAAAATATTGAGATTAAAGACCAAAGAGAGCAAAATGAAATCGTCCCCTGAGGCTTTTACGTGTAGCTAAAGGAATCTAAAATGCTCTTGTGATCGATACCTCCAGTCGTTCATTTGAAAGAACCCACGAGGTCTTTAACTGTTGGAAGTTTTGCATCATTCCCTTTACTCCTTGAAGTCATGTTTCTCTTCCACGTCCCTCATAGGACTCCATCCTAATAGAAAGTGTTGTTATGCTTGAAAGTCTTCTCTCCATTAAATATGTATGTAAATGGAAATTATTTTTCTAAATTTTCTATGGCCAGAGGCTTTGAAGTGGTAAAGTATTCTTTCTAGATTGACTTGTCATTACAATTACTTTTAGTACACAATTGATCAAAACCCAAACCACATAAATGTATTATAAATTTTTATAAATACTTACTAAGCATAAAGAATAGCGTTTTATTGGAAATACATGTTTCTATGAGATACGTGGAATTCTTTGTTTACACACGTGAATATTACTTATTGCTAGAAATAAGCAAGGTTCAGCATAAATTCTGTTTCCCTTTTACATTTTTATAGGTGGAAATGCTGGGAACACTTGTTCACATAAAATTGTAGGTGGGAACAGAAGGTGTTTTACTACAGCATTGTCACTCCGTTCTATGAATTCCTTTCAAGCAACATGCCAGAATTATATATTGATTTATTATAAAAATGTTTTTCATCTCTTGTCAACTGTTAACTTGATTAGGTCTTTCTTCAGTGTTGTTGAAAGCAAAGAATTAGAAACAACCTACTTAGAAAAAGATTTGTTAAACAGTCATTAGGGGTAATTTACTTTCTCAGTTTCTGAGAATAATATCGAAAAACCTTTACTAAAAGTTATCAGATGACTATTAATGATACTAGTCACACTTAAAAAATTTTTTTAATGTTTATTTATTTTTGACAGAGAGAGAGAGAGAGAGAGAGAGAGAGAGACAGAGCATGAGTGGGGGAGGGGCAGAGAGAGAGGGACACAGAATCCAAAACAGGCTCCAGGCTCTGAGCTGTCAGCACAGAGCCTGACGTGGGGCCCGAACTCATGGACAGTGAGACCATGACCTGAGCTAGAGTCAGACGCTCAACCGACTGAGCCACCCAGGCACCCTGATACTAGTTACACTTTAATTTAACCCAATACACTCAGAAAGTGGAAAAAGAAAAATATTAATTCTAATGCACCTGTCAATATAATTTTTAAAACAATTATTTAAAATAATTTTTAACATTTATTTTTTATTATTTTTTTTAATGTTTATTTATTTTTGAGAGAGACCGTGTGCAAGCAGTGGAGGGGCAAAGAGGGAGGGAGACACAGAATCTGAGGCAGGCTCCAGGCTCTGAGCTGTCAGCACAGAGCCCAACATGGGGCTCGAACTCACAAACTGTGAGATCATGACCCGAGCCGAAGTCAGACACCTAACCGACTAAGCCACCCAGGTGCCCCTTGAAACAATTATTTTATTGTTTCATATGCTTTAAGTATATTTCAGCAACTGTTGAGAACTACAGATTTGGTTCATTGAATTTCTGGAAACTATTGGCCATATTTACCTCACTGGCAAAGCCAACTCTTGTAAGTCAAAACAGTTGGCCAAATCAGATTTAAACTTTCTTCTTTTTTTTTTTTTTTTTTTTTAATTTTTTTAATGTTTATTTTTGAGAGACAGAACGTGAGTGGGTGAGGGGCAGAGAGAGAGGGAGACACAGAATCTGAAGCAGGCTCCAGGCTCTGAGCTGTCAGCCACAGAACCTGATGCAGGACTCAAACTCACAAACCTCAAGATCATGACCTGAGCCGAAGTCAGACACTTAACTTACTGAGCCACCCAGGTGCCCCTTACACTTTCTTTAGAAAACATTTTACTTTGTTTGTTTAAATAGACATGTAATAGACACTCTGGTTGTGTTCACACTCCTGAATTCTTTTCCTAAGAGAGATGGCGAGGGCATGGAGCCTTGTCGGTTTGTTGGGTTGATGAAATGAGGTGCCCCGCCGCCCTCCCCCCTGCCCCCGGCCCCATGCTTTCCTTCTTTCCTCTCCTGGGACTCTTCCTCAGAATGATGCATCTCTGACAATAGCTGGGGATGAAAAGCACAGGACATTAAATGGAAGTTGTTAAATACAGCTCCCCCATACTGTATAGTATGTCTCAATACCAAACATCCCAGGATGGATGAAAATACCCTGTTACTCATGCCATGCGTTGCCATTAAAAGAAACATGCGTAAACAGAACAAATTGTGGAGCTTTACTTTGGGTTTTTCCAGCCTTGATTAAAAGAGGATTCCCTGGGAATGCAAGCTGGCGCAGCCACTCTGGAAAACAGTATGGAGGTTCCTCAAAAAACTAAAAATAGAACTACCCTACCACCCAGCAATTGCACTACTAGGCATTTATCCAAGGGATACAGGTGTGCTGTTTCGAAGGGACACATGCACCCCAATGTCTATAGCAGCACTATCAACAATAGCCAAAGTATGGAAAGACCCCAAATGCCCATCGATGGATGAATGGATAAAGAAGATGTGGTATATATACACAATGGAGTATTACTCGGCAATCAAAAAGAATGAAATCTTGCCATTTGCAACTACGTGGATGGAACTGGAGGGTATTATGCTAAGGGAAATTAGTCAGAGAAAGCCGAATATCATATGACTTCACTCATATGAGGACTTTAAGAGACAAAACAGATGACCATAAGGGAAGGGAAACAAAAATAAAAACAGGGAGGGGGACAAAACAGAAGAGACTCATAAATAAGGAGAACAAACAGAGGGTTACGAGAGGGGTTGTGGGAGGGGGATGGGCTAAATGGGGAAGGGGCACCAAGGAATCTACTCCTGAAATCGTTGCACTAGATGCTAACTAATTTGGATGTAAATTTTGAAAAATAAAAAATAAAATTAAAAAAAAATCGATAAGACAAAAACAATCCAGTAAAAAAAATGGACAAAAGAGTTCAAGATAGTGTTTACAGGAAAATAAATGTAGGCAGCTTTTAAGCATATGAAAATATGCTCAGCTTTGTTCCTTCATAGTAAGAGAAATACACATTAACCGGAACAATACCATTTCCCATTTATTATATTGTTACAAATCTGAAAGTTCCATAACACAGTGTGTGCGTTGATGGAGGGCAACTTGGAGATTGCATCTAAATTGGAAATGTAATCCTTTGACCCACGGATTCTATATGTAGCAC
Organism: Panthera tigris; assembly: GCF_018350195.1. Lineage (NCBI taxonomy): Eukaryota > Metazoa > Chordata > Mammalia > Carnivora > Felidae > Panthera > Panthera tigris. The sequence goes on along the minus strand of NC_056666.1, from coordinate 131,938,447 downwards.
TGTAAATTTCACATATATTTGCACACATTAAAAAAGACGTACAAGATTTAAATAAAGAAATAAATACATACATACATACATACATAAATAAAAAGGATTCCCTATACTAGTCTTTTCTACTATTGTTTGGTGTTTAGAGGTTCTTGCGTTTGCAGCATAAAGGAAGATGAGACACAGGAAGGTGGCGAGAGGATAGGCCTTTCTTTGTAAAGCGGGAGGAAATTGATTAGGAAAGGGAAGGAGCTGGGCGCCGGGGTGGCTCAGACAGTTTCGCTTCAACTTAGGCTCAGGTCATGATCTCACGGTTCCCGGGTTCCAGCCTCTCGTCGGGCTCTGTGCTGACAGCTCGAAGCCTGGAGTCCGAGTCTCCCTCTCTGTGTCTCCCTGTGTCTCGTCTCCCTCTCTGTCTGCCCCTCTCCCGCTTGCTCTCTGTCTCTGTCTCTCTCTCTCAAAAATAAATAAGCGTTTAAAAAAATTACAAAAAAGGGGCGGGCGCCTGGGTGGCTCCGTCGGTTAAGTGTCCAACCTCAGCTCAGGTCATGAAAATGGCAACTACAAAACCATTCAGCAAAAACGTATAAGCAGAACTATCCATTTATTTTCATCGGCATATTCTCTTATGTTGAAAATTTTTTTTTAATTTTGTTTAAAAGCAGTTTCTCATCATCTAACCTATAGATCATATATGTGACCACATGAAATTCGCCCTGCAGTAATAAGGTTCTTTTACATCTTAATTAGACTGATTCCTACTTTGCTACATTCCTACTTTGCTAAGAATAATGTTCAAAGTCTGTTTTCTATGCTGTATTGTACCTTATTTTTAAAAAGCTGTTTCAAGTAATGAAGTGTAAAATAAAATTGTCAATGGTAGAAGAGACTAGAATCAAAGTTGTATTTTTAAATCTGCCTGAATGAGTCGACTATAATACAGGGATACATTAAAATGACCATTGGCAGATGATGTATATGTTGCAGACAAAACGGATCTTCCGGAGTAATTAACTTAAAAATTGCGAGCTAATGTAAAAACATTACGATTTTTTTTTTGCCAAACTGAAATCTTAGCTTTCTGTTGTTGACAGAAAACGCCTCCAAGGCGGGATTGAAACAAGAGCAGCGCCAAGACATCCAATTGCCTAGTGGGACTGTGTTGTCCCAGGAAACACCACCAGTCAAGATGAATGTTTGGAAATCAACAGAGGTAAGTCACTGTGGCAGTTTCCTGTTGCCGCTGTAACAAATGACCACAAACTCAGTGCCTTAAATCAGCACAGATGTGTCATTTTGCAGTTCTGTAGGTCAGAAGTCGGACACAGGACTCACTGGGCTAAAATCAAGGTATCATCTGCAGCCTGCCTCCCTTTCTGGAGGCCTGAAGGGAAAATTTGTTTCCTTGTCCTCTCTGGCTTCCTGTGTTCTAAGAGAACACTTGTCTTTTAATTTTGCTGTCTTTTGTTTTACCCCGTTTTAAATAAGAATGAGGTTAAATTATGAAAGTTTTCCGTTAAAGCTCATGCTGTAGAAAAAATCTTTCTAAAGAAATTCTTCTTTATCCTAATAGAATAAAGCTCTCTTATCTTTTCTTCTAAATGAAATCCTTGTGTCCTCTAGAATTTTACCACATACCGTAAGAGGGGAGTCTTACTGTCTTTATACCTGTGGATAAACAGTATTTAATTTATTGTACAGTCCATCTCTCTCTACTCATCTAAAATAACTTTTTAAAAGACTTCAGGAAGTTGCAGAAATAGTACAGACTCCCATGTACCCTTTACCCAGCTTCTCCCAATGTTGGCATCTTATATAACCGCGGTGCAACATCAAAATGAGGAAGTGGATGTCGGTATGTTACTGCTAACTAGATTACAGACCTTATTCAGTTTCCGAATTTTTAATTCACTATTCAATTAAAAAAAATCTTTTTAATGTTTATTTATTTTTGAGGGAGAGACAGAGACAGAGCACGAGCGGGAGAGGGTCAGAGAGAGAGGGAGACACAGAATCCGAAGCAGGCTCCAGGCTCTGAGCTGTCAGCACAGAGCCCAGATGTGGGGCTCGAACCCGTGAACCGTGAGATCATGACCTGAGCTGAAGTCGGATGCTTAACTGACTGAGCCACCCAGGCACCCCTCACTAGCTGATTTTTTAACCTCCATTTGTGTGTGTGTGTGTGTGTGTGTGTGTGTGTGTGTGTCTGTAGGGGGAGTGCTATGCAATTTTATTCTAAGTATAGATTCATGTAATCACCAAAAGAAATCCCTCATGCTATCCACCCCATCTCATTCCCCACACCCCAACCACGTCCTCCCCTGACGACCACTAATCTTTTCTCTATCTTTATAGTTTTATTATTTCGAGAATGCTATGTAAATGAATTCAGACCATATGTAATCTTTTGAGATCGTTTTTATTTTTTCCACTTAGCATAATGCTCATGATATCCATTCAGTTGTGAAGTTTTCGTATCTCTGGGATAAATGTCTAGGGGTGTGATTGCTAGGTTGTATATTAAGTACCTACTAAATGTGGTAAGAAACTGTCGACCTGTTTCCTAGACTGGCTGTACCATTTTACATTCCCACCAGCAGTGTAGAAGAGACCCAGTTTCTCTGCCTTCTCACCACCTTGTGGCATCACCGTTTTTATTTTGGCTATTCTAATAGGTTTGTGGCGATATCTCATCATGGTTTTTAGTTGATGTTTCCCAAATGGCTAATGATGCTGAACATCTTTTCGTGTGCTCGTTTGTATCATCGTCACTTCTCTTTGGTGACAGATATCTTCATATCTTTTGCTCATTTTCTAATTGGACTGATGATGGTTTATTACCGTTGAGTTAGGAGAGTTCTTTGTATATTCTGGATACCAGTGTGTTTCTACTTGTGCTCTCATCCGTGAAGATGTTCATCTTATTTTTGAGCATGACCTGTGTCTTTAATTCTCACATTTGTATTTTTCTCTTTCGTTGCTGTGTGTTTGGGGAGGGAGGGTATCCCCAAAGTTTGAATTTACAGAACCATCTTGACTGGAAACCTGTTCCACTGAAGACTATTTACAATGATCTCATCACTCATTTGTTTGTCTGTTTTATGTGTGTTTCTCCTTCTAGAAGGAAAGCTCCTTGAGAGTAATGGCCATTTTAGTCTTACTCATTACTGAACCTTCACTTGCCAAATTTTTGTTAATGAAGAAATGACTGAACGGTAGACACTCAATTTTAACTTCCTTCTCTTCCTCCCCTGTGAAAGAGGCTTGTTTGGTCTTCTGTTTTGTTTAGCGTTCCCTGCCACAGTTCCTATGAGAGTGGCTGGAATTATTTATTGACCTTCTGTTCCCAGCCCTTTCCCTGAACCCAGTTAGGCATTGGATTTACCCGATTTTCTAGCAGCCCCGAAAAGTACATAAAATTAAAATTTCACTTTTCCCTAATTGCATCACAGCCCGCAGACTGAAAGAAAATACGTAGATCGTTTTAAAAGATATGACATTGGGGCGCCTGGGTGGCGCAGTCGGTTAAGCGTCCGACTTCAGCCAGGTCACGATCTCGCGGTCCGTGAGTTCGAGCCCCGCGTCGGGCTCTGGGCTGATGGCTCGGAGCCTGGAGCCTGTTTCCGATTCTGTGTCTCCCTCTCTCTCTGCCCCTCCCCTGTTCATGCTCTGTCTCTCTCTGTCCCAAAAATAAATAAAAAACGTTGAAAAAAAAAATTAAAAAAAAAAAAAAGATATGACATTAAGCAAAATTATTTTTATTATTATTGTTATTTTTTTAAGTTTATTTATTTTGAGAGGTGGGGGATGAGGGGAGAGAGAATCCCAAGCAGGTCCCTCACTGTCAGCACAGAGCCTGATGTGGGGCTCGAATTCGCGAGCTGCGCCGAAATCAAGAGTCTGACGCCCAACAGACCGAGCCACCCAGGCACGCCGAGCAAAATTATTTTTAAATACGCGGTCAGTTTTGTTTACTGCCGATGGCTTTTAAGGAAGAAAATAGACTTGAATAATCTTACATGCTTTGGAGCCTAACAAAGACATAAAGTGCCACCTAGCTTTTTTGTATCAGTCCCCAAATTCTCATTATTATTGTTTCTTTCTGACTTCAGAGGAAACCGCTGTAATTGATTTACATCATTCAGCATCTTGTATCAGTTAGCAAAAAATGGTGCCCTTCTCTCAAAAGAAGTTTGAAGTTAGATTTCTCTTTCTCAAAGCATTACTACATCATGACACTATTCCATCATTTTACTGACAAGCTATCTCTCTTATTACTGTCAGGAATATTTGATGTGACCCAATATATCCTCTCCAGAAATCTGCTTTTGTGGCAGAAGACAAAACCCACCAGGCTGAACAGTGAATCTAATTGTTGTTGCCAAATGTACTACATGTACATTAAAATTCTCATGTTCTTAATACAGAATGAGAAAGAAATGATACTGTTGATTGCTTAGGCAGATGAAGGGGACTTAAAAATATCTTGTAAAAACTTTAAATAGAAATCTCTTTATTCTCTTTCTACAAATGAAAGGATGATCTAAAAGCAGTAAATAAAATTCTTAACAGAACAGGGCATTCAAAAGCAGAGCAGAGCTTGCTTGTGGTACTTTCAAAACTCAGGAAAGCCTTTAAACGTACAGCACTTAGACATGGGTATGTGTTCTCTCTAGGTACTGCCCAGAATCTTTATTATTGAATTTGCTAATTAATAAGGTTATTACATAGCCTTTCACCACCTCAAGAGACCTTCCTCTTTTCCTGTTTGAGGAGATTCAACAATGAGGGTTATGATTTTCTTTTTCTTTTCTTTCTTTTTTTTTTTTGGTCACAGTTGTTTCTATAGTAACAGATAGGGATGCTATGAATTGGTTCCCGCAGAATTAAAGCTGACCAAAGCCTTCAGTCTAGTTGTGAGTTTGGAAGTGACGGGAGATAAATGTTTATTTCCTCCTGCTTCTGTTTATTATTTTGTTAAATGAAGAGTAAACAGTTTTTATCCTTGGGCTTATTAGCATATCATTTATTATATTTGCAAAACTTTGAACTCATCAAAGCTGTTAGGGAAATGGAAATTGTACCTATTCTAATCATGCTAATTCATCATCCCCTTACTTCGTTTCTGCATCATTGCTTTATGCTGAAAAGCCCTTTTTTATTTTCATGTCTGTACTTTTATTCTTTTCAAGTTGGAAGATACTTGCTGGAAAAAGTTGAAACAATATGAAAGGGTAAAGAGTGAAAAACAAAGTTTCTTCTTACTTCTCTATACACCTTCAGTTCCTTCCCTTGGAGGCATCCGTTACTAACTAGGTTCTTAGAAATTTGGGAGGGAAATTTTCTGTGTCCAGACATTTCGTTTATCTAAGGATTCATCCCATATATACTGCTCTGCAGCATGCCTCGAACTAAACAATGTATCTTGGACATCTTTTTTTATTTATGTAATAAATGCAAATTTATTCATGTAATAAATGCAGTCCTTTGGTGTGTGTTGTTCCACATCTTTTTTGCTAAACTGTAGATCATGGATGTCTTTCTCTATCCGTGTGGATAGCGGTGCTGTATTCTTTCTTATTTTTAAAATTGTTTAATGTTTATTTATCTTTTGAGAGACACAGAGAGCGAGTGGGGAAGGGGCAGGGAGAGGGAGACACAGAATCCGAAGCAGGCTGCAGGCTCCAGGCTCCGAGCTGTCAGCACAGAGCCCGACGCAGGGCCTAAACTCACAAACTGCGAGATCATGACCTGAGCTGAAGTCGGATGCTTCACCGACTGAGCCACCCAGGCGCCCCTAGCTGTGCATATTCTTGATGCATAAATGAATCTTCGCTTATTTGGCCATCCCCTGTTGGTAATCATTTAGGGATATTTTTATGTTTTTGTCTATTAAGAGCAATATTGTAACAGCGGTTCTTGTACACGTTTTATATGATGCTGTCCTAAAAGTGGACTCGCTGAAAGATTATATGTATCTTTAGTTTTGAAAAGTACTGCCAAACTGTCCTCCCAAAAGTTGCACCAATTTATGCCCACCAGAAGCATAGTTTTGCAAATACTGAGTATTATCAAACTTGTACACTTTTTTGTCAGTCTGAAAGGTGGGGAAAATTTGTTTTAATTTATTCCATTGTAATTACAGGTAAGAGTGGAAGAACTTTTCACATGTTTCTTGGGGATTTGTGTTTCTTTTTGTTAAGTTTATTTATTTACTTAGAGAGAACATGTGAGTGGGGGAGGGGCAGAGAGGGAGAGAGAGAGAATCCCAAGCAGGCTCCTCACTGTCAATACAGAGCCCGATGCAGAGCTCGAACTCACAAACCGTGAGATCATGACTTGAGCGGAAGCCAAGAGTCAGACACTCAACCGACTGCGCCACCCAGGTGTCCCTGTGTTTCTTTTTTATTATTAACTCTATTCATCTCCTTTGCTTGTTTTTCTGTTTGGTTTCTCATCTTTTTGTTATCAGTTTCTAAGAGCTATTTGGCTATTAAATAATTAGCTCATCGTCTGCTTCTTTATCTCTTTATTCATTTCCAGGTTTTTGTGTGATTTTTTTTTAATATTTTTTTTATTATTTTTATTTTTATTATTTTTTTTTAACATTTATTTATTTTTGAGACAGAGAGAGACAGAGCATGAACGGGGGAGGATCAGAGAGACGGAGACACAGAATCTGAAACAGGCTCCAGGCTCTGAGCTGTCAGCCCAGAGCCCGACGCGGGGCTCGAACTCACGGACCACGAGGTCATGACCTGAGCCGAAGTCGGCCGCTTAACCGACTGAGCCACCCAGGCGCCCCTCGTGTGATTTTTTAATTTTATTTATGGCTTTTTTTTTTTTTTTTTGCCTTTGCAAAGGGAAAACATACCGCTCTTTCTTTGTCTCTTTTTTTCCTTACACACCTGCCGTCGCACTTCACTTCTGACACAAGAGACGTGGGTTTTCCACACACCCAGCTGTTGTCTACAACATTAGCTGGGTGTGCTGCAACTTAACTCGATTCTGACACTGTCTGCCTAAAGATGGCATCAGATTTCACAGGCTTAAGTGCCCAGTCCCCAAAGCTTCCTTTCCCCCACCTCCCATTTCAGATGCCAACTGCACATCTCGGGCTGTCACCTGTACTTCTGACCTGCTGTAAATCCAGGTTCCCATGACCCCCTCCTCGGGTTTGCTCACTCGCTAGAACAGCTTAAGAACCCATGGAAATATTACTCGCAGATGCTGCTTTATTATATAATAAAGGATGTGATAAAGGGTACAGATGAATTGCCAGATGTAGAAATACACAGGGCAAGGCCCAGAAGTTTCCCTAGTGCAAGAGTTTCTGTCCCCATGGAGTTGGGCTGTGTCACCCTCCCAGCATGTCCGGTATTCACCAACCCAAAAGCTCTTGGCACCGCAAACATTTGGGACTTTTATGGTGGCTTCATCAGATGAGCGTGACTGATCCTTTATTCCATCTCCAGTCTCTCTCCCCTTCCAGGGGGATGCGGTGTGGGACTGAAAGTTCCAGGCTTCTAATCATGGCTTGGTCTTTCTGGTGACCAGTCCCCATCCCGAAGCTGTCCAGGAACCCACCAAGAGTCACCTCACAAAACAAAAGACACTCTGAGCTCCCAGAAAATTCCAAGTGATATAGGAGCTCTGTGTCAGGAGCCAGGGTCAAAGACCAAATATTAAAACAAAAGATGCTCCTAGCACTCCTCTCACTTAGGAAATTACAGGAGTTCAGGGGCTCTGGGCCAGCACCAGGGACAAAGACCAAATATATATTTATTATGACTCCGATATCACAGCCTTAAAGCAGTCTTTAATTTTCATTAAAAAGTAGTCAAATTTGCCTTTCCATTACGGCTTCTAGATTTTAAGTCATTCTTAGAAAGACCTTCCCTAGTCTAAGATTTTATTAAATATCACCCTGGCTTTTTAGTTCAACAAGCTATTTTTTAGATCAGTTTTAGATTCACAGCAGAAGTGAGTAGAAAGAGATTTTTCCATATACCCGATGCATACCACCACCCGCCTCTGCCCTGTATGACCTCCCCCACGATTAGCATCCACCCCAGGGTGGTACATTTGTTATAATCAATGAACCTAAATTAACACTCATTATCATCCAAAGGCCACAGTTTACATTAAGGTTTGCTGTGTGTTCTGTGAGTTTTGACAAATGTATGGTGCTATGTATCTGCCATTACAGTGTCGTAGAGAATGGTTTCATTGTACTAAAAATCCTCTATGTTTCATCTATTTATTCCTTTTCCTGCTAACGCCTGGAAACCACTGATCCTTTTACTGTCTCCTTAGTTTTGCCTTTTTCAGAAAGTCATATGGTTGGAATCATACAGTATGTAGCCTTTCCAAACTGGTTTCTTTCATTTAGTAATATGCATTTAAGATTCTTGTGTCTCTTTATGGTTTGATAGCTCATTTCTTTTTTTAACGCTGAATAATATGCCATTGTCTGGGGGTGCCTGGGTGACTCACCTGGTTAAGCATCTGACTTTTGGTTTCAGCTCAGGTCCTGATCCCATGGTTTGTGAGTTCAAACCCTGCGTCGGGCTCCACACTGACAGCATGAAGCCTGCTTGGGATTCTCTCTCTCTCTCTCTCTCTCTCTCTCTCTCTCTCTCCCTCCCCCCCCCCACTCATGTGTGCACTCTCTCTCTCTCTCAAAAATAAATAAATTTAAAAAAATATGCCATTGTCTGGATGTACCACAGTTTATTAACCCGTTCACCTCCTGAAAGACATCTTGGTTGTTTCCGACTTTTGGCAATTATGAATAAAGCTACTATGAACAATTGTGTGTAGGTGTTTGTGTGCACATAAGTTTTCAGCTCTTTTGGGTAAATACCAAGGAGTGCAATTGCTAGGTTGTGTGGTAAGTGTATGTTTAGTTTTGTAAAAAACTACCCTAGTTCTTTTATGCTTTAATTTTTAAAATATAGTTAAATGCTATCCATCAAAAAATTACTTAATGAATGAAGAGTGTTAAAGATTCATCTTTAAATTTGTATTTTTACAAATGATAATCAGTTGTTTCAATGCTGTTTGTTGAACAATCCACCTTTTCCCCATTGACTTGAATAGTGCCTTCTATCACACAATAAATTCCCATTTATGCTTACGCCCATTCCTGGATTTTCTACTTGTTTATATTAAAGACGCAACATGCAAAGATCAGCTGTAACATTTAAAAAAAGAAAGAAGGAAAGGCTATGTATAAAGGGAAAGAAGGGAATAAGGGAGGAGAGATAGAAGCTAAATTTCTTTGATTGTATCGTGATTTTAGATTTGTCATTGGAATCCTGGAAATATTGTGCATAATTACGAAACAAAATAAAGAAAGTAATCCTTTAAAATGTAAAATACAAATAAACAAATGTTCCTTGCATTCCGTCGGTGTTTTTATTCTAAGATGTTGGTATTTTTGATCTGAGATTATTGTGAGCATAATGTGGGATGAATCAAATGAGTAGTCTCGTGATCCTCTATTTGAATCATCTTTGGTGTCCTTGAGAACTGGGATTCTCGGTGTGGGGGACAGGAGATATGCGTGTAAGATAGAAGAGATTGTCATGACCTAATAGACCTGAATTGGATTGAAAATATATAACTATAAACTCATGAGGAATTTTACATGAAATGTTTTGGGAAAATAAACTAAATTATTCATAGGCCAAAGGGGAAGTCTCAGAGGAAATTTAAAAATGCATATAACTGGGTAAGAAGGAAGCACAACTTATCAAAATATAGGAGGCATAGGTAAAGTAGTGGTCGGAGGGAAATTTATAGCACTAAATGCTTAGATTAGAAAAGAGGAAAGGTGTAAAATCAATAATTAGGTTTCTTGAAAAAAAAAACTAAGAAAACCAAATAAACCTACATGAAACAGAAGAAAGAAAATAATAAAGATCAGAAATTAATGGAATTAAAAGCAGGAAAACAGTTAACAGAAAAAATGACTGACGCAAAAGCCAGGTCTTTGAAAAATAGGAAAATGGATAAGCCTCTAGCAAGACTGCCAAAGAGGAAAGACACCGATCACCAGATCAGGATGAAGTGGGATGTCACTACAGTTCCTGTAGCTATCAAAGGACAATAAAGAATTGCTGCCAACAACTTTATGCTCATAAATTTGACGGTTTAGAAGAAATAGAACAATTTCTCAGAAAGCGGACACTACGAAAATTCAAAGAAGGTGGAATAGAACCTGAATAGTTCTGTAACCGTTAAGAAAATTTTTTAATGTTTATTTATATTTGGGGGGGAGGGGCAGAGAGAGGGAGACACAGAATCTGAAGGCTCTGAGCCGTCAGCAGAGACGTGGGGCTCGAACTCAAGAGCTGTGCGATCATGACCTGAGCCGAAGTCACATGCTTAATCAGCTGAGCCACCCAGGCGTGCCCCTGTAACCATTTTGTTTTTAAGTGAATTTGTAATATAAGTCTCCTGAAAAAGAAATCTCCACTTCCAGATGGTTTTACTGGAGAATTCTCGAATAGACACTATTTTTACACAAATGTCTTTCAGAAGTAGGAGGGAGTACTTCCCAGTTCATTTTATGAGGCAAGTATTGATGCTCTGCTACCAACCCCAGAAAAAGACCATTTCTTGTCTTACAAAAAAAAAAAAAAAAAAAAAGCCATTATCTCTCATGAAATGAGAGGCAAAATCCTCAAAAAACAATTATCCAATTGAATCCAGCAATATATTTTAAAAAATTATACACCAGAACCAAGTGGGATTTAATCTAGTTGTGGCTCAACATTTGAAAGTCAATGAGTGTAATTTATCATGTCAACAAATTAAAGAAGAAAAATCATAGGATTTTTGTCAGTTGATGGAGAAAACATTCAACAGCACGCAATACCCATTTATGGTAAAAACTCCGCAACTAGAAATAGGGACTTTCCTGAAATTGGTAAAGATCATCCACACAAAACCTGCAATAGCATCGTACTTAACAGTGAATGCTGTTCAAGATCGGGAACAAGGCCAGGACTTATTCCACATAGTACTAGAAGTTCCAGCCACTGCAATAAGAAAAGAAAAGATGTGTAGAAGAAAAAATAAAATTGTCCTCATTTACAGATTGTCTGCATAGAAAATCCCAGAGAGGCGACAAAACCTTAGAGAACCAGCTAGTGGATTCAGTAGGCATGGAGGATACAAGATCAGCATACATAAATCAATTGCATTTTTTATCTTTTTTGTTTTTAATGTTTATTTATCTGTTTCTGAAAGAGTGAGTGAGCGCAGGGGAGGAGCAGAGAGATAGAGAGACAGAGCATCCTAAGGAGGTTCTGAGCTGTCAGAGCAGAGCCTGATGTGGGGCTCGAACTCACAAGCCGTGAGATCATGACCCGAGCCAAAATCAAGAGTTCAATGCTTAATGGACTGAGCCACCCAGGCACCTCTGAATTTTTTTTTTTTTTAGTCTTGATTTATTTTTGAAAAAAAGGGAGCAGGGAGCAGCAGAGAGAGAGGGAGACAGAGAATCTGAAGCTGGCTCCACACTGTCAGCTCAGAGCCTGACTTGGGGCTCGAACTCATGAACCATGAGAGCATGACCTGAGCTGAAATGGGACGCTTAACCGACTGAGCCACCCAGGCACTCCTCAGTTGCATTTTTATGTACTAATAGTGAACATGTGGAAACAAATTAAGACACATGCCATTTGCAATTACTGCCCCCCAATGACATCCTTAGGTATAATTGTAACAAAAACATGTATAGCATCAGTATGCTGAAAATTAGAAAATACCGATGAAAGATTTTAAAGACCAGTCAGTTAAAGACATACCATGTTCACAGATTGGAAGACTTGTCATAGTAAAGATGCCCCTAACTACTCTATAGGTTTAATGCAATTCCTATAAAAATTCCAGCAAAGCTTTTTTTTTTTTTTTTTTGAGACAGATAATAAGCTTATTCTAAAATTTATGTGGAAAGGCACAGGCTCTAGAACAGCTAAAACTAAAGTGGAACTAATCACTCTGCCTGATATTAAGCCTTCGGCAGCTACTGCAATCAAGAGAGTGTGGAATTGGAGTGTGGTATTGAGAGTGTGGAGAGATAGACACCTACGTCAGTGGAACAGGAGAGAGAACCAAGAACTTAGACCCACACAAATATGGCCAATTGATTTTTAACAGAGGAACAAAAGGAATTCAACGAGGGACAACTTTTTCGACAAATGATATTGGGGCAATTGGACATTGGTATAGGCAAAACCATGAGCCTCCGTTTAAGCTTCATATAGAAATTCAGTCCAAGTAGATTGTGGACTTAAATGTAAAATGTTAAACTATAAAACTTTTTTAAAATACTGGAGAAACATCTTTGGGATCTAGGGCTGGCCAAAAACATGATCCCTAAAAGAAAAAAAAAGTTAGACCTCATCGCAAAAAGATATAAAAACAAGTTACAGACTGGGAGAAAATGTTTGCAACCCACATATCTGGCAAAGGACTAATATCTTGAGTATTAAAAAAATAAATAAAAACCTCTTGGGGCACCTGGCTGGCTCAGTGGGTAGAGCATACGAAGCTTAATCTCAAGGTCGTTGAGCTCAAGCCCCATATTAGGGATGGAGCCTACTTTTTAAAAAATTAAAAATTAAAAAACTAACCTCTCAAAGCGCAACAGTTAAAAATCCAGCACCATCCAATTAGAAAATGGGCAAATGACAAGAACTGTCCCTTCAGCAAATACAAACAGCAAATAAGCACATGAAAAGATGTTCCACCTCATCACCCACGAGGAATATGTAATTGAAACACACAATGAAATATCAAAATGGCTAAAGTAAAAAGTAGCGACAACACCAAATGCTGGCAAATGTGGGGAAATTGGATCACTCAAATATTACTAGTGGGAATGTAAAATTGTAAACCTACTCTGGGAAACCGTTTGCAGCGTCTTATAAAACTAAACGTGCAACTACCATAGGACTGAGCAATTGCATTCTTAGACATCTATCCCAGCAACATGGCAACTTACTTTCATACCCAAAGCTACACACAGTGTTCACAGCGGCTTTATGTATAATAGCCCAGATCTGGAAACAATCCAGATGGTCCTTTGACAGGTGAAACAAACTGTGATACATCTATACCATGGATACCTACACAGCAATAAAAAGGAACGAGTTATTAATGCATGAAACAACATGGATGAATTTCTGGGAATTATGCCAGGTAAAAAAAAAAAAAAAGCCAATTCCAAAAGGTTACATCCTATATGGCTCTATTTATATAACATGTCTTCAAATGTCAAAATTATAGAAATGGAGAAAAGATTAGTAGTTGTGGGGGGCAGGCTATGGTAATAAAAAGGTACCAGGAAGGGTCCTTAGGGTGATGGAAATGTTCTGTATTTTGACCGTAACAGTGTCAATATCTTGGATGATATGTACTGCAGTTTTTAAGATGTTATTTTTAGGGAAAACAGGGTAAAGGATACATAGGGTCACTCTGTATTATATCTTAATACATGTGAATCTACAGTGATTTTAAAATAAAAGGTGAATTATAAAAAGGGGCGAATCCCTTGGAAAATGGTTTGGCAGTTTCAACGAAGTTACATACTATATATTTAATGAAGTTAAATTCATATTGAAATATATGAATTCTATGAATTTGTATATTTAATGGAGTTAAGTACTGTTTAACTTATCCTATGACCTGCCCGTTCTACTCCTGTGTAAATATCCAGGAGTAATGAGTACACTTGTCCATAAAAAGATTTGTGTAAGAATGTTCACAGTATCTTTATTCATTATAGCCGAAATTTGGAAACAATCCAGATGTTCATATGGAGGAGAATGGATAAACAAATTGTGGCATATTCCTACAATGGAATACTTCTTACAAAAAAAAAAGGAACGGATACACACAAAATATGGATGCATTTTTTTCACACATTGTGTTAAGCAATGGGAATCAGATACAAGAGAGCACGTAGCGTATGATGACATTCATATGAAGCTTAAGAACAGGCGAACTCGGGGCGCCTGGGTGGCGCAGTCGGTTAAGCGTCCGACTTCAGCCAGGTCACGATCTCGCGGTCCGTGAGTTCGAGCCCCGCGTCAGGCTCTGGCCTGATGGCTCGGAGCCTGGAGCCTGTTTCCGATTCTGTGTCTCCCTCTCTCTCTGCCCCTCCCCTGTTCATGCTCTGTCTCTCTCTGTCCCAAAAATAAATAAAAAACGTTGAAAAAAAAAATTTAAAAAAAAAAGAACAGGCGAACTCATTGCTACTGATGGAAGATAGACGCTGTTTACTGGTAGTGGGAGGGTGGGACCAACTGGAAAGGAGCTTGGGGGAACTTTCTGGAGTGACAGAAATGTGGCTACATAGGTATACGGCATAATGTTAAAACCTATTGAACTCTACCCTTAAGGTTTATGCATTTTACTCTATGTTGATTATTACCTTAAAGTACCATAAAACAGATCTTTGTTCATAGGAGGAAAAAGACACGTCAACTGATCCCACCATATGGACTTTATTTGAATCCTCTCTTGGACAAGCTATAGAAAAAAACTGCTTCATAGCACTCATGAGAAATTGAAAAGATGAGGAGTTTGTAACTGATGACATTAAGGAGTTGGGAAGTTTATAGGTATAAAATAATAATTGTGTTAAAGAGTTCATGTCATTTAGAGAGAGGCACTGAAATCAGTGATGTATCTAGGGTTGGCTTCACAATAAAGCCAATGAGGACTGGTAGGATGTAAATGAAACCAGATTGGCCATGCATTGATTTGTTTAACTGCGTGGTTGGATTGATTATCATCTGTGTTTTACTCCATGATAAAAAGTTAAAGTTCTAAAATTTAGTACAAATAGGAGCACCTGGGTGGCTCGGTTGGTTAAGCCTTCAACTCTTGATTTCGGCTCAGGTCATGATCTCGTGGTTTGTGAGATCGAGTCCCGTGTCTACCTCTGCACGGACAGCATGGAGCCTGCTTGGGATCCTCTCTCTCCCTCTTTCTGCCCCTCCCCTGTTTGCGCGCATGCTCGTGTACTCTCTCTCAAAAATAAACAAACATTGAAAAAAAGATAGACACAGGTAGCCTTATTATTGCCAGTAAAACAGAACAATCAGCCTCTGAGATAGTACGCCCTAAGGATGCTCAGGGAGTGGTGGGGAAAGTTCATGCCTCAAACAGAAACGTTGCTACTCTGCACTAGAAGTCTTCATCAAGGAGTGAGGATCTCCAAGGGTAGAAAACCACCCTACGCTCAGTGCACACCAAGTGTATAAATAACTTATATTTAAGTTCTTTCCATTAAAATGGGTTTATGTTAGCACATATAGACACAGTGTATCTCCATGAATTGTCCATCTGTTTTACCAAATTGAAGCAGAGGGATTAAT
This sequence comes from Panthera tigris, assembly GCF_018350195.1. Classification (NCBI taxonomy): domain Eukaryota; kingdom Metazoa; phylum Chordata; class Mammalia; order Carnivora; family Felidae; genus Panthera; species Panthera tigris. The sequence continues at coordinate 131,923,058 of NC_056666.1, read as the reverse complement.
TATGTTTTTCAAACTTCATGTGCTCTCTTATTTTCTTTAAGGACCTGATGTTATTTTATGAGGATGATCCAAAGCCAGTTTTGTCCACAATTCCTCCTCCCATTACCTCATCAACTAAATGGTTATCAGAAGAGCAAGCAGACGTTTGTCACCTCTGCGATGCAGGTAAATTGGGTAAAAATTAGAAAGTTTACTCAGAAGCATCCATACGAAACACTGGGAAAGGAGTTGCTTTTCATCAGATTTTATTTTGTGAAATATAGCAATAATGGCTTTAATTTAACTTTGATAATGGGGGATGGGACCAGCATGGCTGAATTCAGCCCACACATAATCCTATAATCTTATTTTGCCATTTGTTTCAGTGGTTTTTTTCCCTATTTTGCTTTCTTTTCTTTTTCACCATTTCAAAAATTAGTTACCACAGTCAAACCTCTTACGAATGCTTTAAAAAAGCAGAAAAATTAATTTGAGTTCCTTTTTTCGTTTGTATGAACATCTCTTTGATAACCAAGCTTTAGGCCAGAATGCATGGGATCCCCCAAACTGGCTAATCGCCTCTTGAATAATTAACATTACAGGGGGTACCGTATAAAATGATACAGACTGGCCTCCAAGAAATTACACTATCAAATTCCAACTGGGTCCTGCTGCTGTGAAAGACCCGATTGATTCACCATGGCACCACTCCATACTGTCTCTATTTTTCAGAAACTCTCAATTTTTGATACATTCTTCCTCTTGCTCTTCTCAAAAAATAGGACTCAAGACCTTCTGCCAAGTTGAGAATGAAACGTTCTCATTAGTATGTTTCATCCCCTCATTTGTCTTTGCTTTTATATCCATCCGGGCATCTTCTCCCTCATTGCAGAGGTGGCTCCTTATGTTCTGAGTTTCGTCTTCTCCCTCATCTTTGGGCCACGCACCTCGGTTTTCTCCTTATATATATCCCCAATATCCAAAATATATTTAAAAAAACCCTGTAGGTTATTAGTGTAGATTTCTTTTATACATTTGCATTTATATAATTTTCTTATAAAACCGGTCCTGAGAATGATGATGAGGATGTTTCAACAAACACAGAACAAGAAGTTGTGGGTTATGGTGATATTTGTAAGTGCCAGGATGGTATGACTCACATGGATAATTAGTTATAAGTGGTTACCGTTTTTTAGACAGCTTGCTCTGTCTTCTTAGAATACGCTTTATGTAAACGGATCCAGATCCAGAAGCTTGAAAGAATAGTAAGGAAAACATTTTTGTGATCTAATATTCCCATGTATCCCCGCCTCCCTCCGCTGCGCCCAACATTTTTTAATTAAACTTCATTTTTAGAGCGGTTTTAGGCTCCCAGTAAAATTGAATGGAAGGTACAGAGATTTCCCCATACACCCCTGCCCCCAGACAAGCACAGCTTCCCCCACTACCAACACCTCACATTTGTTGCAATCAGTGACTATACATTAATGCTTGGTTATCAAAGACGATAGTTTACATTAGGGTTCTCTCTTGGTGTTGTATATTCTATGGGTTTTGAGAAACGTATCCACCGTTTTAGTATCATACAGAACGTTTCTCCCTTCCTCCTAACACCCGATACTTTGTCTCCACAATTTTGCCTTTTCCAGAAAGTCATACGGTTGGAATCATACGGGATAGCGTTTTCAGACTGACTTCTTTTATTCAGTAACATGTATCTTAAGCTCCTCTGTGTCTTTTCATGGCTTGATAGCCCATTTCTTCGTAGTGCCGAATAGGATATGATAGAGTATTTATCCATTCACCTGCTGAAGAACATCTTAGTTGTGTCCAAGTTTGGGCAATCATAATAAATAAAGCTGCTGTAAATATCCATGTGCAGGTTTTTGTGTGGAAATAAGTTTTCCCCGCCAACATTTTAATACAAGTGAAGTTGAATATAAACGAGGCTCAGAGGAAGCCTTTAAGAGGAAAAAAGTCACAAAACATGCCGAGTGAGGGATGAGTCCCCCACGTTACTTGGTTAGAACTCGTCTTAATTGGAGAAGCTTCTCCTATTTTTGAGTCTTTCTCTTCTCCCGTCTTTCCTTCACACCAGTCTCAGAGATATCTTGCTAAAATGCAGATCTAAATGTTTCACTTCTCAGCTTAAAAACTTTCAGTAGTTTTCCACTACCGATAGCATGTTTAATTTTTTTATGCTGTCATATGAGATTTTCATGGCCTGCTCCCAGCCAACCCCTGTAACCTCATCACACAATACTGCCAATCCTCACAATGCTCTGTGACATTCTATTACCTGTATAGTTTCTTCTCCTTAGAAAGTCTTTGTTCCAGTTACTTCGGCTGGGTAACACATTGCTCTAAAACTTTGTGGCATAAAATAAGCATGTATTCCGCTCATGGAATTCTCTGGGTCAGGAATTAGGACAGGGCACAGTGGGGATGACTTAGCTTTGTCTCATGACGTGTGTTTGGGCCTCGGCCCGAGAACACAAAGGCTGGGGATGGGAATCATCTGAAGGCTCGTTCACTCGTGTGTCTGGTGGCTGGTGCCCACTGTCGGCTGGGGGCCTCAGTTTCTCTCCACGTGAGACTCTTCGTGCAGTCTCTCCACATGGGCTAGTTTGGGCTTTCTCACAGCATGGTGGCTGGGTTCCCAGGGTGAGCGTCCTGTAAAAGAAAGACCAGGCAGTAGCTGGATCCTCTCAAAAGTCATGCTGTGAGACTTCCTTCCCATTCAGTTCATCAAAGCAATCACAAAATCTTGCCCAAGTTCAAGGGAGAGGGAACATAGACTCCCACCCCTCCATGGACAAGTGTCAATGTCATATTGAAAGAAAAGCATATGGGAGGGTGTGTGTGTTAGTACAGTCATCTTTGGAAAATACAGTCTGCCACGGTCCTCCACCAAATTATGGATGCTTGACAAAGTCCTATTGAGACAGCCAGGCCCAGCTCAAAGGTCACTACTGCTATAAAATCTTTTCTACACACGAATTTTTCTTTTCACTGTGTCCCTGTGGGACTTTGCCTACAACCTTAGATTTGAATTTATAGTTGTGTATCATTTTATAAGTTTGATTTATTTTTAATTATGTAAGTAACAAGTGAATATACTCTTGTTTTAAAAAATTCAAACAATATTGCTAGAGTCCAAATCCTCCTTGACTGTCCCTTACCCCAACACAGTTCCCTCCCCAGAGTTACCTGTTATGATCAATTTGTTGGTTACTCTCTAGGCCTTTCTCTGTGTATTTGCACACATACATGTACCTTGAAAAGTATGTAGAACTGACTTTATTTTGTTTCAGAATATTCTGTATTTTTCTGAAACGTCTTAAAGCAACGTCACTTGGCCATCCTGTAGATGGCCTTTCTTTTTAACTCCTATATTGCCTGGGTGTTATCGTTTATTTCCCTGCCGGTAGACAGTTTGGTATTTTATATTTTTCACTATTACACTATTTCAATAGTACACTATTATTTCACTATTTTCACAATATTTCACTATTATTTCACTACTTGATATTACACTATTACAAATGATGCTTCAGTGAATAGCTGTGTGCATATATGTGAGTGTTTATTTAGGGTAGATAGATTCCTAGAAATGGAATCCCTGGGTCATAATATATGCCCATTTTCATTTTAGTTAATGCTGCCAAATAGCCCCTCAAAATATCAATACCGATTCACACTGGCTTGCGGTATATAGAAGTACTTATTCACACACACCCTCACCAGCACTTGATTTTTTTCAAGTCTTATATTTTTATCGCTTGGAAAAGGTTGCATTGCATAGTAGGTATAATTTGCATATTTCCATGTGTTAACTTGATATTTTTATTTCTTCTTCTGTGCAGTGCATGCTTATATCCTTAGTCTTTTTCTTTTGGCTTGTTTGTTGTTGATCATTTAAATTCAATGATTTTGTAGCATTTTTATATAGGTCGCTAACCTTAAGAATCAAAACTGCCCTTTATCTTACCAGCAAAAGATAGGGTTATTCGGGAATAAAAGAGAATTTCAATTCAGGACAAACGAGCTGAGGCAAAATACAGGCAAGCCCAAGGAATGAAGGAGAGGTACACTTTCTTAAGGAGAAAAGGAGTAGTCGGGAAGGCTGTTAGAAGCTTAAAGGCCATTGGAGTAAACTGAGAGTTCCAAGTGTAATGGCTTCTCATTGACTGAGCTGTTGTTGGGAGGGGAGGGAGATATGGAAAGCCTCTCTTCCTCTTCCCAGTAGTATGCGCCTTCAAGGTCAAGTCCTGCTCTTCTGTCGTGTGTGCAATTGACTAGAGTGGTAGGGCGTGAGAGCTTCTCCTAGGGAAACCTCCGGACTCCATTTTAGTGAGGGTTTCCGTTACTAATTTTCACACTGTTACTAATCCTTTCTGTGATTTATGTTGCAAATATCATCTTCTAGGCTATGAAGTGTCTTTCAGATTTCTTTACAGAAGATTTGTGTTTTCTTGGTGTTTTTGTAGAAGTCTGATGTTTTATGTAGTCAAGTGTATTATTATTTCCTTTCAGAGCTTTTGTTTTTTGTTTTTGTAAATTTATTTTTTACTAAAGTATAATTAACATACAGTGTTATATAAATTTCAGGTGTACAACGTAATGATCAGACAGTTCTGTACAATACTCAGTAGTGCTCACCATGATAAGTATAGTGACCATCAGACAACTTTATTACAACCTTATTGACTATATTTCCTGTGCTGTGCTTTTCATCTCTGTGCCTTATTTATTTTATAACTAGAAGTTTGTACCTTTATCTATTCCATCCCCCCACCTCTCCTCTGGCAACCACCAATCTGGTCTCTGTATTTAAGAGTCTGTTTTTTGTTTCTTTCTCTCTCCGTTTGTTCCTTTGTTTCATTTCTTAGATTCCACACGTAAGCTAAATCATATGGCGTTTGTCTTTTTTGTGTAACTTTCTAAAGAAGACCTACAGATGGCCAACAGACACATGAAAAGATGCTCAACATCAGTAATCATCAGGGAAATGCAAATCAGAACCCCAATGAAATATTGCCTTACACCTGTCAGAATTGCACTGTTGGTGGCGATGTAAATTAGCATAGCCACTGTGGAAAGCAATATGGAGGTTCTTCAAAAAATTAAAAATATAAATACCATTATAATCTAGTAATTCCACGACTGGGTATTGACCCAAAGAAGACAAAAACACTAATTCAAAAAGACACGTACACCCCTATGTTTACTGCAGTGTTATTTACAATGTTCAAGACATGGAAGCAACCCAAGGGTCCATCGATAAATGGATAAAGAATAGATAAGATACACACACACACACACAAGAATATTACTCAACCATAAAAAAGAATGAGATCTTGCCATTTACAACAACGTGGGTGAACCTACAGGGTATAACGCTAAGTGAAATAAATGGAGAAAGACAAATACCATATATTTTTTTGTGTTTTAAGAAGGCTTTCCCTACACCACGTTCATAGTATATATTCACCCATTTTTAAATTTTGTTTTAGTGCTTTTATTTTTTCAATTTGAGAGAGCGAGAGCCCACAACCGGGGGGAGGGGCAGAGGGAAAGAGAGAATCTTAAGCAGGCTCCATGCTCAGTGTAGGGCCCAACACGGGGCTCGATCCCATGACCCTGAGAGTCAAGAGTCGGTTGCTCAACCGACTGAGCCACTCAGGTGCCCCTGCTTTAGTTATGCTTTAATCTATGTGGATTTAAAGGATTTGTGATGGGTTCTAGATATGGTCAGTGGGCGGCCAGTTGTATCAACATTTATTGACTAGTTTATTTCTCTTCACTGTTTTGAAATGACTCTTTAACCTGTACTAAATAGTATCTGTTTATCAACTCTGTTCTGTTCTGTTGATCCATTCTTCCAGTCGTGGTCTGTTTAATTTTTTGCAATTACTGTAATAATGTGCGATAGTATGAATGTATTCTATTTTACTTAACCAGTATTATATTAAGGGTAACTTAGGTCATTCCCCTATTTTTGTTATTATAAATGATGATGAAATGACCTCTTTCTCTCCTTTCAAATAAAGTAGGCCTCTAATTTATTTTGCTACTATTTATTATTATTTATATGATTATTTGTTTCACAATTTTACGCAAACTCTAAAATACATTATTCTGAATTTCTGTTGACAAACTGTGTCTAGTTCACAACTTATCCTGTCAACAAATGGTTCTAATTTCCACGTTATAATTTCAGCGGCTTCAGCCCAAAGGCAAAAATAAAGAAGGAGAGTCATTCCGTACAACATCCTCTTCTCCCTTGCCTTCCCCCTTCTTGGGCACACCGTGATCTGCTGTTCACACTGGGCTGCAGCATGTAGGCATACTTACCCCTCGCTAACTCTCGGTCTTAGCTTCACTGATCCCACCCCTTTCTTTCACTCTCTGAGTGGCCACTCATTTCAATTTTGTGTTCATCATTCTCCGCTTTCTTTATAGTTTTACTACATACGTTTATGCTATAAACAGTAAGTTACTTAGTTGTGTGTGTGTGTGTGTGTGTGTTTTAAGTTATTTATTTATTTATTTATTTATATTTTGAGAGAGAGACAGAGCACAAGTGGATGAAGGGCAGAGAGAGAGAGAGACACACACACAGAATCTAAAGCAGGCTCCAGGCTCCGAGCTCTCAGCACAGAGCCTGATGTGGGGCTCAAACTCACGAACCATAAGATCATGACCTGAGCCGAAGTTGGACACTTAACCCACTGAGCCACCCGGGCGCCCCCAGTTGTTTTTTTTTTTTTTTAATTTTGTTTACATTTATTTATTTTTGAGAGACACAGAGAGACAGAGTACAAGTGGGGGAGGGGCAGAGAGAGAATGAGACACAGAATCAGAAGCAAGCTCCAGGCTCTGAGCTGTCAGCACAGAGCCCGACGCGGGGCTCTTACCCACAAACTGCGAGATCACGACCCGAACCAAAGTCGGATGCCCGACCGACTAAGCCACCCAGGCGCCCCCCACCCCCCACCAGTTTTTATTTTTAAGTACTCTACACCAACATGGGGCTCGAACTCGCAACTCTGAGATCAGGAGTCGTGTGCTCTAGCTACTGAGCCAGCCAGGCACCCCAATATGTTACTTAGTTTTACGTGATTTTAAACTTTACTATTAAATGGAGTCATTTTGAATTTATTTTTTGTGACTTCCTTTTATCACTCAATAATATGTTCTTAAGATTCATCTACGTGTGTGTAGGATTGTCATTTGTTTTCACGAATACTGTTCAGTATTTTACTGGGTGTGTGCATTAGAATGTACTCATTCTGCTCTACTATGGTCAGTACAGTGCCAGGTTTTTTTTGTAACGTGAACAGCTGTGAACATACTTCTACAAGCCTCCTGGTTCTCGTGGACAAGAGTTGCTCTAGGGCACATGTTTGGAAGTGAAATTGCTGAAGGAAGGTTCAATATGAGCGTCTTCAAGTGTACTAGATAATGCCCAGCTGTTTTCCAGAGTTTTAGTTTTCCCATGTCCTCACCAACCCCTTCAGGTCGCCATTCTTGGAAAGAGAAAAATTGCCAATCTATTGGGTGGGAATTGGTATCTCATTTGTTCTAAAACCGTTTTTTGATAGTGAAATTGAACACATTTTCATACGCGTACGGTTCATTCATGTTTTCTCATCTGTGAAATGTCTGTTCATGTCTTTTTGGCCATTTTTCTATTTGGTTGTTTGTCCTTTTCTTGACTGATTTGTAGGAATTCTTGATCTATTCTGGAGGCTAAACATTTCATTTTGTAAATGTCTTCCCAGGTTGTGACTTGTCTTTTCACTTGGTGAAGAGTCTTTTGAGTAATACAAGTTCTCAATTTTAATGAGGTAGAATTTTAGTCTTCATGGATGCACTTTTTGTATCTTGTTGGTTTTTTTTTTAATTTTTTTTTTTAACGTTTATTTATTTTTGAGACAGAGAGAGACAGAGCATGAACAGGGGAGGGGCAGAGAGAGAGGGAGACACAGAATCTGAAACAGGCTCCAGGCTCTGAGCTGTCAGCCCAGAGCCCGACGCGGGGCTCGAACTCACGGACCGTGAGATCATGACCTGAGCCGAAGTCAGACACTCAACCGACCAAGCCACCCAGGCGCCCCATGTATCTTGTTGTTTTAAAAAACTCTTTCTTATCTCAAGACTGTAGAGCCTCCTTCTGCTTGGGCTAAAAATTTCATAGTTTTGCCTTCCACAATTAAAATTTTAACGCAGCTGGAGTTGGTTTTTGTGTGTGGTTGAAGCGTGAGTCCAGTCTTAACTGCTAAATGGATAACCAGCTGTCCCCACATCATTTATTGAAAATTCTGCCTTTTCTCCACTGAGCTGCCATGCTGTTTATATCCTTAGCAAGTTTGCCCATTCGTATGGATTCGTTTCTGGACTCTATTCTGTTCCAGAAGTTATGTGACTATTCTTGCACCCACAGATAGCTTCAATTACCCTATCTTTGTGATAATTTTTGATCACTTCTCCCTCGTCAGGAATATTTTGTCTCTTTTTAATCCTTCGCTTTCGCACATAAAAGCTTGTCAAGTTCTTGGAAAAAAAAAAAATGAGTTTCGATTGGCCCTGCCAATCTGTTACCAGACTCAGGTCCTTGGACCCAGCAACGGCAGAAATGAGGCTGGACCCAAAGTACAAAGGCACAGACAGGCTTAATTGGGGCAACAGCTTCAGCTGAAGGGAGACACAGTCGTGACAAAGGAGCCAGACCTCAATAATAGCTAGGGAATGTTTTAAAGGACCTGAGGCAGACGAGGAGTGACATCTAAGCATGTAGGGGTGGGACATCTAAGCATGTAGGGGTAGGACAATACAGGGAATTGGGCACGCAGGCACAGTTAGCTGCTTCACACATTGTATGATTCCTCTGACAGCTAAGTGTCCACCTCTGGGCGTGAGTTTTAGCCTCACAATAAGGGGGAAGTGGGTGAAAGATCAAGTTTGGTGACCTTTGTCCTTGGACTAGTTTGGACCTGTCTAGACTTGCTCCTCGGCTGATGCTTTGCTCCTTAAGAACAGCCATAACAGCCAGCCAAGAGTGTCTCAGGTGCACGGGGGGCTTGTTCCCAAGGTCTCTGACTGTCTCGAATCTTTACATCAATTTGGAGAGGTAACACCTTTACAACATCACATCATTCTATTCATTTAAGTCTTCTTTAATATATTTTATGCTTTTTCCCCATAGAGGTCTCCTATATCTTTTGTTAGATTTAGTCCTAGGTACTTTATGTATTTTTCTTGCTACTGTAAAAGATATTTTATAAATTGCATTTTCTTTCTTTTTTTAATTTTTTTATGTTTATTTATTTTTGAGAAGGAGAGAAACAGAGTGTGAGCAGGGAAGGGGCAGAGAGAGAGGGAGACATGGAATGTGAAGCAGGCTCCAGGATCTGAGCTGTCAGCACAGAGCCTGATGAGGGGCTTGAACTCGTGAACTGTGAGATCATGACCTGAGCCAAAGTTTGACGCATAACCAACTGAGCCACCCAGGTGCCCCTATAAATTGCATTTTCTAATGGTTGATGGTGAAAATGAGTGGAATTAATTTTTGTATGTTGACTTTATAACCAGTAACCTTGCTTAATTAACTCTTACCAATTTTCCTGATTTATGTCTAGATTCCTCTGGGTTTTTTATGTTGAAAATTGTAACCTCTGTGGATGATGGCAAAATTGTTTTCTTTACTTATAAGCCATATGCCAAAGTATTGTTTTCTTACTTCAACCATGCCCGGTAGAACCACTCTGTTGAATGAAAGTGTGATCATGGGCTTCCTATACTTGGTCTCTCTCTTCAGAGAATTCTTTCAACATTTTGCCATTAAGACGGGTTGGCTGTATGTTTTTTGGCAGATCTCCATTCCTCATTTGTTAACAGTTTTATCACGAGTATATATTGAATTTTCTCCATTTTCAGCGTCTATATTAATGGTTATAGATTTTTCTCCTTTGAGCTGTGAATTTTGTAAATTAGTTAATTTCCAAATCTTAAGACAACCTTGAATTCGTGGAATAAACTCAATTTGGCCATGACTTATTCTCTCATAGGTAAGACACGGGCTTTGATTTGTTGACGTTTAGTTTGAGTTTTACCTCTACATCTAGGAGTGAAGTTACCCAAGATTATCTTTTCTGATATTCTTTGTCATGTTTCGATACCGAGATTTTGCTAGACTCCTAAAAAGAGTTGAAAAGCATTTGCTCTTTTTTAAGAATCCAGTTTGTGTAGAGTTGTTTGTGAGATGCCAGTGTTCACTCACGGTGCTGCCAGAAGGGCTGCAGGCAGGGGAGGCAACTCTGCACCCGGATATGTGCGTCCCCCAATGAAGGCAAAGTGCAGCTTCCTTTAGAGCGGAGAGTTCCGGTACAGGAAAGCTGATACCAGGTAACTGGCTGTTTTCCCCAGAAAATGGCGCCGCGCTGGGGGTGTAGCAGGAACCTCTAATGTTGACAGCTTGAGCATTCAGCAGTTGGGTAGCCAGGTCACCTTGGTCAGGAAGAGTTAATGTCAGGGGAGCCCACGCATGGCCTCCATCCCTGCCACGTGGCCAAAGCCTCTTGAACAGCCACTGGAGTGACCAGGGAAAGAGGATGATTGACGGCCAGTAAACAGAGCGTCTTGCCCACCCCCTTTTTGAGAGTCTCCCCGTCCCCCGGCAGGCATTTCTATGGGGCATGAATCTCTTGGCATATACATCCTAAGAGGTCCACCCACGTGTTTCTTTGTCACCAATCCTGTCACCTCTGCCTCATCCCTGTGATCCTCTCCACCCAAAGATGACAACCGCTACAAGCTCTTCAGTGAGGCTGGTGTCCCATCACGGTACATTTTTTTAATGCCGTGCTGAAGGGACTGCCCTCCGGGACAAGTAGAAGGTGCCTGAGCGTGTTGTACGTGATAGATCCCTCCCAGCAGTCCCGTCTTGTGGAGCCTTGAAGCTTCCTTTACAGGATGTCAGAGAAGTGCCCTTTGTTCTGAAGGCCATGCCCGAGTCCTGTATACGATGCTGTCTCACTCTCTGGGTCTCGCTCTCTCTCTCCCTTTTTCCTGGTCCCGCTGAAAGGTTAGAGTCTAGGGAGGCTTTCCTGAACGCTTTCTTAAAAATCGACATACCACCACCACCATTGGCGCTCCCTATGCCTCTTCCCTGCTCTGTTTCCTCAGTAGCACTAATCATCATCTGAAGCATGTACGTATTTGATTCAGTAAGAGACTGGTCCGATACAGGAGTCCCCCAAACCACCCACAGGTATCAGAGTGAGTCCGCCATTAGCAGAGCTCTGACTCTGGGCTCTGCTCTTTGCCACTTCTAGGTATATACGATGCTTTGCGAGCAGTTGCATACGGGTTTTGTGTGTCGCTCATGAATTGGATGCACTGTACTAGTGTCTTCTGTTTCGAGGGCAGTTGCCGTATGCTTTCACATTTTTCTGAAAGAGGCTTTATATCATCAGAGCATTACAACGTGTGCTTTGAATTACAGAACCGCCTATAGAAATTTGAGAGGTTATCGACATGGCAACTGTGCATTATATGCTCGGTATTAAGAAATCCAATTAAAACCTTTTAAACTTAATCATTTCCTCTTTTTTACTTCAAAAATACAGGAAAACATGATTCGCACGTGTAGAACGGACATAAATGAAAGTATTAAAGGCTTCCACTGAAGTGAATGAATAGAGCAAATCCACAATCATTTGCAGTGGAAGTCAGTTAAGTAATTGAAAGACCGGAAGGATGTAACTACATTCGAAGATGCCACCTTTTATTTGTCACACGGTGGCCGATTTTTTTCATCCTTGTGATGATGAAAGGAAAGATTAAGAGATGCTGACTTTTGAATTGTTTAGGAATTTTTAGGTCAAAAAGCCATCCGGCCTAAATCCTTTTCTACGTTACTAACGAGTGTGTGTATTATACATATGTCACATAACCCCTCCAACATCCCAAATTAGGAGAATCAGACTTAATCTAAAGTACGGTGACAGGTTCATCATCAGAATGACTGAGCTCTCAGTCCCAAGTGGACTTTATTTGAATGGAGCAAATGACTGTATATCTTTTTCCAAAAAGGAGCAAATTGTTCCTGCTACAAAAATTTCCCAAATGCCTACCAGGTGCCAGCCATGGTGCTAACTGTGTGATAGTCGATGATAGACAAGATCCCTGCCTTTACGGATCTCCCGGTCGAGGGATCGAGTCCAACCCGACAAGTGAGGTAAACGTTAGGATAGGGAGGACGGAGAAACACACAGGAGGGCATCTACCCATGACTTCGGGTGTTAGGAGAGGTGATGTCCAAACCGGAACCTGATAGGCAATGACAACATGGCCAACGCTTACCTTGTGTGTGCTGAGTATCCTTGTGAGCACTTCGATTCATTCCATCTTCATACCATCTTACAAGATAGAGGAGGAAAACCCACACAGAGAGTTTAAGTAACTTGCCTAAGGTCACAGAGCAGAGTTAGGATCGAGACCAAAAGTGTCTGATGCCAGAACCTATGCCAGAGTGTTTCAGACCTTTCGACTGTGATCAAGCAGAAATGCCTTTTATGCCGTGACCCAGTACATGTGGACTCACACCCTAGTTTCACAAAACAATAGTTTTGGCAATGTACTCTGATCTATTCTATTTTATTCTAGGCAGTTTTGTTTTTTTTTTTAAATATTGGATGTGACCCACAATTTGACCTCACAACCCACTAAAGGGTCACAACCCCCAGTTTGAAAGAGAGCTCACTACACTATTTTGCCCACTATGCAGAAGGAACCAGACCAAGTGAGGAGAAAAGAAGAGACTATCTTAGGCAGAGTGAACACTGTGTAAGAGACCAAAGGTGTGGGGTAAGAGGAAGCTTGGCGGGCTCGAAGAACCGAAAGCAATTTAGCAGGGTCTTAGGATCAAGTGGATGTCGGGACAGGTAACAGACGGAGTGAGAAAGGTAGGCAAAGTCGTATCAAAAAGGTGACCATGTGATCTATTGTCCAGACCAAGACACTTTGATATGCGAGGGGGCACGATTGATAGTGATGCCAGGGTAACAGGTGTCAACCTGGAGCTCCTTGGGCAAAGTGGCATTGCTACGGTCTGGATGTTTGTGCCCCCCTCCCCACATTCATATGTTGAAAACTTAATGCCCAAGGTGATGGTATTAGGAGGTGGCACCTCTGGCAGGTGATTAGGTCATGAGGGTGGGGCCCTCTTGAAGGGAATTCGCGGTTTATAAGGGACCCCACGGAGCTGCCTCGCCCCCTCCACCACGTCCGTACACCGTGAGACGTTGGCAATCGGCTGCTGAGAAGAGGGCCTTCACCGGGGCCTGGCTATGCTGGCACCCTGGTCTTGGATGTCAGTCCCCGGAACTGTGGGGAATCAGTTTCTGTTGTTGATAAGCTGCCCAGTCTGTGGCATTTTGTTATATCGGCCCGAACAGACTAAGACCGGCACGTGTGCCCGGTCTCCTGATGAGCTGTGTTGAGGGAGTTCAGTTGTGCCTGAATAACCGTGAGGAGCCTCTGCAGTGTTTTAAGCAAGGCCGTGCTATAACCTTGCTTGAAGAAGATGACCGTGGAGGGAGGGTAAAGAAAGGATTGGGGGAGGCAAGTTAGAGAGAGCAGTCAGGTCAGAACGGAACTCGAGACTTCAGACATGTCTAAAATGGGAAGCTCCCCTAGGATGGAGTCCTGACACCGAAGCATGGCAGATAAGCTGGGTTCCTCTCCAGTTTTACCTGTCACCTCCGTCCTCCCCCGTCACACGCGATGGTCTAGCTATGGACGCGGAAGTACTTGCCCCAAACACCTCGTTGGCTCTAGGAATTGCATATGCCACTTCCTCCATCGGGAAGCCCCACCCCTGGCGTGCGAATCCATTTGTGTGAATCCTGAAGATTGAGCAAAGATGTTGCATCTCCCAGGAAGCCTTTCCTGACACACCAGAAACGGGTTGTTGATTTTCGTTTGGGCTCTCATGGCTGATCCGGTGCCGATGCTGTGTTTCAGTTGCCCGTGACTCCTCCCCGCTGTCAAACCCACTAGACGATGATGTTTAAAATTTAGATGTAATTGATGTATAACATTATATTAGTTTCAGATGTACAGCATAATGATTCGATATTTGTGTGTATTGCGAAATGATCACCACATTAAGTCTAGTTAACATCCGTCACCATACATAGTTAACAAATTTTTTTCTTGTGCAGAGAATATGATGATGATCTTTAAGATTGACTCTGTTAGCAACTTCCAAATATGCAATACAGGATTATTAACTAACAGCCCCCATGCCATACGTTACATCCCCATGGCTTATTGTACAGCTGAGAGCTTGTGCTTATTAACCTCCTTCACCCATTTTGCCCACCCCCTACTCCCTACCCCCTACTTCTGGCAACCACCAATCTGTTCTGTATATCCATGAGCTTGTTTTGTTTGCTGGTTTTGTTGGTTTTCTTTTGGTTTTTAGATTCTACATATAAGTGAGATCACATGGTATTTGTCTTTCCCTGTCTGACTTATTTCACTTAGCATAATGCCCTCAAGTTCCATCCAGGTTGCAAATGGCAAGGTTTCCTTCTTTCTTATGGCTGAATAATCGTGTGTGTGTGTGAGTATGTGTGTGTGTAGACATTATCTTTATCCATTCATCCATCAATGGACATTTAAGTTGCTTCCATAGCTTAGCTATTGTAAATAATGTTGCAGTGAACATGGGGGCATAGCTATCTTTTCGCATTAGTGTTTTCATTTTCTTCAGATAACTACCTAGAGGTGGAATTGCTGAATCATACAGTAGTTCCGTTTTTAATGTTTTTGAGAAACTTCCATACTGTTTTCCACAGTGCAGTCGCCAATTTAATTTCCCACTCACGGTGCACCGGGTTCCTTTTTCTCCACATCTCCACCAACACTTGTTACTTCTTGTCTTTTGCTTTTGTTGCCTTTGCTTTTAGTGTCAAATTTAAAAAATCCTCACCAAGACTGATGTCACGGAGCTTGCCACCTACGTTTCCTTTCAGGAGTGCCATGGTTTCAGGTCTTATGTTGAAATCTCTGAGCCATCCTGAGTTAGTGCGTGTACGGTGTGAGACACTGGTCCAGGTTCATTCTTCTGCACGTTGCTGTCCAGTTTTCCCAGCACCATATACTGAAGAGACTGTCCTTTCCCCATTGTATATGCTTGGCTGCTTTATAGTAAAATTGTTTACGTTTACTTATTTATTTTGAGAGAGAGAGAGAGAGAGGGAGACAGAGAATCCCAAGCAGGCTCTGCACGGTCAGCATGGAGCCCAACATGGGGCTTGAACTCACGAACCGTGAGATCATGACCTGAGCCGAAATCAAGAGTTAGATGCTTAACCGACTGAGCCACCCAGGAGCCCCTACTTTGTAGTAAAGTAATTGACCATTATATGCGTGGGTTTATTTCTGGGCTCTCTATTCTATTCTATCGATCTGACTATGCTTTTTTTTTTTTTTGAGAGAAGTCTGTGTCTTGTTCATCATTTTATTCTCTGCCTCTAACCCAGTGCTTAGCACATAGTAAGTGTCCACTAGATATTTGTTGGCTAAATAAGGGTCATTGAAATGCTCCTAAATTGAATACAGTCCTCCTCGCAGTGCTCTCTGCCTGTATTTTTTGCATACACTTCAAAAGTGTCTTCAGAGAAGAGCTATCGTAGGTTTGTAAAAGAAGGGCAGCACGAGCCCCCCATGGGTGTATTCCAAGTTCACTGATGAGGTTCACTAGCATCAGAGTCATCTTTTGAAATTTTGTGGAATTTTCAGGGCACCTGGGTGGCTCAGTCAGTTAAGCGTCCGACTCTCGATTTTGGCTCAGGTCATGAGCTCACGGTTTGTGGGATTGAGTCCCATGTTGGGGCACAGACCCTGCTTAGGATTCTCTCTCTCTCTCTCTCTCTCTCTCTCTCTCTCTCTCTCTCTCCCTCTCTGCCCTTCCCCCACTCACGTGTGCACATGCGTGCTCGCTCTCTCCCTGTCAAATAAATAAACATTTGAAATTTTGTAGAATTTTCCTCATCCCTAGTTGACACTTGACTGTAACATTAGCTAAAGAAAGTCTGTTTATTCCTGCTTTTAGCAGGAAGTGCTCAAAACACATACAACTTGCGATCGTGCTCAAGGACGTCAAGAGGGAACTTCGCGCGTGAGCACTGGTGCTGGCCCGGAGAGTATTTATTTAGCTTTTTGTCTCGTATCGCTTCAAGTCTGGTCTGAAACCAGGATCTGTCTCTGGTGTGGCAGGAGCCCAGAGGCGCAGCATGGATGATTTCTCCCCCGGTTCTAGATGCTGTTACTCAAGGTGGTTGGTGAGTTTCAGAGGGAGGAAAGTCTGGAGGGCAGAGAGAGCTGAGTGGCTTTCTTCGTGGGGAGTTTAAAGAGCTGGTGAAGAAAGAGAGCCGTCTGGGAGGTGGAAGAGACCCTCAAAGGCAGAGGTGGTTCTTATTCACCCCTGAGCCATCGGCACGATATTTTCAAGCTGTGACCTCCAGTGTGCCGGAAAATCATCTTAAATTTCTCCGATGACAGAAAAGATAACCTTGGTTATTTTGTTTTCTCGGCCATCTCTGCTTTACCCTCGGTCGCTTCAGGATTTCCCTTTCTCCTCCCTCTTCTCGAGGACGGCATCCGGGTTTCGGGGACCAGCTCAGCCTCGCGGCTTTGGGGATGGGCACCTCTTCACACTGCCTTCTGCTGAGGGGAAGCCACCGTTCTCTGTCCACGTCTCGTTCTGCCGGTGTCCGCCGGCATCTTAATAGCGGTGCCCTGGAGTTAAGTTGTTAGGCCGTGCACTCGGCGTCCTCGCCGCCCCGATGGTGAGGCCCTTTCGCTTCTGCCACTCTCCCTCTCTCTCGATCCCCCAGCTGAGTCCGCAGCCTTCACACACCGCTGGATGCTTCCCGCGCCTCTCTCGCGCGTAGTGGGGACCTCTGGGCGGTTGCCCCCCACCCCCCACCTGCATTTCTGTTCTTCTGCTTCCGTCCTGTGTCGCTGGTGGGAGGTAAAGACAGATGGGGGGATTCTAAGTGTCGCTCGCTGTTCCAGGCTCCACCTGGGGCCCAAGCAGAAACCCTCTCCGTGCTCAGAATGAAAGCAGCACGAGGGAAAGAATTTTCTTCTCTTCTCTTCACTGCCGATGCTGATGCTGATGCTGATGCCGATGCCCAGGGCCTAGAAGGGTGGCTAGGTGACCATAAGGGCTCGAGAACTACTTGTTGGATAGGTGGATGACCGGCCTCTCCCTCGCCTCCCCAACTCCCATGACTGGGCCCGGCATGGGCTTAGGGTACAAGACCTCCTTGCCAGTATCCAACTCTTGCTTCTTCCGTTCGTCTCCTCCCTCAGAGGTTCTTTAGTCTGTGGTAGACGCCTACAGGGGTAAGGGAGGGAGAGACAGGCTGAACCAATATTCTCTCCAAACTCCGTCTGCGACAGGCTTATCTGGCTTTTGTTTTTAATTTAAGTCTTCATCTCTGACCCATCATGACACTCCCTCTTGGGCATCATGGCTTCGTGTTTAGGTGACTATGCTTGGCGAAGGGCCTTGGGGATTCAATTTGTGGGGAGGGACACTCTGACTCCCAGTACTATACCTCTAACGCCAGCTCCTAGCACGGCGCCTAGCACAGAGTGGGCGCCCTGTTCGTCTTTACTGAACTGAATACTGGATGAGTCAGAAATTGGTAAGATACTGACAGGAGAAGAGTGGAGGCTTCAGGGTGTCCTCAGGGTAAAGATGGAATGAGATATACAAGGAATGCTCAATATTGCTGATTCTCTGTTGAAACAGAATTCTATTCAATAAGGCCACATGATTTGTTAATCTTTTTTTTTTTTTTAATGTTTGTTTATTTTTGAGAGAGAGATCGAAGACAAGCAGGGGAGGTGCAGAGAGAGAGGGAGACACAGAATCCGAAGCAGGCTCCAGGCTCTGATCTGTCAGCACACAGCCCGACGCGGGACTCAAACACACGAACTGTCAGATCATGACCCGAGCCGGAGTCAGACGCCCAACCGACTGAGCCACCCAGGCGCCCCTGTTAATCTTAATTCTAATCAGGAGTATTGCTGTAATTCTTATTGATTGTAAAGCTGGAGGTTCCCTGGACCCCAACTTAGTAAGCTAACTCTCTAAATTAGGGCAAAACCCCAGAGATTGTTCAGCTTTTTAGAAGCAGAAACCAAAATAGCTACTCGCAACTAGGTATTGGTTGCTCAACAGTAGTCAAATTCTAGAAGGGAAAATTGAGAAATTTGGTTTTAATTCAACAGGTTTTAATTCAACGAGTTTGTAGCATGTGTCAGACCCTGGCGGTAGGCATGAAGCTGTGGCCGCGAGCATGGCAGGCCCTGTCTGCCTCAAGGAACTTCTGGTGAAGGTATAATTACAGATTGTACTACGTGCTGTTAAAGAAATGAACAGGAGCTTCGGTGAAGCGATGGGAGCATGTGAGCTTTAGTTAGGGTAGCAAGAGAAGGCCCCTACACGGAGATGATGTGCTGTGAAATAAGGACGAAGCAGCCTGGAAGGATCATTTCAAGCAGAGGGAACAGCGAGTTCAAAGGCTCAGGGGCAGGAGGAAAGGTTAGCTTGCTCCTAGAATTGCAAGCAAATGAGGGGACGGGGGTGCTTGTGGAGATCAGAGAAAAGCAGACAGGAGCCACGTCACGCGGGACCACAGTGTAGTCAGAGGGAGGAGTTTCAGACTGAATTCTGAGCACAGTGGGAACATTTGAAGCACAGGGATGCTGTAATCTGATTTATTATTTACTGAAATAGAAACTGTCAGGGAATGCATTATGGGGGGGAGACAGAAGCAGAAAGATCGATGGAGAACCTAGGTAGACTGTCCAAGTGACCATGACTGAGAGCGGAGGCAGCGGCTATGGAGAAGAGTGTGCAGATCTGAGATATAATTTGGAGTTCAGTCCCTAGGACTCCTGACGACTGCTTGTTGGAGGGAGGACGAGTCTGGGAACAAGGATGACTCCTAGTTTTCTGCCTTTGGGAAGTGAGTGTGTGATGTCGTTTAGTGAGAAGGGAAAGGCGGTGGGGAGAGAACGGGTTGGGGGATATTAAGGGCTGCATCTTGGATATGTTACATTTGAGGTGCCTATGAGACATCTATTTAAATCCCTGCCTTCTGGAAATCCTGGATATCAGGACACTAAAGTAACTAAATTGGAACTTAGATGATTGTTTTTCCTACTTCTTTAATCAGTCTCTCCTTCCTTGAAACACCTAATTTTTTAAAAATTCTAACTGTGGTTTCTGGATGGTGGTTGTATGTCTGCTGTGCATATCAGAGATCCGAGCATCCCATTACTATTAAAAAAAAAAAAAAAGGGCACCACAAACCTCAAATGTAGGTCATCACCAGACATGCCCAATCCCTTAATACCCTCCCGAGAGCACTCTCGCCGTTCATCTCTTTACCCTTGTTGTTGATGACAGTCCAGCATGCCCAACACGTTCAAACCACAGCTTCAGTTTCCCTGAAGTTAGCAGTTTGTACACAATGTAAACAGTGGCGCTTGATTTTTTTTCCTCTTCATATTGCTGTCCTCCTTACAACGGAGTGTGGATGCTTTAGAGGACTGGGTGAAGTAGACAATGAATGACCTGGTTTCTGATGGGTTGATTAGACTCCTGTAAATGTCCTTTGTTTCCCTCTTGGAAGATGTGTGTGTGTGTGTGTGTGTGTGTGTGTGCGCGCGCGCGCACAGGCACGTGCTTGTGCTAGTGTGGTGGGGGGATGGGAAAGGGACGACAGCACTACTGCACTACGAAGATATTCTGGAAGTGCCTCAGGGTTTGCGGCAGGTGTCTTTTATACTTTGGATCAGCACGCAGTATGGCCTTGAGACAAGCCAAGCAAAGGGCTACAGCAGTTACAAATCTCGAGAGTTTAGTGTGGCTCCTGCCAAGGTCAAATGCTTTGAATAAATATAGATGAAAAGGGCGTTTTGCTTCCTTGGAGGTGTTTGATTCATTTGACTTAGAGAAGAAAAACCCAGAAAGGAGTCCTTAATACTTTGATAATGATAGCTACCAGTCCTCTGCTACCTACAGACTTGGAAAAAGCTTAATTATTCAGAAATATTCAATCACTAAATTATGATAATCTTATCTTAACTGTCATCTCTGTCCCTAGTTTGTAGGCTCTTGTCATCTGTCACCTGCACTATTAGGACACCTTTGTCGCTGATCTTTTGGCCCGAGCCTCGCTCCTGTCTGCCACATAATCTCCACAGAGATCTGTATAACACACAAATCTTCAAAACAGCCTTTAGTGGCTTTTCATCATCTATGGGATAAAAACTATACTCCTGACTTCTTACATTTTCAGGAGTGTGGTGGACTAGATACTCTGAAGAGCCTCCAACCTAGATTCTCGATGAAAGCTACCTTTTAATACATTGTTGGGTTCGTGGGAACTGAGGGAAATCTCGAGGGCAGACCGGAACAAACCCCACGTGTCTAAACCCAAGAGCTGGAACCTGATTGGAGCAGGGAGCTGTGGGTGTGAAGGACTCCAAAGGCAGGTTTTCCCCCGAAGGCGAATGCTGACATCATCACTGATCAGAGATCAGAGACCGCAGGCTGGAGCCCACAGCAGGGAGGAAGCAGAGCCTCAAACTCGGCTTTAAGTGGAGCATTCAAGGGGGCTGCACTGGCTTTAGGTGTGACAAAAATACAGATCCTTTCTGGAGGCCCCACTGAGACCCAAGACTCTCACAGATTAACCTCAACCTGATGTCACGATCAGTGATCGCCGGAAACACAAGAGAATAAGCCTTTGTGACTGAGTCTACAAAGATGTGGACAGCAGGTTTAGCCTCTGAGGATTTCAGGCTTGAACCGTTGGCGATAGAATATTATCTGAGTATGAAATGTTTAAAGGGAAAAAAAAAAGGATGGAATCAGTAAGGGACGGATGACTAGGCACATTTGAAAAATGACCAAATAAAACTTTTGGAAAGGAAAAATAAACTTGTTTGAAAGTAAAAATCCAGTGGATGTGGATGGATTAAACACCAGATTTGATCAAACCGAAGTGAGAAGTAGAAGGGCTGCAAGGAGGCCAAGAAGATGGAAAGTACTTTTTTTTTTAAGCTGAGGCACAAATGGCAAGTCGGGAAGTTGCGTACAGCCAGTGGGAGGCACTCTTTGATGAGGTAATAGGAGATCATTTTTCCAGAACTGATGAAAGGCATGAATTTAAAGATACAGGGAGCCTGATATATACCAAATAGGGTAGAACTACAAACACTTGCAAACTCACGTATTAGAATGAACCTGTAGAATGGCAAAGAGGACGGTGTCACGAACAGGCAGCCGGAATAGAGATGCGTCATCCCTGCAGACCTTGGCGTCACCCCCGATCTTCCTTTCATAGCAGCTCTGGTTCAGCGTATATCCAGAAACTGGTCACCTCCGCTGCTGGTCCTGGTCCTGTGCACCGTTATCGCTCCCAGGGGTGCAGAGTGGGGAGAGACTAACCAATCTTCGATGACACAGGGATGTCCTGTGACCTAGGACTGGAAATTGGAATTAGCAGTGGAAAAGGTCAGTGGTCCTCAGACAGGACAGCATCAGTCAAGAAGTAGGAATGGAAGCCAGATTGTGGTGTTTTGAGGAGTTGAACAGGAAAGAGGGAAATTAATTCAGAGGGAGAAAATAAATTTGTTTTTCAGTGTGGTTGGCTGGGGGGAGCAAGACAGAGAGACACTAGCAGAAAGGCCCAGAGAAATATTTAAAATAAAGGAGACTAGGTTCCACTTGAGTGGGTGTTTCGGTGACACAGATGGCAGGACAGGCCTGAGTAGGCATAAGAAGGGTCTCAGACCCTCAAGACCGAAGGGAAGGGTGTGAGGAACGGTTGTGGATTGTGGTTCAGTTGGCTGAAGAGAGGGAGAGAAGCTGAAACAAACCAGTTGAAAAACCTCTCTTATCTTGACGAAGAGGGGAGAAGGTCATCTACTAAAAATAAGAGAAAGGTCTAGTTGACAAGGGAGCTTTGAGGAGAGCAGGGAAGTTTGGAATTGTCTCTGAGAGAAACGGGAGAGAAAGGACACGCAGAAAGGATTCCTGGACACTCCTGAGGACCCCGGGGGGCGTGGAGACCATGAACGTAACAGTTGTGAACTCTCTACAGTAGCAGTCAGTCACCCGGGAGAGGAGAGGAGCAGGGGCCCCGGGGAGTCAAATGTGTTCCAGGCCCAAGGCGCTAGATGCAAACACCGAAAGTCCCAGTAGGGAGGGCGCCGCAGGGAGGTGGTTCGAGTAAGTTGAACCAGACCTGGATGTCCTGCATTAGGGAATGGTGTGGTTAGGGGGCTCCCCAGGGTGCACTGAAGAGCCTCTCATATTCACTTCACGAGAGAACCAGCATTCGGGTGCCTGCTGTAGAGCGGCCGGGGAGGGCCACATTAGCCGAAGCCACGGCAGCTGCCAAGAGATACGTGATCACAACAGCGGCCAGATGAGGAAGAGATAGACGCTTGTCTCGTATCGCCCTTCCTCTGTTCTGACGCCGAATAGAGCGGAGCTCGGAGGAGGGAGCTTTGTCCCATCAGTAGATCAAATTCAACCTCCAGATGAGAAGAAGGGTAGGCCAGGAAGGGAGAGAAGCCAGTGCAAAAGCCCAGAGGTGTGATAGCACCAGGTGTGTGTGGGGACTCTTTCGAGGGATTCAGCATGGCTGACATGCGGTGGCGGGGGGGGGTTCATCAGAGACCGGAAGGAGGGTCGCGCTCTGACTAGACACGGCGTCAATGGGAGAACACTCCGTCCGCCATACTGCCTCCCCTCACGCCCAGATTTTCTTTCACTTTGATCTCTGTGCCGTATTTTTAAATAATTGCTTTGCCCCTATCTTCCAGTTCCTAATTTTCTTTTCAGCTAGTTAACCCGCTGCTTAAAAAAACAATTATTTTTGTAATTTCAGCCATTCTAGTTTTCACTTTTACAATTTCTATTTGGGTCTTCTGCTTGGGTCTGTTTTTATAATCTTATTCCTTGCTTATATTTTCAAGCTTGTGTTATTTCCTTAAACGTATTAAGTATATCTGTGGTTATCTGTCTTCTGTGTTTTGTAATTCCAACGAATTGCAATGGTGACAGGTTTTGCTGGGATAATTCTGGTGGCTTTTGTATTTTCGGGCACTGCGCCATCCCCAATATTGTTTGTTGCATAAACGAACAAATGAAAATATGTGGAAGGTGCTGGAATAAAAAGAGCAAATGAAACATTAATAGGTAAATTACAGGATAGTGCTGTAAGTCATATTATAAAAATATAAGCGAAGAGCTCTAAGAACAAGGACCACACTCCGATCCTGCCTGGGGACAGAGAAATGGCGCGTGTCCTTTTAGGTATTCGGGAAGGTGTGTTCCAAAGAGACGTATATGTTGTACGAAGTTTTAATAGGTGAGTTTTTTTTTTTTTTTCTCAGCTTAGTGTGGAAAACAGAGCATCCTTACTTCAGGAGAAATAATACTTCATCTGAATTCACAGCGTAAATGATATTCTCAGGTGCGTTGCTGTGTTGCAGACTTAGACAAGATTTTTACGCTGCATTGAAGTAAAAGTTTCTCATTGTTCTGTACATCTAACGAGGGAAAACGTTTGCGAATTACAGTTGTTCATCATCATCTTTCCACAGAACACCAGTTCTCTTGGTGTCAAATACCACCTTCTAAGAACAGTGGGCACAGAGAACCTGCATCCTGCCCGTGGTCTACCTATACAGGAATTTGGGGGGGGGGGGAGAGTGCCTGGGACATCCAGGGTCCCGTCTGCCTCTAGTCACGGCCATGGCGGGAACGCCTTCAGACCACTCCATCATAACAGCAGCCAGGAACTATATAGAGTATCTGTGGGCCGGGTACCACTTCGAGCATTTCTTGTATTTCATTCATGTCAGAATTGAGCCTCTGACCAATTTATTTTCATTTTTTATTCTCCTCGGGTGCCCTGCAGGGTTTTATTGGCATTCTATGGATCGGTCTGATGGTCACAAACACTTAGGTCTTCAGGCACCTGCCTGGAGAGGGCTCTGTAGAGCAGGAGACCCTCGTGTGCCAGAGGCCAATTTCCATTTAACCTCTAGCCCAAACAGCAGGAAACACTGAGATAGGTCATGAGCACTAGTTTCCCAAAGACCTGTTCAGCTTCAGTTTCCATAATGATTATCTATTAAGGGAAATTTGGATTTTTATTATGGGGGGAACCGTAACTATGGCATAAAATGTAATCATGAGCGCCCCGTACCTGTATAATCCATTCGCCGTGATCCGTTTTCATGGCCTGAGAGTCTTCTGCCGTCCTACTTATTTTTTCATTTTTTTTATTTTTGAAGAACGATCCGTTTATTTCATTTGATGATATGTTTTACAGAATAGATGTCTTCAGAAAATCTAACAGTATTAACAGTATTCTCTAACAAATAATAGGATTTTGCCTTCTAAATCTTCTTTTAAAGTTTTTGTTTTAATTTAAAGAATTGAGCCTGTTTTAAAAGAGAAGCTGTAAGTTATAGGTTGTCTATTGAAGAGGCTTTTAAAGAAAAGTACCTTCAGATATGCCCATGTCTCTGTTTTCTTATGAGAAGTTAAACCGTTATCGCAAATTTATATTGAAAGAAGTAGTAAATATACTTGCCGTATTTCATAGCCATGCTTTCCAAAATATTTTCTCTTTTTAAAACTTGGGTACACTATATTCTGCAGTTAAACGCAGTGATATATGATGAAGTGAAATTTTCAGAGCCTGCACCTGTGTGTGTGCACGCACTTAACACGGATCAGAGGGAGAATATAGCTGTTCTTCTAACGTATTATGATGATTTGAGGTTTCGCGCATACACTGTAAGAAAACTATAGTAAGATTTTCATGTCAAACATGTTATTCAAGTCTCACATCCACCTTAAAATTAGTGGCTTGTCTACTTTAAACCAATATATTAATGAGCAATTCAAATCACTCCTCTATATTAATAATTTATAACTGTGGCCTCTTAGCAAAATAGACCTATTATCGTCAGATCCTATGTCCTTTGATTAAATAATTGCAAAAGTAGAAGCTCCTTCGGCTACACATTTTTAAGCTCCAGAAAGACCTATTTTGGCGTCTACCTTTTGTCACGCTTGCCAGCTCTCCGCCTTGGAGCTGTAATTGGATACCATGCGTCAGACCAGCAGGAGAATTGATCACAGCAATCGCTGGGCTGGAATTAACACCCATTATCAGAGTCACCATATAATGGAATATAAAATAATATGCAATGATTACAGTACCTGAAACGAGGCAGGGGAATTATTGAAAATTGAAAAAAGAGTTACCAGTACAGAATATTCCTACCTGTAGGCAAAGTCTCTTAACCCGGAATTAAATCCAATGTTCCCTTTCAAAAATGATCTCATCATCGTCTCCAAATGAGCAAAAACATTTTCGGTACCTTCGCCAACATAGCTCTTCTCTTTTGTCCTTAGGCTCAGAGCATGGAGAGGTGATGCATTTGTTTGTTTGTTTGTTTGTTTGTTTGTTTGTTTTGGTTTGTTTTGGTTTGTTTTTCCTTTTCCTTACTGCAGACAGCTTAGTGATAGTCTGTATTTAAATTTGCAGTCTGATGCCTTACACAGGGAATAAGCTTCTTCCTAGAGATAACTATTAAGAGTAATCAAACCAGCTTTACAATGACCGATGTGTCGAGGTCCTGTTTTGCATTAATCAAGTATATTGGCAGGTGTGAAACACTGTACAATAAAGAAAACCGGGGACAGTCTCATAATTTAATACTGAGCTTCTCACCCCGGAGTCTGCCAGACAGATACTTGAGAACAAAGCTCTTTGACATGCAGGTTTTAAATTGAAAGAAAATGAGAAACCTGATAAAGCAAGCCAACCAAATTAATTCACTCTGTAGTCCTCTCTGCTTTTTAGTGGAATTCAGAGAGATTCGCTCCCAGAGAAAGTTGGGAGGCCCTCACGAAACAATTGTTTTAGTGTTTGCAGGGTATACATTTCTGTGCTTTGTATTCAACCATATAGAGTTAATATTTATTGCTGTTCTCCGGCAAATCCCCAGGAGTTCCCACGGAGTTCAGAAATTTTTCCATAAATGTTGTGCATCCTTTATATGGATCCAAGAAAACATCTACCCCGAAGCCCTTCTGGGAAGAGACAAATAGGCAAAGACAATGGGCCAGTTGTGTACTTAATGACTCAGTCCTCCTCCACATGGCCCTGCATCTCTAAAAGTGACACCAGGGAGGAGAGGAGTGACCCCAAGGTAAACTTCAGTCACTTACACTTATGAACCATTAGAATTGTCAGTAAAGAGCCACTTGGTACAGCAGCTTCTACCAGACTTTTCATTTCTTTTTTTTTTTTATTAGTTTGTTTTTATTTATTTTGAGAGAGAGGTAGAGAGCAAGTGGGGGAGGGGCAGAGAGAGCAGGAGACAGAATCCCAAGCAGGCTCCCCGCTGTCAGCCCGGAGCCCTAGGCGGGCTCCAACTCACGAACCCCTGAGATCACGACCGGAGCTGAAATCAAGATGTTTGCCCTGAAGGAGTTTGTAGTCTCCTGGAGGCGATGGATCTGTAAACAAATTATAATGAGTCATAAACAACAAATTTTTACTAGTGTTACAAAGCTTAGAAGAGTGCCTGCCACATCCTTGTACTTAATAAATATTTGTCAAACGAGTGACTAATCTCTGAAACAATGAACTAAGTGAAAAATATGAATGTTCACATTGAATTATGCAAAAGCAAAGAAAAGAGGGATTCGTTTTAACTCGGAGGATAAAGGTATTTAACAAAAGCAGTAGTATTTCAATTGGGGTTGGACACGTGAAACCATTTTTGATAGAGGAGAAGGGCAGGGCTGGAGGACATTCTAGGCTGAGGGAGCAGCACGAGCAAAAACACAGAGATATGTCCACCTAACGGACATAACCTTGGAAACTGGAAATCAGTTGGGTATAAAGAAGAAGAAGAGCATTTCAGGCACCAAGAACAGCATGGGTGAAGGCTTGGTGCAAGGAGGAAACGTGGCAAATTTGAAGAACCGAAAGAAAGTATAGTAGGGTCATTTAGTTCTGGAAAAACCGTAGTTCAAAATGAAGCAGCAAAGCAGAGGTGTGCCTTGTGGTGCCCGTCCCCAGCATCACAAAGCCAAGAGACAATAGCTCAATAACGAGCACAGCCCATCCACACTCTTCTGCAGTTATTTGAACGTCCAGGCAACAACAACACCTCCCACTGTTTGTATGAAAGAAGGTCCTCTCCCCAAAGTAACGAGGCACAAGGTCCCAGCCTTCCAGGGCGCCCCCTCCTCCCACTCCTAAGACTTTCTGGAGCTCTGTGGTAAGAGCCGATCTCCTCCACACTGGCTTCCCCTCTGCAGGTATTTGGGGTTTGCTTCCTCGCTCCATCAATGGTTCCTTTTCCAACAGTGTTGACATCGCCCATCTTCTGTTGTCCTCTCTTCTCTCCTGTTCTATTTGCCTCCCGAGGTCTGGACCTCTTTGTGCCACTTCTGTCATTCCAGTGGGTATGGGGGAAGGAAAACTGAGAAATGAATATGTCTTGTAGCAAATGCTGTTAATGCCCCCACCCCGTATTCTCTTGGCCTACCTCTGAGTTCAGCGGCAGCCCTGGTGACCAGTCCCCCTGTCCACCGCGAGTGTCCTCTACCGGGGTTTCCTCTGGAGCCCAGACACCACCTGTTCGGCGTAAGTGCGAGACCGCCTAGACGTGCCCCAGATTTAGCACTAGTGAGCGCAACCCTCAGCCAGTGAAGGCGAGAGTCTCTGAATTCGTGTTCCACCTTCCCGTTCCTGAAAGGACAACCCTGCAGCACCCCGCAGGATCGAACCTCATTTGCGCACCATGGTAATCTGGTCAGTAGTACGCTCTATTGACTTGATCCCTTTTCTGTTTTACCATGCCCACTCCTTCACTCGTGCCCTTGGGATCGACGGCCAAACCCGCTCCCTGCATCCAAGTCTTTTTCTCAGACTTGCAGGATGCTCCCTGCATCCAAGTCTGCTTCTGGGGGAACCCGATCTGAAACTGTATTACACAGATACAGAATATTTACTGTACTATACAAATTTACTGTATTATTGTCTACTGTATTATACACATTTATTCTTCACGTTTACTCATTTATTGAGAAACTACAACCTCTTAGACACTGTGAAATTTAACTGGTAACTTGTATCATTAGTTATTTCTATGTGTTTATTGTCCATATACTTTTGTAGGTATACACGTATATGTACATATATTCCTTCCTTCTTTCTCTCTCTCCCTCCCTACCTATCTGCTTATATAAAATCCATGCTTGATCTTAACATTCATTGACAGTAGGAACTATGACTTCCACTTAGGTGCCTGCAGAGTTAAATACAGTCCAGTGCAAACAGTGGATGTTCAACAAGTGTTTCTTGATTAATCTTTAATTTTTATTCTTTAAAATCTTTAATCTTTAATCTTAATTTTTAGCCTTTACATCCACTGTAAATTATTATACACAAAATCCACATATAACACTTAGATAAGTTATAAATTATCCTATTTAACTCACCTTTGCAGACCTCCTACCTGCTAAAGCATGGTCGAGGCTCTAAAGTCAGAATGTGGGAAGTTAGTACGATGTGTGATAGGCTGTATACAGCATATTCTTAGGTGGAAAAAAAATGAGTTTACAGAAACTAATATTTATTATTGAGAGAAGGGAAGGATTAGGTAGGTGTGATTGGAAATGGTTTCCAGAAGTAGTCGAGGTAGAGGCCTTGAGACGTTGATAGGATTTAAATAGATAGAGAAGCGGAGGGGGTGGTCCAGTGTTGGGGTGCAGGGTGAGAAATAGATGGTAATAAAGGTAAAGAAACTTGAGGGGCGCTTGGGTGGCTCAATTGGTTAAGCATCCGACTTCGGCTCAGGTCATGATCTCACAGTCCTCGAGTTGGAGCCCCGTGTCGGGCTCTGTGCTGACAGCTCGGAGCCTGGAGCCTGCTTCCGATTCTGTGTCTCCCTCTCTCTCTTCCCCTCCCCCGCTCGTACTCGCACGCGTGCGCGCGCTCTCTCTCTCTCAAAAATAAATAAACATTATCAAAAAACTTTTTTAAATCATTATTTTTGAATTGTTGTCATGCTTTCTTCTTTTAGATCATAGTGTTTTACTCATTGAAAAGATTACCAGTCTAAAAACCAAAGTCTAAGCACCCAGAAGACTGTTCCTCCTGGACAGATGGGAAAGAGGGTGGATAGATAGACTTCAGTCTGGTTTGTTTCGTTGAATTTGAAGATAATTTTTTCTTTCATAATGTTAAGCTTTTATATTAAACGTTAACACAATGGCTAGGGACACCCGGCTGGCTTAGTCAGAGGAGCATATGACTCTTGATCTCGGGGTCATGAGTTCAAGCCACATGTTGGGTATAGAGGTTACTTAAAAATAAAAAAATAAGAAAATAAGCAAATAAAATCATGGCTGTTAGATGACTTTATACATCCCAGTTTTGAGATTTAGATTGAGTGTTGTTGTGAATATTTCCATGAGAGAGTCATTGTCATTCTGAATTATCTTACTGTCCATATTGCTAAGTGTTAAGGTGATTCTGTTACTATAGAAAAATGCTTTTCCCCCCATTTCTCTCAGATGTAAAATAGAAGCCAAGGGGAAAAGTTTTGACAAAAATCCACTCTGAAGAAACGCGTTTATGTAAACATGGGGAGGTATACGTGTGCTTGGCGCTAGTCAGTCTAGCATTCTGCCGGGGAAATATATTCGCATCTTTAACAGAAACCTTTACCAACTAGTTACAACTCGGTCATATGCAAATTAGGGATATTTTAGAAGTTATTTTCATCTACCGATTTACTCTTTCTTTTAATGATTCTTCAGTAACTTGATTTGGCTTTTTTAAAAACAAAGGCACTCCTTTTTCTCTTTCTTTATCCTTGTGCTTCTATTTGTCCTTCTCCTTAACAAGCATTTACTGAACACTTCCCACGGGTCACACTCTCCAGTGCTGGGGCACAAAGATAACTCCTAAGAAGGCCTCTTGGGTGGGGGGGGCCTGTTTGCCGGGAGGGGCCGGACTGGTGAGAATGAGGAAGTGTATGTAAGGCTGACTGCAGGGCCCCAGACAGGGTGTGGTGAGAAAGACGATGACAGGGGAGGGCAAGGAAAGGAAAGAACAGGTTCAGGGCAAGAGAACAGGCTGCTTGAATCAGTTGGAAAAAATGGAAAAGCTTGGAGGTGAGAGGGTTGGAGAGAAATGGAACTCCCCACGGAGGGAGGGAGGCACGTGTCCTGAATTGTCCAATGCCGTGGCGTCCCAGCAGCCATTTCGCCCAGGCTGGCCTCCAACTGTGGATGAAAATGTGTTTCTGTAATAACTCAGGGCCTGACAGCGGTGATGATGGCATATAAATGTGCTTTGTGAGGCTATGTTGTGGTGGGCATGGTGATACGTAGACACTCGATAGTGAATTACACAATTCCTGTATCCTCTTCTGGGAGCTTCTGCTCAGTCTTCCTTTTGCCCTTTCCCAGCCCATGATGCCACTAACTTCATCAACTCTGTCTCTTAAAATACTTTTCTTTCTTTCCATATCCAACTTCAGGTAAAACTACTTCAGAGCCAGCCCTGGCACGGAGGGTTGGTAACAGTTTGCGTCTAGAAATTTGGACCAGGCTCATAAGTCACAGATTCAGTAGGTCTTCCTATATCAGACCTATCTTAAATATCAGCTCCTTTCAATCCCTTCTATTTGTAATAAATATTATTTGTCCCTTATATTCCAGGTACTTTGTCATAGTCTAGTTACTGTGGTGATATTAATGAATGAAATGGATAAAGATTCCGCCCTGACGGAACTTACATTTTGGTAATCATCACAACGGCTCTGAAAGATTGCTTCTTTTCTCCCACATAGACAAAGGATTTATTAAAATTAGGCTGCTACCGAAAGCAGGGTTTTCTTTCATGGGCTTTGTGTAGACACCAGGACAAGAAGACATTTTTTATTACAGGGGAAAACGGCCCTTTTTTTTTTTTTGGTAGCTGGGGGTTCTGTAGGGATAGACCAGTATGATATGGCATATTTTCTCTAGTTTATCTTGTAAAAGATGAACGTTTGAAGGTTCTAAAAATATAGTGGTTTCAGAGACAGATAAGTGGGTGAAGAGAAAAATATTTAAAGACAAGTTATTTGAAGCTTTCCTTTCCTTGTGCTTCAGTGAGGAGAGAGAGAGAGAAGCGGCCACCAAATGACTAATGCATCAGTAATAGCTGGGGTATACTTTATATAGGCAGAAGAGAAATATAGTAAGAAAGTAGAAACAACTAAATAGAGAATCCTGTTATAGCATCAAAAAATCCGATTTAGGAGCGCCTGGGTGGCTCAGTCAGTTGAGCATCCAACTCTTGATTTCAGCTCAGATCATGATCCCAGGGTTAGAGATCGAGCCCATGACAGGCAAATGTGGAGCCTGCTTAAGATTCTCTCTCTCTCTTTCTCTCTCTCTCCCCCTACCCAGACCCCTTCTCCTGCTTGCTCTCTCTTTCTCTCTCAAATAAAAAAAAAAAAAATCCATTATTAAAATTACAATGGATTTGGGGGCACCCGGCTGGCTCCATCCGTGGAGCATGTGGCTCTTGATCTCAGAGTCATGAGTTCAAGCCACATGCGTGGTGTAGAGCTTACTTTAAAAAAAGGAAAAGAGGGGCGCCTGGGTGGCTCAGTCGGTTGGGCGTCCGACTTCAGCTCAGGTCACGATCTCACGGTCCGTGAGTTCGAGCCCCGCGTCGGGCTCTGGGCTGATGGCTCGGAGCCTGGAGCCTGCTTCCGATTCTGTGTCTCCCTGTCTCTCTGCCCCTCCCCCGTTCATGCTCTGTCTCTCTCTGTCTCAAAAATAAATAAACGTAAAAAAAAATTTTTTTTAAAAGGAAAAGAAAAAAGAAATAAAATTGCAACGGATTTGAAACAGAGTGTTTTCAGTTGTATTTTTTGATCATGGTTCTTACTTGTTATTTTACAGACGCTGTGCCTACCCCCTCAGAAGAAAGCCCGTCTCTGCAGACAAATGTGAGTTTGGACAAGAAACCAGACAGCAGTACCATCACAAATACCGTAACCGAAAGCCCTTTGCAAATGCCTCTGGAAAAGCAGTCCGCTGCAGAAAGCTTTGACACATTGACAACCTCACCATCGTTTTGGTCATCGAATAAGGAAGAGTTCGTCAGCCCTAATTTAAGGATGTCAAAGTCAGATTCTACTTTCTGTGACCAGGCCTCTGTGGAGACGCTCTATGTCTCTCCTTCATTCAAAACATTTGACCCAGTGAAGGAGATGGTAAGCAATAAGGACTGCCAGAAGCCAGCACAATCCAGCATTGTTCACATGGATGAGGAAAACCTCAAGACTGTAACCACATGGGGTGAGTCTGCGTGCACCCACATGCGCACGCGCGCGCACACACACACACACACACACACACACACACACAGCTCTTCTGAAGTGTTCTTCTGTTATTTTTCTGTGCTTTCTGTCTCTGTTTCTGGTTCCCTTCTTTCACTCTGCATCCAGTGGCGTTAAAACATACAAGCCAGAGAAAGGGACTTCTCAGTTGGGAAAAAGCACCCCTTTTCTTAAAGAGCTGAAAGGCAGTTCATCCCTGGGGGTCTCAAGTACTTGTTGAAGCACAAGTTCTGAGCAATTCTGATTCCGAGTAAATTAGAAAGAACTAGCATTAAATAAGAGCTTCCTGTTAGGCATTTAGGTTACCTATGAAGACACTTTATAAAAAGGAATGAGTTATTATGTATACTGATGTGTAGACACACAATGTATGTGTGTGCGTACGCGGCCTTTTTTTAAAGTATTGTGTACTGATTGCCAAAAAAAAAAAAAAAAAATGGCGGGGAATCTCTTCTTTATTCTGTCCTATAAAACACTAAAAGGGTTGCAGTATTCTTGGGCCTTGATGGTAAAGGAGAAAGCCAATTGGGAATCCAGATTGTTGGCTATCAGTTACCAAAGCCTACATCGTAATTATGCTTTCTTCTTTAAAGTTAATTAGTAAAAGAATAAGTTGTTTGTGCTATTTTCCAAGACTGAGTCGTTTTATTGGTTCTTATGTACAATAATGCTTACTAACTCATATAAATATAAAGCTTTTAATATAAATACTCTAAACTGCCTCAATCTCAGGTCAAAAGTACAAACAATGGAAGCCAACATGTTGAGGCTAAAGAAATTTACTTTGGTGTTAGTAAGGTCAGTGAATGATAGCACAGTCCCCTTGCTGCACTTTCCAGAATTTTAGGGGATCGAATAGCCTAAAAATAAACTGATTCTTACTTCTGTCACCAAATTAACTGTTCTGCGGAGACTGTTGATGTGGAAACCAATCAGTACCGGTTACAATGACTGTGACGGTTTGTGTGCGTGGCTGTCCCCCGGGATGTTGTTACTATGAGTTCATTTCTTTCACAAATACCACAGAAAGATCATTGAAAATAGTTTTGGCCACTGCCTGTGTACCAAGCATACTTAATTATAAAAATTAGCTGGAAGTTCCTCTAAAGCCAGTGAGCAAGGAGGACTTTTGCTTCCATTTATAATGAAGTAGATAGTATTGTTCTAACTCTCCCACCGAAAATACTGGTTAAAGCTGGAAAACTATTAAAAGCTGGTTTGAAGTCCTGTAAAACAACTGAGGTAGAAAACACATGATGGGTCAAGATCCTAGGAAGGGGACTGTGACACTGTGATATAATATGAAATATATATATTAGGTCTTCATCCCTGGTTCCCGGCACTGAGCTCCCTAAAAACCCTTGGAATTTCCTGAGTGATAGGAGTGAGAAGAGTCTTTTTGTTATTTGTAATAAACCCCTTCCTTCCATACCTGGGTTTATGTTGAGGTGCGTCTTGGAGAATGGGGGCTCGTTGCCAGAGTAACCAATCAGGCCAGTGGAGGGCTGGAACTTTCAGCCCCACCCACTGACCTCTAGGGAAGTTGACTTCATCACCAATGGCCAATGATTTGATCAGTCATGTCTCTGTAACGGAACCTCCATAAAAATCCCCAGACAGTGGGGTTTAGAGAGCCTCCACGTTGGCGAACACGTGAAGTTTCTGGGAGGTTGGTGCACCCAGAGAGGGCATGGAAGCTCTGGGCCCTTCCCCATACCTTGTCCGGTGCATCTTTCCATTTGGCTGTTCCTGAGTTGTATCCTTCCTAACAAACTAGTAATAGGAAACAAAGCACTTTCCTGAGTTCCGTGAGCCGTTGTAGCAAATTACCAGCCCCGAGGAGGGGATCATGGGATCCCTCCATTTATACCCGGCAGGTCAGAAATATGTGAGGCCTAGACTTGTGAGTGGCAACTGAAGTGGGGGACGGTCTTGAGGGATTGGGCCTCTCATCTGTGGTGTTTGCACTAACTCTGGGTAGTGCCAGAATGGAGTTAAATTATAGGACACCCAGTTAGTGTCCTCAGAGAATTAGAGAAATCCTTGGTGTGCAGAACCCACATTTGGTGTCAGAAATGATGTGAGCAAAGCAGGAAACTAGTTTACTTGTAGTTGGCCCTGCATTCATCTCAGTTTTCCCACCATGGATCACTTGCCTATTCGCAGAGCAGGATGATGGAAACTGAGGGAAAATCAGAGGCCTGGGCTCTCCACTGTTTACTGGGCTTGAGAGATAGGATTGGAGTTTGGGGCATCCCCGGTGGCAGGGACTCCAGGGGCGAACATGCCAGAAGAGAGGAAGTCACAGAGGAGAAAGCCCCGAAGTCTTTGTGCAATTTCTTACTGAAATATCTGCCCCCTGCTAAGTTGCACACGTTAGGGATGTGATGCCAAGAAGCTAAGGGGGAGGCAGCTTCTAGAGGGCAAAGGTTCTCATCATCTCACGGCTCTGGGAGACAGAGGGTGGAGCTCAGGGTCTGCCAAACTGGAGTGGCTCTGGCGAGTAGCGTGCTCTCAGCTGGGACCTGCGACAGGCCACGCCCCAGGCATCACAACTCCCATCTAGGGGCGAGAACAGACCAGAACTAGAACAGCCCTCACAAATGCCGAAACCCAGCTCCAAGTGGAGCAAAGGGATTGTACTGCGTTCCATCTGTCTTCTAGAAGACAATGAAGCCCTTGCTTAAGAGCTCCTATAATTTCTCATGCAAAGTTTTTGGCTTTTAAAATACACGAGAAAAACAGACAACAGAAGCAGAACCACAGAGAAGCTAGATACTGACATTGTAAGATAAGTACTTTAAAATAGCTGTGATTAATATGATCAAGAGCACAGAGGGAAGGATGGAGAATTTCACCAGAATGCAAGTATCTGTGAAGAAAGAATGAAACGAGGGGCCCCTGGGTGGCTCAGTCGGTTGAGCGTCTGACTTCGGCTCAGGTCGTGATCTTGCGGTCCGTGGGTTCGAGCCCTGTGTCGGGCTCTGTGCTGATGGCTCGGAACCTGGAGCCTGCTTCTGATTCTGTGTCTCCCTCTCTCTCTCCCCCTCCCCCCTTCATGCTCTCTCTCTCTCTCTCTCAAAAGTAAATAATAAACATTAAAAGATTTTTTAAAAAAAGAATGAATGAATGAAACGAAAGTTCCGGAGCTGAAAAATACAGTAGCCAAAATTAAGGCCCTGAGGGCACTGTTCAGTCACATGGCCTGAGGTTATCAAAAGAGAGCTTCGGTACTGGCAGAGGAGCTGGGAAGTCATGTGGGCAATCCTAAAATACGTGGGTAAATATAAAACGCAGTATATTTTATTTTTATTCTCACTCTTAAAATGCATGTGACTGTTTAAAGCAAACTTTTCCTACTGTATTTTGTTTTAAAACAGTAGATGTAATATATATCACAACAGAGGACAAAGAATGGCTGGATTGCATAGTTGTTAGCGGCTCAGGTTCTGGGATCACACTGCCTGGGTTCATAATCTCAGCCCAGCCACTGGCTGCGTGGCCTCTGTGTGGCGCTGTCTTCATCTACGGAATGGGGCCGCTGGAGGGGGTCCCTGAATTCGCAAACATCAGGTGCTCAGGGTAGAATCTGGACCTGGCCAGTGCCGTAGAAAAAAAATTTGCTATTTTTACTCCAGTGTCCGTGTTTTTGTTTTTGTTTTTAATGTTTATTTTTGAGAGAGAGAGAGAGAGAGAGAGAGAGAGAGAGAGAGAGAGAGAACAAGTGGGGGAGGGGCAGAGAGAGAGAGAGACACAGAATTCGAAGCAGGCCCCAGGCTCCAAGCTGTCAGCACAGAGCCTGACGTGGGGCTCGAACCCACGAACCGTGAGATCATGACCTGAGCCGAAATCAGACGCTTAACCGACTGAGCCACCCAGGCACCCCCAGTTTCCATGTTTTTAGTTCTGCTTTTATTTATTTATCCAATGTTTATTTATTTTTGAGAGAGACAGAGACAGAATGCGAGTGGGTTAGGGGCAGAGAGAGAGGGAGAGACAGAATCCGAAGCAGGCTCCAGGCTCCGAGCTGTCAGCACAGAGCCCGACACGGGGCTCGAACTCACAGACCGCGAGATCATGACCTGAGCCGAAGTCGGATGCTCAACCGACTGAGCCACCCAGGCGTCCCTTTAGTTCTGCTTTTAGAGCTCCGAGCCCCCAGCCCCCTCCCAACTCTCCACATCCACTCCGGTTATTTCCAAAAGGACCCAGGAGTTCCTTGCTTATTCTCAGGAGCAAGAAAACTCCTGTCCTTCCAGAAAGGGCCTTGCAGGCTGAGGAATAGAGCCCAGCTGGGACGGACCAAAGAGATCCTAGGGAGCTCCAGTTCATTCTCCCCAGAGCAGCCAGAGGACCTGACGACTGCTGCTCCCCGCTGAGACGGCAGACCTCTCGGACTGTCGCCCTGTTCCTGAAGGTCACTAGCCTTCCACTGCCCTGCGCGGTCTCGCTTCTGCCTCTCCCCGCAGCCTGGTGATGCTTCCGCTTGTCAAGTAAACCAAATCGCTTCACCAGCTTGGTGCTGTTGTTCCCTCAGACCGGAACGCTTCCCACCCAGCCCTTCCCCGCTGCATTCCTCCTTCAGGGCTCAGCTCAAACGTTGCTTCCACAGGCTTCCCTGACCCCCTTGATTACTTCAGATCCCCCTCCCACTCTATGTTGTCTTGGTGCCCGTAATTATCCTTCTAGCACGTACCGCCATTCGAGTGGGATGTGATTGCATATCCGTGAACTTGTCTGATGTCTCCCCCACTCCCCGAGTGGGATGGCGCCTTCCTGAGGGAGGGACCACGTCTGCCTGTTGGTTATTGAAGCCCCAGCACCGACCACAGTGCCTTGCACACAGTAGGTACCCAACGTTCAACAAGTGAATCAAAAGCAGCTTAGTGAAGCAGCCATGGAGAGTGTGCGTGAAGAAATAATGGAAGAAAGCACTGGAAAATTATGCCAGGACGGATGACGAAGAGCTGTGTGTGCCAGGTTAAGAAGTTTGGACTTCAGTTTGAAGAGAATGCAAGTCACTAAAGGTTTTAAGCCACGTGAGTGGCTTTTTGAATGTGTTTTAGAAAAATTACTGATTTCTATGGTGGGGGCAGTGTGGAGGATTGATGTGGAGGGGGGTGAAGCTGGGGCGGGGAGCTCGTCAGGGGCTGTTGCCGGGAAGGAGACCAAGTGGGAGATTGGAGAGCAAAGCAGGTGAGGTGGGGGAGAGGGGGGGCGGCTAGCCTGAGATGGGGCACAGTCAGGGGCAAGTGGGCTAGAATCCAGAACAGAAAGATACTCACCTTACCCTGAGCGCCCGTAAGGAAGGAGGGGAAGGGATGTGTCAGAGTGTGAGGGATGGGTTTGGTGGGTTTTAGTAATTAAGATGTATTGAGCCTTCACGTGCCGCACGTTGTATGTTGTGGCCTCCATATCTTATCGTCTGAGGTCACCTGCCCAGACTGAGGGGAAGTGGTATAAAGGCGGTGAAAGGTCTGCTGAGATTTAGGAATAGCCACTCTAGAGAATGGAAGAAGATGCTGATAAGACTCTGGTACAATGGAGCGACAGAGCCAGAATTTGTGGGGGTCCTAATTTGCAGGATCTGTGCTTCCTCCAAGAGCGCTGAGCAGCCTGGGGGTAGGAATGAGAAAGCATATTTGAATTGAAATAGGATTTGGACAGGAATTTGCAAACCATAGCTTTGAGGCCAAATGTGGTCACCCCCTGTTTATGCAAATAAAATTTTATTGGAACACAACCATACTA
Organism: Panthera tigris; assembly: GCF_018350195.1. Classification (NCBI taxonomy): domain Eukaryota; kingdom Metazoa; phylum Chordata; class Mammalia; order Carnivora; family Felidae; genus Panthera; species Panthera tigris. The sequence goes on along the minus strand of NC_056666.1, from coordinate 131,884,772 downwards.
ACTGGCTCCCATGTAGTCTTTGGTTGCTTTTGTGCTACAACAGCAGAGCTGAGAAGTTGTAATAGAGACAGTATGTCCCGTAAAGCCTAAAATATTTACCATTTGGTCCTTGACAGAAAAGGTCTGCCTGACTCCTGGATTAGGAATTAGCAGCAGATAAAGCAGAAACCATGGCAGTGGGGGGGAGCGGAGGGGAGCAAGAAAGTGGTTCAGGTGATGGATAACGAGAAAATAAAAAGATGATCGGACCTGATGTCTCGATGAGGCCAAAGTGTAGATGCATTAAAGGGAATGAGAAGGCTGGAAGGAATCAAGAAGGAAAGTAATCTTGGAAAGCAAGATTTCAGAGTAGGGCAGCTCAAAGGAATGGCTGCAGGTAACTCGCGGTTGAGGAATTCAGGAAACGTTGAGGCAGGATCGATGGCTGGTCTCCGTGGACGCTGGGTGAAGGAAGGTAGACACGACACTGTCTACTTTCTGGGGTGGTTTTTTTTTTTTTTTCTATTTTATTTTTTTAAGAAGTATTTGTTTATATGAAGGGTCCAGGTCTGGTGTTACAAAACTCTTTGGAGATGATGAGCTTGGTAAACTTAAAAATACTTGCACCCTCACGGTGTAACAGATCTCAGCCACCTAATATAGGTTAATATTCTCATTCTAATATTTTCACCGAATGATGGATTTGCAGCAACCTCGTTTGACCTTTTGATACTGAGTAACTCTGTTCCTAGAACAGTCCATTCCTTCTCTTCCTCCATTTAAATTTTAAGTTCTTTATGTCTAGGTCATACTATTCCTTTAGGTCATTAGATCATTTGTCATGCATACCAAAAAGAAAAAAAGAAGATAGAACATACACAGAAGCCAGATCATTATATCCGTGAGCCATAGTTTGGGTAAGTGTGTTAGACTGCCCTGGACTTTTCTTTCTAATTTTGGGGGTAGGAAAAAAAAATCCATATGTTCTCATGCTGGGCTAGTGGTGAGCGTTCTCACTGGCTCTGTCCTTTGTTTATATCTCATTGATTCCATTTTTGTACCATGGGTTTCAGTAGTGGTGGTTCTGTGGACCCAGCAACACCTCCAGCTGTACAGCTCCTGCCTGCCTTCGTGCAGACAAAAAGACACACTGATTTGATTTTTTACATTCAGGGAGCCAAATTTATACTTCGTAGGTAAGTGAGAAGACTCAGCATTAATCCAATCGTCCAGTCATCCCAATAACAGTTTAGCATCAGTGATTAGAGGCAGAGTCATTAGCATTTCTCTCGAATCCTATGTTATTCCTAAATCTGTTTCTTTTCATGTAACTCCTTGATAATCATGACAATAAATTTTCAAATATTGTACTTATAAAAGTACGAGATTGGGACGCCAGGGTGGCTCGGTCTGTTAAGTGTCCAACTTCGGTTCAGGTCATGATCTCATGGTTCGTGGGTTTGAGCCCCGTGTTGGGCTCTGTGCTGACAGTTCAGGACCTGCTCGGGATTCTCTCTCTGCCCCTCCCCTGTTCGTACTCGCTCTCTCTCTCTCTCTCTCTTTCAAAAAAAAAAATAAATAAACATCAAAAAAAATTTTTTTTAAGTACAAGATCTAATTCACGCACCAGAAAATGCACCCTATTAAAGTGTACGATTCAGTACTTTTCGTATATTCTCAGAATTGCGCCATCATCACCACTAATTCCAGGATATTTTCATTACCCCAAAAAGTCCCGTATCCATTAGCAGTCACTCCCCATTCCTTCCTCCCCCCGAGCGCTTCCTCCTAAGCAGTGATGTACTTTCTGCCTCTGTGCATTTGCCTACTCTGGACGTTTCATGTTACAGAATCATACACTATGTGCCTCTCGTGTCTGGCTTCTTTGACGTAGCACAGCGTTTCCAGGGTTCATCCACGTTGTCGCATGAATCAGTACTTCTCTCCTTATGGCTGAGTAATACTCCGCTGTTTAAACACATTTTATGTATCTGTCCATCAGCTGATGGATATTTGAGTTGTTTCGTCTTTTTAGCTAGTACAAATAATATTACTACGGACATTTGTTACTTTCTACAACACAGAACAAAATCAGAATTTTTTTTTTTAGTTTTTTCTTTTACATTGATTTATTTTTGAGAGGCAGAGCACAAGTGGGGGAGGGGCAGAAAGAGAGGGAGATACAGAATCCGAAGCAGGCTCCAGGCTCTGAGCTGTCAGCACGGAGCCCGACGCGGGGCTCGAACTCACAAACCGTGAGATCATGACCTGAACCGAAGTCGGACGCCCAACAGACTGAGCCACCCAGGTGCCCCTGAAAATCAGAATGTTTTAATTCATGTGTACAGGTAACTTAACAGTCGTTATGTATCACATAGGAAAACTGAAAGAGAAGAATAAAAAGCTCCTGTTTTACAGTGAACAGTTTGAAGTGTTTAGCTGAACAAGGACCTACTGCTAACAGAAAAATTTACATTTGCAACTCCAGGCGAAGAGAGTTTAAAAATATTTCTAGGAATGTATTCGTCATGATATTTTTGCAGCGCAGTTCTTCTAAATGCTTTTTAAATTTCGAGTTGCAATATAATAATTAAGGGGCCTGATGTTTTCACGAGCATAAAAAGTCAGAGATAACACATCCGCATTTGGAATCGCTTTATCGGCGCTATTTTTAAGCAAGTGCAGCATTAATTGGCGTGCATATATCACCCGGGGAGATCGTTTAAATTCAGCCATTTATCGCGGCTGGCTCCAGCTCTGGTGGGTGCACTGTATGAAGAGGATGGCTGTTAACAAGATAGTCCAGTACCTTCCGCAGTGAGTGGGAGCAGGGTGACGAAATGGGCAGGAGAGGCACCCTGGAGTGCAGCGTTGAAGTGTCTCGTACAGCTGTGGCGTGTTTGGAAACAAAAGTAAATTGGTGCGCAGCAATTAGAGCTGAAGTGGCTTTTTATGAGCAAAAGCCCGTGAATCAAAGCTACCAAACTGTAAACAATGATAAGCTATTCAGTCAGCAGTTGTAGCTACAAAGAGAAAGAAAGGTGGACACACAGCAGAAAACAGTGATTCTCAGACGTTAGCAGGCATGACACACTTGGAGGCTTGTTAAAACTCAGTGTCCTGGGCACAGTCCCAGTTTCTGATTTAGAGAGATGGGGCCCGAGAACTTTATTTCTAACAAATTCCCAGGTGCTGCTGCTGCTTGTTCAGGGGGCGCACTTTGTTGTTGTTAATGTTTTACTTATTTTTGAGAGAGGGGAGGGGCAGAGGGAGAGAGGGGGACAGAGGATCCAAAGCGGGCTCTGTGCTGAGAGCAGCGAGCCCCATGTGGGGCTTGAACTCACGTACCGCGAGATCATGACCTGAGCGGAAGTCAGACGCTCAACCAACTAAGCCACCCAGGCACCCGCTTTGAGAACCGCTGGCATAAAATTAAAGCAGGTAATCACATCGCATCCATGTGACTAACGTGACTGTGTTACCCTTTTTCAGTGACCTGCTGGAGAAGGTGCTATCCCCAGGTGAGGGTAAACCCAGAAAGAGAAAGACTTGGGATATGGAAACGGGAGGGCCAACACGGGAGGATGGTGCGGGGCCATGTCAGGTGACAGCTGTGACCCAAACAGAGCACACCCAGAGCAGAGCAGCGGCGTGACTCAGGACGCACACGTGTGGAGGCTCTCTCACCCTTAGCGTGCCCGTCACCACCATGCCCTCTCTTCAACCCAAGGACAGAACGTCAGGATAAGGCTGACCTAGATTCTCCTGTGCGCTTGTCTTGCCTTGACCATGTGCCGATGAAGTCCCTATTTTCCTTTTCGTGTCCTGCTGCTACATCGGCTGAGAATACTCATGTCACCCCCAAAATGTCTTGTGATTGGAATTTTTCCTAAAAACTGGACGGAGATAGCCCTCAGAGAGCTTTGAAGCAGAAAATAGAAGCCGCCTGCCCCAGCCATGTTTTTTACAGGAGAGGTTCAATTTCGCTTAAAGGGACATGCATCTCTAAGCAAATAAAATAATATAGAAAGATAAGAAGTCATGTGTGCTTAGCGGTAATTTCCCTTTCTATGACTTCAGCTTTTTTTTTTTTTTATGTGAAAGTAGCAAGTCTAGAGTTAGCTGCAAGACTTTAGAAACCGAATTCTGCCAATCCGTACCACCTAACGCACGCATGAATGTAAACAGATACTCCAAGAAGACAAGAGAAAGTTGTGTCCAAGAAAGTTTGGAAAACCCTTGAATAAATTAGTGTACGACTTCTCAGAACTTTAAATGTGCTAATGTTCGTTGTTAACCTCCTAACGAGAGGCACGACATGCAATCGCCTGGTCTTACTTGACTTTGAAATACTGTTTTCACAAAACCTGTTTGTACATCTCCAGGAACACAGCGTTCCTCAGGACACAGTTTGGGAAATAACGATTTATTTTTTATTTATTATTATTTTTTTTAACATTCATTTATTTTTGAGACAGAGACAGAGCATGAACAGGGGAGGGTCAAAGAGAGGGAGACACAGAATCCGAAACAGGCTCCAGGCTCTGAGCTGTCAGCACAGAGCCCGACGCGGGGCTCGAACTCACAGACCGCGAGATCGTGACCTGAGCTGAAGTCAGACGCTTAACCGACTGAGCCACCCAGGCGCCCCGGGAAATAACGATTTAAGATGAAGTGCACAAAAAGCAATGAGTATGATTTTGTCTGAAAGGGAATTAAAATGTTATCAAATATTTTACAGAAAACCGGTTTAGAATGCTTTTGATTTTACTTACTGTTTCTTGGTGGAAAAAAAAAAAAATTCCGTATGTGTGCTCAAGTGTCCCAGATCTCAGGTGGGCTGGAGTTCAGTTTTGACCGTATTTGAACAGTTAGAGAAAAAGATTCGTTTGACAGCTTTTAGGTACTTGTAGTTGGTTGTTCATTTTACCATAATAGTCTCTGTAGGGGACAAAAAAAAAAAGGATGAAGGAATCTAAGTTACAGCTTTCTCAGACTTTCTGCTTTAAATGCCAACTTAAAATGCCACCAGCCAGTAGAACGGGGTGTAATACTTTACTTTTCTGCTCTCTCTGGTAAGTGTGGTGTGAAAGTACATCGGGCACGGTTCACAGTCAAGGTGACTATTGATACTTCCATGTTCGTTTCATTTCCATGGCATTGTTGGTATAGAATACCTCCTTAGATTTTCTCTGCTTCCTGCTTCGGGTTTATCTAGGCTTATGATGACTATTTAGCATATGACACTGTCAGTAGTATATTTATGTTGAGACCTTGCAGATGGGGATTTTACATTGAAAAATTATTTTAGCCATTACTCTCGTTTGTATGTTGCATAATCTCTCTCTCCCTTGTAGTTTCAACCACCTCTGAAGGAACGTCCTCCTTGTCTACTTTATCCATGCCGTCTCCCGACTCAGCCTCTCCGGAGAAGTCTGTTCATCTTCTACCCCGCATTTTGACGGGACCTTCCTTCTGGTCTCTGGCCCAGCAACGGTCTTCTTCCGCCTCCTTTAAAGATGAAGATAAGACGACCAGGGCTCACCACCCCTTTGCTCCTAGGGACCAAGCGTCTTCTGATGAAGAGGAGGACGACAACCTCCATCTGCTGGAGAGTCTTCCGGATAACTCTGAGTCTGCTAAAGAGCAGACAAGTCCTGCTTCTGCCAGTAATTGGGCAGAGTCTTCCACCCCCAGGGCAGACCACGTCACCTCTGTGTCCTGTCTGAGTTTTCAGACACCTGCCGGCCTGCCGGGGGAGCCCGAAACAAACGATTCCATTAAAACTCTCCTAGGGGAGGTGAAAAATGCCATAGTGAAACTACACGAAGACCTGAGCACGGTGATAAGAGAACTTAACGTCATCAATAGCCATCTGGTGAGCATGAGTGGGAATAGCCTGCAGCTAAAGTCTTCCCAGCTTCCCCAGTCTTCCGAGGGGACCTCAGATCACATGTAACAAGCCCGAGAGCCCCTGTCGGTAGAACTCATGTGGTTCCACCTCCCGAAGACCTAAGTTAGCCTTTTGTAGATTCTCATCCTTCTGGCAAAAATGGGGTGGTGGTTGGATTTTTCCTTGTCAGGCTTATTAACAAATCTCTTTCAAACCACTAAACTCATTTGGGTGGTTTCTTTTTTAAAGAGGAAAAAGCATCACCTTTGATAAGATTTTCAGATTCAGCTACAAACTGTTTTTCATTTGACACTGAAGAGAATTTCTTTCTTCCACACCCTGGACTTTACCTCAAAATATATTAAGCGTTAGTGGAAGCTGTGGCAAGACCTCAGACTGCAAATGGCTCTTCCAGAGCTTTTGGATGAGCAGGTGGTAAGAAGGCCTTCAGAGCCTGGGGTTGCTGTTCTGTCTGCTCTCGTGCCAGGTTTCAGATTCTGCAAACAAAGGACCAGCAATCTTTCCCTTCCTGTGGCTGCCACCATTGGTTGGGGGGTTAAGCTGAGACAGGTGGGACATGGGACAGGTGTTTTTATTGCTAATGTTTATTGCAAAGTGAATTCAAATGCATACTTCGGTTGTATTTGGAAAATAAATGTGATATTTTTCATCTTCTATGTATCCTTTCAATTTATTAAGACAGCCTTTCAAGTAGGATTTTTATTTTTTATTTATTTTTAAACTTAAAAAAAAAAATTTTAACGTTTATTTGTTTTTAGAGAGACAGAGTGTAGCGGGGGAGGGGCAGAGAGAGAAGGAGACACAGAATCCGAAGCAGGCTCCAGGCTCTGAGCTGTCAGCACAGAGCCCGACACGGGGCTTCTACCCACGAACCGCGAGATCATGACCTGAGCCAAAGTTGGTCACTCAACCGACTGAGCCACCCAGGCGCCCCCTAGAATTTTTACTTCTGGGAAAATGATCTAGTTTGGAGATCATAGACCAGTGCTTCCCCATCCTACTGCACAGTGGAACCACCAGAGACGCTTTCATTTTGTTTTATACTTATTTGAGAAGACAGCGTAAGGGCTCCGTGTACCCATTGCTCAGTTCCAACAATTACCAACGAAGCACTAAAATAAATTCCTGATTATTTTGAAGAAATATGGGACATCTAAAATATATTCTAATGCCAAACCCAAGCCGATTTTCATCACGCTAACTGGGGTAAGAACTAGAGGGAAATGCTAGTGGGAGTGTTAGTGCAAAGCCTGTAATGTGGGAGGGTGTTTGGCATATTTGAGGAGGGGCAAGGAAGCCAGTGCGGCTAGCGTGAAGTGAGGGAAGGGGACAACGGTAGGAGATCTGAGGTCCTGGAGGAAGGAACAAGGAGCAGTGCCAGATGATACAGGTTCTAGAAGACCGTCGTTAGAGATTTTGGCTTTTACTCAATAAAAATTGTGACAAGGTTTTAGGGTGAAAAATGATCTTGGGCTTCTAAAATGATCACACTGGTTCTGGGGAGAGAGGGATGCAGGGACACGGGATGAGGAAGGTAGGCCGATTGGAAGGCCATTGCAGTTATCCAGATAAGAGCGGGTGGTGGATCAAAGGAGGGTATATGAGAAGTGATTAGGGATTGGTTGATGGGTTGGATAAAATATGTAAGAGAAAAAGCGTCACAGCTGAACCCAAAGTACTGGACTGAGCAATTCAAATTGCTCATCAACTGAAACGAGGAGGGTGGCAGACGGAGAAAAGTTTTGAGGCATTCAGTTTGAGATAGGTTACATCTCAGATGTCCACTAGATAACCCAAGTGGAGATACCAAATAAGCAATTGGATATAAGAGTTGAGTCTGAGAGGGAGATCTAGATTGGAACGGAGGCGGAGGGGTTAGTAATTGATGGTTATTTAAAGCTATGAGACTGGATGAAATTGCCGAAGGAGCGAGTATAATAGTGGAGAGAAGTTGAAGGCCTGAGCCCTGGGGCAGGCCTAAGAAGATCAGGAAGAAGTTAAGAAATCAATGAATAAGGCCGAGACGGAGCCACAACTGAGGTAGAACAAAACCACACAGCGTGTAGTGGTTGGAAGCCCAGAGTGTGTTTCTCTTCGCGACCCTTACCTCGTCCATATGCATATGCACCTTGCCGAGTTCTTTCCAAACCCTATTAGATTTTTTAAAGTTTTTGTTTAAATTTCAGTTCATTAACATACAGTGTAATACTGGTTCCAGGTGTACAATATAGTGATTGAAAGCCCTATTAGATTTTGATGAAAGTTGCATTAAATCTACTCATGAATTTGGGGGATTTTTACAAATTTAATCTTCTAATCTAGGAGCATCGTAGATCTGTGTCTTCTTTCATAAATTTTATGTTTAGCTTTCCAATCCATGGGCATGGTATTTCTCTATGTTCTATGTCTTCTCTTAATGCTTCACAGTAAACTCATAATCTCCCTCACAGAGGGCTTCTATTTCTTTTTTAAAGACTTAATCCTTTCATACTTGATATTTTTGTGTATTGTAAGTGCTACCTTTTTGCGAGTTTAAAAAAAAAATTTTTAACGTTTATTTTTGATAGAGAGTTGGAGAGGGGGAGAGAGAGGTAGATAGAGAATCAGAAGCAGGCTCCACGCTGTCAGCTCAAAGCCCGATGTGGGGCTCAAACTCACGAACCACGAGATCACGACCTGAGCCGAAATCAAGAGTCGGATGCTTAACCAACTGAGCCACCCAGGCACCCCCCCCCACCTTTTTTTGAAAAATTTTTAATGTCTATTTATTTTTGAGAGAGAGAGCAAGAGTTGGGGGGTGGGGGTTGCCAGCTTTTAAATTTTGGAACATAACAGTTGATAGAAATCTAAATCTCGGTCTAGATTCACTAATAGTTAACAAGTTGCCATGTTTGCTTTATCTCCCTGTCTTGCTAAACATGTTTATATCTATATATGCATTATGTAGATAGGTAAATAGACACACACATATTTTGCTGAACCATTTGAAAGAAATGTTCGGATATCATGACACTTCACCACAGGATACTGCAACATACTTACTACATGAATCAGGGTAATTTTTTTCCAACCTACCTTCCAGTTAACGAGGCCTCTCTTCAGCTATGTCTAATCTGTTAACTCCTCCCATTACATTTTAAATTCAGTTATTCCTTTTTCATTTCTAGAATTCTACTTGGTTCTTTTAAAATATTTTAAAAGATTCTTTAAGAAAACTTTTCACACATCCATGTTTCTTGCAGATCTTTTCAAGTAAGAATATTAAGCAAACTAGTATAGAATTCTTACTAGCAAGTATAGTAAGTAAACTAGAGAGTATTCTGACCAGCAAACTATTAAGAATATATGCATTTAAGGCCATAAATTTCCCTTTACTGCAACCTGCCAATTTTTAAAAATTTGAAATACAATTCACATACCATAAAATTTACTCTTTTAAATATGGTTCAGTGGTTTTACTTTATTGACAGGGTTGTACAGCCATCACTACTATCTAATTCTAGAACCGTTTCATCACCACAAAAAGGTACTCCATACTCATTAGCCACTCCTCCCCAGTTTCTTCTCCTTCAAGCTCCTGGTAACCCCCAATCTACTTTCTGTTTCCATTAATTTGCCTCTTAATGCGTATTTCATATAAGTGGAATCCTATGTGGCTTTTTGTGTCTGGCTTCTTTCACTTAGCATGATGTTTTTGGGCTTCAACCATTGTAGCATGTATGAGTACTTCATTCCTTTTTATGTCTGAATAATATTGCATTGTAAGGATATACCACATTTTGTTTACCGGTTCATCAGTTGATGGCCATTTCGGTTGTTTGCACTTTTTTGGCTACTGTGAATAATGCTGCTACGAATATTTGTGTGAACATATGTTTTCAGTTCTCTTGGATGTATATACCCCGGAGTAGAATTGCTGGGTCATACGGTTACTCTTACATATAACTTTTTAAGGAATTGCCAAGCTATTTTCTGAAGCAGTCTCACCATTTTACCACAAGTATGGGTATGTAGTATGTTCGTTGTCCTTTGGCTCAAAAAATATTCTAATTCCTGTCATGAAGAAGCGTAGAAGTGTATTTCTTAACTTCCCATCATTTGTACTCTAATAATTTTAACATATAAAGTTTTTAGGGGTCTGAGGTTTTTGTTATCTATTGCCCTGCTGATTTGTGCTCATGGTGTATGTTTCCTTGTGTACCTGATCATCTTTGATTTTATGTTGGTCATTTATTTGTATGATTAATACAAGAATTTGTTTTTGCTACTGCCAAGTGCCTGGTGCTGTTGCACCACCATACCGATTAGGTAAATGAAGGTCGTGGCTTGAAGTTTTCTAGAATCCCCAGGTTAATCCTAGACTTAAATTTCTCATAAACGATGGTTCATTTCTAATTCATTCTCATTGCGTAGCCATTGGGTTCCACTTTGTTGTAAGGAGTGGTGTCGTGTTAGACTTCCCACCTGTGTGAGGTGATTTCTGTTCCTATCACCATCAAAATGAAAGTTGGAATCGATTCAATTCCACAAATGCCCTTAGAGAAAAGTGGCTTCTATGATCATTTACCTATCAGGTCTCTGTTGCTTTTTTTTTTTTTTTTTTTTTTTTTTTTTTTTTTGAGCACCTATTACTCCTAAGACTATTCCAGGCCCCTGGAGATTCATTAGTGAGCAAAACCAGATATTCCTGTCCTCACAGACCCTGAGCCCTAGAGTTATGGGGAAATTTGATAGGTTAATCAAATTGTTGTTGTTGTTGTTTTTATTGTAAAAATCGAATGGTTTGGGGAAAGGAAACATACAGTTTGGCCTGGTGGAGGGTTCAGGGAAAGCTTATCTAAGGAAGTCCCTTGAGCTGACATACAAAATCTAGGATTATCAAAATAAATGCTGTTAATGACATGTGGGGCAAGTCCTTTATGAAATAACACAGAACATAAAATAAGGATGAAATCTTAAGACGTCTTCTGTTGGGTTTCTTCATATATCTGGGAGACCCACAAATGGATTCTTAAGGGATAGTAGGATACAGTATCTCCTTTTTTTTTACTCGCTCTGAAATTTCTGAGTTGTACATTGCTAAGAATTGAGAAGAAACAAACCTCCAGAGATACAGCACTCCTCTCTCCTTTCCTCCATTACCAAGAGGTGCTGCGTCAGATACCTTGAAATGTACTCAGAGATACACCCCACAAATAACTAAGGCAACAAAAGCTATCCCTTTGAGTAACTGCCTTACATGCACAAAGTAACTCCAGGTTTTAACTAGGTTTTACATAGCTCATATATTTTAATTCAACCATTTTTTTCAATCAGTATAATTAACAAGCACTTACGTGAGTTTCTATTTAGCCAACTCCATTAAGTGACTAGAACAAACCTGGCCTAAATTAGGAACGGGTATATTCTGATTGACTTTGTAATTATCTCAGATTAAAAATACTTCATTAAATGCTATTAAGTATTTTATTTGAAACTTGAGGCTCTTATTATAAGGCAGTTACAAAAAATATTTTACAGTTTACCTATTGTCAAATTACTTACGTGTTCATCCTTGAAATATTTAATAAGCACTCGTTACGAGTAGGCAGTTTGCTAGACACTGGGGACACCATGGCGAACAAGATGGGTGCGGGTCCTGGCTTCAGCGTCGCAGCTTCGTGGGGGTACAGGGAGAGACGTGGGCGGAGTGTGATGTGTAAGTCTTCTGAGTTTAGGAAGCAGGGGATAGTGTGGGAGCGCCTGGTAAAGTGGGAGAGCCAGCTCTGATTTGGGGATGTCAGGGAATGCTTCCTGGAGAACACGAAGTCCAAAGTGAGTCCGGAAGGTTGAGCAAGGGTTGGTCAAGCAGAGGGCGTTAGGGTAGAGAATTTTCTAGGCAGAGACAACAGCATGTACAAAAGGCGGGAGCAGGAATGAACTAGGCGAGCTTGAGGATGGGACAAAGCTGGCAGGTCGGAGGTGAGGGCCGTGGTTTTGCTTCATGCAGAGACACAGTAGGTGACGGTTAGGTAGTGTTAACTGACTAAATACCGGAAAAGGACTGAATGACAAGTAAATGGATCTTGTTGGAAATGAAGTGTCATGGAAATTTGGGGGCGAAAGGGTTTCCAAAATCCATCCACTAACTTGATAAAAACAGACTTCGTAGGGGATTTTTGGAGACTCCGGTGACTCATCTGCCCCACAAAGGGGATGGTTGTGACAGTGGTTTGCTCTGGATGTGCGAGGAATGTCTTCTTCTTGCGCCTTCGTTCTGAAGAACAGGTGAATCCTGAGAGCAGCCTGATGAGTCAGTTACATGCTCGAATACTGGGGACGCTTTTCCGAGGTCTCACTGTATTTTTAATAGAATGGATTCTGAGATGTGATAAAAGGATTTAGATATGTGGGATTGAGAGATTTTTATTTCTTGCAGAACACGAAGTAATTTGAGGAGGCCAAGCGTCTTATCGTTATGCCAGAGGATATGTGCCACCTTTTGTCAGCAGGCAGGCTTAGAAAAGAGTAAATTGGCTGGGAAGAAACTAGGTTTTCAAGATGATTTTGTTTGGTAGTTTCAAATTCTGTTTTCTCACTGATGGTGCAGAAAGTCCTCCAAAGATATGGTAATTACTGCAGAATTATGGCTTCAGGCGTCCACAGCCATTCAAACAGCAAAATTCCATTATAAAATACCAAGATCTGTGTGTGCGGTTACACCGCGGTTGAAAATTGTCCCCTGTACTGTGACTGCATCGCTCTTACAACACACCCATGGCAAAATGCAGAAAGCAGACATTCTAGGACTTGCCGTGGTGAAAAGCAGGGCATGAGAGAGAGCAAGGCATCGAGGATGAGCTCCAGAACTCTAGTATTGTTATTATTAATAGCGGTATAATAACAACAACGCTGACAATGGTTGACATTTATTGGACGTTGGCAAGGTTCTAAGCACTTTTCAATTCAGCAACCCTATCAGGAAGGTTCTAGTACTGTCATGTCGCATATGAGAACACAGAGGCTAAGAAAAGCTAAGGAACTTGCCTGGGGTCACATAGGTAGTCGTAAGGGCCAAAGCCACACTTCGAGCCCTGGTCCGTCTCGGGGTACCCGTCGGTGTAAGCACACGACCGCACTGCCTCGCAAGTCAAGGTGAGGGTGGCCAGGTGGGTGGCGCTGCCTCTGTTGGGACAGGAGAGTGTGGGAGGATGACAGCCCCAGCCCGTTTGTCCCCAGTTTGGGGGGAGCGGAGCTCCTGACTCCCGCCCTTGCCCTCCCCATTCACAGCCTGCTCTCCAGCTGGTCACCCCCTACTCCTAGGGCCACTTGGCCAAAGCTGCCACCCCAGACCCCGCCCCCCGGAGCTTCTCTTGCTGATCTGCCTGTTTCTGAAGAGCCCTCTGCCTCCACCCACGCTCCCCGGCCTGTCCTCGCCTTCTTTCACGTCTGGAGGCTGCAGCGGAGCTAGAAGGTGTTAAGACCCACTTTGGAGATGAAGAGACTGTCCCAATTTCTCTTCTCCTTACCTAATGAGACCTGGGAAATGTCATGTAGCCACACACCCTGGTTTAAGTGGGGACCGGTCCCTGGTTCACCCTAGCCGTGGAGAATTTCCAAGTGCTACCATGGGTCTCTGCCTCCAGAGTACATAACACGCACTTGAAAACCACGCAGAGCACCCCAGAAACAGCCAATGAGAACTCTAGAAAAAAATCTGGTTTGTATTTGGTTACATATAACAGTAATATGTTCATACTCTTTTTTTTTTAAGTGGTGGGGGGCACTTGGCGTAGTTTCATTATCCCTGGCCCTGAAGATGGGGTATTTGCTTTCCTCCCACACCCTGGGCTAAGGGTCCCAGGGAGCAGCCACCACCAACCCCAGAGGAGCTGGTTAACCCTGAACCGGTTCTGTTCCACCTGTACCCCTCCCCCCCCATTTCTCCAAAAATCAACAACAACAACAACAAAAAACAGAGAGAGTTCTGAACTCGAAACAGTAACCCACCAGATTAAGCCAAACGTGAGAATAAATACACAGCTTGAAAAGCACAAATTCCAAAGATGAAGAGAACCAGCAAAGGGAAGGAAAACGGCGTCGGTGCACCTGACCCGCAGAGACCGGCCGAGCGATTCGGAAAGAAAGTAGCACAGCGGCCAGACCATTTCGCGAGGGCAGAAGGGCGAGTCAATGACAGACCCGCGTCAGCTGGCACTTTGAAAGCCTTTGGAGACGGGAGGGATGGGACTGATCTGAGGCCCAAGAGGCGGGCGTAGGGGTGGGAGGTCTGCAAGGAAGGCAGGGAGGCCTGGCTGCCCGTGTCGGTGGAGCACAGCAGGACTGCAGGCAGATACCCACGCATTGTCTGTCGTGGGAGCCATGAAAGAGGCCAAGGCTTTGAAAGAGGGGCTCTCAGGGTACCTGAAGCCAAAACGTCCTACGTTCATGAGGCAAGGGGCCTGACAGAAGATGCACGAGCCTCGCCCGCCCCCCTCACGATCCTAGTGTGTGCCCCAAAGAATCAGGAGCCTGCGATTCCATGAGACCCCGCGGGCAGGATGGGCTTTACCAGCCCTCTCCACAAAAGCTGCGGAGGGGACAGGGCCGGAGGTGACCCTCCCTGAGCTCTGCTCCCTTCCTGAGCAGCCGGCCCAGATCCCCACCAGCTTATTTGTTTGCTAAGAAGCACCTGCTGAGCGAGGCCCTGCCAACTTCTAAATTGTCCCTGCTCTTTTGAAGGGGAGGGCAGCCCTGATGGCCCTAACCAGCACAGCCCCCTTCAGGGACAGTATTGGCAGGCGGCTTAGGAAACCAAAGATCCAAAGGCTCTCTCGCCTGCCATGTGGACAGGGGTTTGCGGGCAAGTCTTCACCCCGAGGCCTATAGATCTCCTCTTTTAAAGTATTTTAGGAAGCTACAGGAGAAGGGACACAACACACGAGTTTGCTGTGCTTACGGGTTATTTATCTCAGGGGGTTTCTACTGCTCAGTCTGTTCAAATCCCCTTGGCCTCGCGTTTCCTAACATTTGTGGAGCACTTTGCAGTTGGCAAGCACTTGAACATCTCTCTTTAGTCTCACGGCGCTCGAGAGAGCTAGGCAGATGAGAAATGGGGGCCTCAGAGAGGCTGAGTCACCCGCTCAAGGTCACACAGCTCTGAGCAGCGGGGCTGAGACACCTCCCCCAGGTTTCCGATGCCAGAGGTACCCTCTCCCGCCAGCTACGCCCCCCTCAGCCTCTTTCCTAAAACACGGAGAAGGTTCACGATTCTAATCAGCTGTCAAAAACTCAGTATGGAGTCTCTGGCCTTAAAATTGTCTTCTATAATCTTAATCTTGTAGATTAGCTCCGTTTAAGCCATTAACATATTTCATCATCTCTAATGTATGGAAATTGGTGTTTTCCTGTGGCTCATTAATCTCCACTTCTTCCCCTAAAAAGCCAAAGTTATTGGAAACAATATTACACAAAGACCAGAACACCTCACATTGCTGAGATGAGCTGAAAGGGGAGAGGGTGGTTATCACTCTGATTCTGTCTAGACACCTAAATGACAATCGTTAAAAGGGTGAATTTCAATGACTAATCTGCTGAGGTTCACGGGCGGCCCCCTTCTGCCGTTTAACATTAGAACACAAGCAGTTATGTGCCAGCTCCTTAGCTCATCACCTTTTCCTCATGGAAAACTTAAGCAAATGGAGATACTTGAATAGTAATAAGCCATTGATTCATTAGTTAAAATTCCTAATTTTATTTTATTATTTTACATTTTTTACTGTTTA
The DNA here is from genome assembly GCF_018350195.1 of Panthera tigris. Lineage (NCBI taxonomy): Eukaryota > Metazoa > Chordata > Mammalia > Carnivora > Felidae > Panthera > Panthera tigris. The sequence continues at coordinate 131,869,115 of NC_056666.1, read as the reverse complement.
TTCATTTTTGAGAGAGACAGACAGAGTGCAAATGGGGAAGGAGCAGAGAGAGAGAGGGAGACCCAGAATCCGAAGAAGGCTCCAGGCTCCGAGCTGTCAGCACAGACCCCGATGCGGGGCTCGAACCCACGAACTGCGAGATCATGACCTGAGCCGAAGTCAGACGAAGTCAGAAGCCTAACTGACTGAGCCACCCAGGTGCCCCTGAAATTCCTAATTTTAAAGACTTTAAACAGAATTCGGGGGACGGGACAGCGTTCAGGGTGAACATGTGCCTTTCTGTGGTTTCTCTCCTCTGTCTCTACACCTAGCTCCGTGCAAAGCCTGCTGCACCCCTGGGACAGCACAGCCCGTTCAGGGTGGGGCGAGTTGCAGGGGGATCGTCAGTGTGACTAGCCGCCACCAGAGCCCCGTGACGAAGGTCAAGCTGTGCAAGCAGCGGGGCTTTGGTTTTGCTGAGGAAGCGGCCTGTCTAAGCCGAATGCCCCGACAAAAGAGAGGAAGCTGAAGCCACTACTGTGGTCCCTCTATTAGTGTCCGAGGGCTCCCAGAACAAAGTATCAGGAACTTGGTGCCTTAAAATAACCGAAATGTATTATCTCACCATTCCGGAAGCCAGAGATCTGAGATCGAGGTGTCGGCAGGTCGGGTTCCTTCTGAGGCTCTTCCTCCCAGGCCTCTCTCCCAGCCTCTAGTGGTTGCGGGCGGTCCTCAACATTCCTTAGCTTACAGACACTTCCCTCCGGCCCTGCACCTCCACCTCCCTGCGTCTCGTCACACGTCTCCCCTCTCACATGTCCGTCTGTGTCCAAATTCCCCCTTTGGATAAGGACACCCATCATATTGGGTTAGGGTCCGCCATGATGACCTCATGTTAATGGGCTTACCTCTGCAAAGACCCTAATTCCAAATAAGCTCACATTCTGAGGTCTTGACGGTGAAGACTCCAACATCTAGTTCGGGGGGGCATAATTCAGCCCATAACAGCCTCTCATCTACTCACACGTGAAGAAGCACTTCAACAAAAGCAGCCCCTTCCCCAGGCACCCACCTGGCTCAAACCAGTCCCATCACAAGACAGTGACGCAGCAGAACATGAAGCCAGCCTCCTAGTGTTACCGTTTAGCCATTTGGCGGCCGTGCAGGGTCGTGGGAAGCAGCGGCGTGGGAAACCCAGGTCAGGGGATCAGACAATGCTGATGTGAGTCTAGGCTCTGCCCCTCCGGCTCTGCAGCCCTAGGCCTGTTCCTCAGGCTCCCAAGCCTCTGTTCTTTCACCTGTGCCATGATAGCATCCACCTTGCTCAGTTATTATAAATGGAAATGCATCTACAAGATCCTTGCACCTAGTAGATGCTTAGTAAATATGAGCCCTTCTCCACATTTCCCATGTATCTCACATAGTCCTGGGACTGTTCAGTGGACCTAACATTGCTATACAGGCAGTTCTGCAGCAAATATGTGCTCCTTGAGCTGACTTTGTGGCTCGATTAATTGACAAGGAGAAGTATTTTTCAGTGCCGGGGTTTTCAGAATTCACCAAGGGGTACCAAGCCGACTGGCAGGCTGCCTCCTTTGAAAAGGATGCAGGTCGAACACCATGCCTGGCATTGATGGACTGTCGTAGTGTCTCTCCAGCTCCCGTGTCGCGTGGGCCTTTGTATCCGCCGTACAGAAATCAATTGCCCTGTTCCTGAGAACCTGCATCCCAAGGAGCAGCATTCAGAAGAAAACGGGGGCTCTGGAGCATGCCTCTCTCTTTTCTGGGGCCCTGGCTGGCACCTGCTCCTCCACCCCTGCCTCAGGGGGATGAAGCTATTGCCTGCTGCAAAATGACACTCATAGGAAGGCTGCCCCTTGCCAAGGTCCCGCTGCGTCGATCTTACAAGTTCAGAAACGCTCACTTGATCGCTTTTTGCAGAGGTGCTCAACCCTGAGGAGACTGCTTTGTAATAAGCAAAAAAAAAAAAAAAAAAAAAGAGAGAGAGAGAGAGAGACTGTTTTTTATAAGCCGGATCGCTCTTTGGCACCAGACTGCAAGTGTTTATTTATTCATTTGTTCATTCGTTCACTCAGCCAACAAGCATCTATGGAGGGCGAGGCACTCTCCCACGTTAGCTCATCTGACCCTTAAAATAATCCCAAGGGTCTCCTTATCCTCCCTCTTACAGACAGGGAAATCGGGGCCTGGGGAGATGAAGTGACTTTCCCAGATGTCTGCTTTCGTGGTGGGCACAGGAAAACAATACACCAGCATCTTGGAGGTTATAAACCCAGAAAGGGGAAACCGGGTGCGGCCAGAGCCCCAGCACAGGTAAAGCTCTGTAGCATATGTCTGCCCGTCTCTTCATTAGGCCATCTCTAACCAGCCAGAGATGTGCCCCACCGTAGAAAGCTTTCCCTTCTTGGGTGCCTGGGTGGCTCAGTCTTGTTAAGCGTCCTACTCTTGGTTTCAGCTCAGGTCATGATCTCACAGTTCGTGAGACGCCCCCCGCCCTGCCCCGACCAGGGTCTGCACTGACAGTGTGGAAACTGCTTGGGATTCTCGCTCTCTCTCTGATCCTTCCCTGCTCATCGTGCTCTCTCTTTCTCTGTCTCTCAAAATAAATAAGTACACATTAAAAAAAAGAAGAAGAAAGCTTTCCCTTCTCAAAACTTTTACAGCTAGTGTTTCGATCAGCTCTCGCTAAGTTATGCTGTGGTAACAAACAACCCCAGTTCCCAGTGGCTTACAACCGCCACGATTTATACATCGTTCAGGTTAAATACCAGCTGCCAGTCCGCCAAGGCTGATTCAAGCCATCCTTTTTCTGAGACCCAGGCTGAAATAACAGAACAGGCTCTCGTGGCAGAAGGAAAGAACAACAATGGAAACACAGGGTGACTTTTGAAACTGCAGGCAAGGGTTACTTCCCTCGTAAGCCACCTGGCCAAGCCTGCTGTCACTGGGGCAGAAAAGTAGCAACGCTTTCAAGTGAAGGCAGCAAATAATTGGCAACAACAATCTAGTAAGGCAAGTTATCTATGTGTACGATCTCCATTCTCTAGTTTACAATATGGAAATAATATCAGTTCCCTCTTAATGAGGTACTTGTAAAGATTAAGTGAAATACAGTCTGTCTGGCCACAGTACATTGTCAATTTCCTTACAGTTTCGTAGCGCCTAGCACAGTGCCTGGAATAAAGTAGACGCTCGAGAGATCTTGGTGGCACTTTTGTCATCAATGAATATTTACTGATCAACTACCATCCACCCAGAGACGTGGTTCTAGGATGGCTTTTAGGATCTAGTGGAGAATAAGACAAGCAAAATTCCTGTTCCTGTGGACCATACATTCCAGCTAGTAAGGCTCGGATGGTAAATAACTAAATAAAAATTTCAGAGGGTGATCAGAGCTGAACAGGTACAGTGGACTCAACATCAACATGAAGGAAAATTCCTTGAGTCGTGGGCCCACCTGGTCAAGCCTCTGAAGTGACTCACAGGCAAGTAAGCCCATTCCAAGCAGCCCAAGTAATAGAAAGGAATTCTCATTTTTACCTTTATGTTCTTTTTTTAATTATTTCTTTTTGAGAGAGAGAGAGACAGAGTGCGAGCAGGGGAGGTGCAGAGAGAGAGGGAGACGCAGAATCCGAAGCAGGCTCCAGGCTCTGAGCTGTCAGGTCAGCTCAGAGCCTGACGCGGGGCTCGAACTCTCGGACTGCGAGATCATGACCCGAGCCACAGTCCACACTCAACCGACTGAGCCACCCGGGCGCCCCATCGTTTTTACCTTAATACTCGTAAAGCTGACGCAGCTTATGTCCTGAGCTGGCCTCTGGATCTTCTTCCTCCCTCTTGGGGCTAGATGGAGAAAGACTCCGAGGAGTGAGGGGGCTGACCATAACGGGGTGACAGGGGAGGGGAAAGGAGGTGGGGGCCAAGGGCAGGAAGGCAGAGGTTCTTGGCAGTCACACCCAGCTCTGTGAGTTAAGCATCGCCTCCCCCTCGCTGTGCTGAGGAAATCAGGCTGAGAGAGGTTGAGGAACTGCCCAAAGGCAAAAGGCCGGTAAGAGACAGAGGCGGAAACTGCACGTGGGTCGGCCTGAAGCCAAGGGTCTGTGCTTGCAGCCCCGTTACATGCACTTGCTATCAGAGCGGGGGCGCAGAGAAAGCAGCTCGGTGGGGTGGGCAGGGGAGATCCGTGAGAAAGAGGAGACCCGGTCAGCTGGAAAGGTGAAGGAAAGTGCATGGGAAGAGGAATGTGTGGAGGGAGAGAATAAACACAGTCGCAAGCGCAGAGCTCTAGGACGGACGTCCGGAAACCGTTAAGGGTGGTCAAAATCTTCCCTGATGGTTTTTTCTAAAGCTCTGGTATCCAGCCTGTGGCATAACTTTGGGACAGGGCCAGGGACAGCAAGACAGGGCCAGTGCAATGGGCCTCCCACCACGGGAGGCTTTCCAATCGCCCTACGGGGCCCTGAGGCCCCATGGAAGGGTGTGAAATCCACACTGCTCCCGTTGAAATGTAAAGACCCAGCACTTTCCATCTGCAGCCGTGTATCATAATGTTTTGCTATCAGGCTCTGGGGCCCGAGTCTATTAAAATTCTGATGCTTCTGTGGCTGTGGGATTGGATAATGATAGAAACTTGAGCGGAGGAAGAAAAAAACGTAATGACAGCCAGCACAGCAGAAGTCAAATGCAGCGAGCGTGGTCACAGCCCCCGGGGCTGCTCAGCGCCGTCTATCCTGATGGGGAGAGAAGGGCTCCCACGACTTTGGGCTGGCGGTCATGGCTGATTCTTGGATGGCGTGAAAGACGGAAAGGATTTTGGTGTCGAATAACAACAGCAATGACAATGCATCAGTATTTTACATGTGTCATTTGCATCTGCAGAGAACCTGATGTTTACAAAGTGCATCACGTTACATGCCCTCTGTCCAGCCC